>NC_052056.1:116832476-117155087 GCF_903992535.2 Arvicola amphibius
TGGGCAGGTCAGTCGGAGACCAGAGGCTGAGCTGTGGCACCAAGGGCACTCAAGATGATGGCCTTTTCAAATGTTTCTGGTTTATTTCTACCCCTGGGGTGGCTACAGTCCCTCATTCAGTCCGCCTCTGTGTCACACACATTTCTGGCCCGGTCACCCTTCCAGTTCGGTCACACTTGTGGCTCAGCCACACCCCTGGGTTCTGCCTCAGCCTCACCGGGCTGGCTCCGCCCCTGGGCTTTCACTGGAAACTGATGGTACCCAGCTTGATGCTGATGTCAAGGGGAATGAAGCAGGCCGACCAGCTTGGGCCCCAGAACTGGCTTCCTAGTGAGGGGAGAGCCCCCTGATGGGTGTTGTTCTCCAGCCTCTCTCACACTGCATTTTCCCCCTGGCTAGGCGTCAGGTGGGAGAAACTCCCAGCCTGGTTAAGAGATTACATTAACGTCCCGTTCCCTGTGTTGTCTGGTGTAGTGGTATATGCTCCCAGCACACAGCCGGGTGAGAGGGTGAGTTAAGAGTTCAAGGATAGCCTGGGCATTGTAATAAAATCCTGTCTCACAAAAAGCACCACCACCACCAGCAGTAGCAGCAGATCTCACTCTTTGTCATTGGAATTATCACAGCAAGAGCCGGGCCATAGAGGACATCCACCCAGGGGACAGGACAAGGCTGAAGAGGAGAGAAAACTGCCAGCGGACCCTGATACCTTGCCTCCCAGTCCTATGTTGCTGCTCCATGGGTCTTTTGCCATCCCCTCCCTGAGCTGCCCCAGCTTGTAGAATAGACCTGCTAAGCGCTGCTAAGACCCAAAGGGGCTTAACCAAGCCCAAGTGCAAAGCTGGGGAGGGAGCATCGCAAGCCAACATCTCCGTTGTGAATATTGCTGTTTGCTTAGCTGCGGCAGCTCCAGGCTGCTGCTGGCTCGCTGGCTATGTTTGAAGGGCTGACCCAGATCCCGCAAGAGGGTAGGCCGAGGGAAGCAGCCCTGCCCCCCCTCGAAGTTCTCCATCTCTGAGTTATGTAACCACGTCCAAGTTTCCCCTTTGACACTCGGAGGAGGCAGTGCAGATTGCATACAACTACTGCTGACGGTGGCACAAATTGAAAATTAAAATTAACTGTGACCCGGGAACCTTCAATACCGTTGCTGGATCCAGCCCCACCTCTGTGTCTTATCTCAAGGCAGAAAGCATGCCTCGGCACAGGAGGGGTGATCTGTAAGTTAATCTAATAACTTCCAGGTGGCCTTGGTGACCGTGACGTGTGGGGGCTTCCACACGGTATTTGCCGCAGGTGGCAGTAACTGGGGGAGGGTGAACCGGTGTTGTCTGAAAAGGTTTTTGTTTGTGGGGCAGGGACTCCACTACTGGATTTGGAGGTCCATTGCTCTCTTTCAGAATTGAATTTGCCATTTGTAGGCCACCTCCAGGATGTGTTTAGTGATAGGTGACCATAATGAACATTCCAGGTAATAACTGACACAGCCCAATTCTTTGAGCATCACCTATGCACCAGGTGCTACGACACCTTCAACACGCCTGACCCAGTAACCCCTGAGATCCCTGTCAAGGTAGCAAGGAAACTGAGGCTTCATGGTTGAATGAACTTAATTATCACCTGTTCTGGAACAAACAGGGCTGGAATCCAGGGCTTATAGGCTTCCCATCCTAGGGGTTCATCCTGCTGGAGAGGGGCCCATGGCCACTGCTCCACCTCGGACATTTCCTGTTTCTTTCTCACAGGTTTTCCACCAAGTATTGGATGTCTCAGACCTGCACCGTCTGCGGGAAAGGGATGCTTTTTGGCCTCAAGTGTAAAAACTGCAAGTGAGTGATTTCCCTTTAAGGAACTTTTTACAGTGCCAGATATCAATTAGCACTGAGATGGGCTTTGGCTCACTCCAGGGAGGAGAGTTGCAGGTGAAGCTGTCTGGGTATCAAGGAGAACGGTTCTGATAAAGCCTGAGCTGCGTGGAGACCGTAGGAAGGCTAACGTGACATGTGCTGGGTGGGGCTGGTGGGGCCTCCCATGCTCAGGGCCTCTATTGTGGTTGTGAATGTGAAGTGTCCCACAGTCTTGTGTGATCAGATGCTCAGCTGCCAGCTGATGCTTCGGATCCTTTTGGACACAGGGTGTGAGTCTGACTGGCAGGCATTGGGTTATAGGAATAGATGTTAACTGTTCCAGGCCAGCTCCCCTTCTGTCCCAGCTTTTCCTCACTGCTGCTGCAACAGGACCTCATGCTCCCACCACTAGGACTGTGTCCCCCGATTGATAGTTGCCCCGCATATTCTGTCACAGAAAAAGTAACTAATACACTGTCGAAGGTCAGTCACTGGCTGGTTTCTCTTCTAGCCGCCCTATAGTAAACCTTTTAAGCTCCATGATCCTCGGAGGCCTCCGTGTTCCCCTTGGAGCTTTGCAAAATGGGCTCGTATATTTTGAAAGTAGCCACAGACAATTCAGAAATAGGTATGGCCATGGATTTGGTCCAATAAAACTTTATCCATGAAGACAGTTGACAGCATGGGTCCAGCCCGTGGTTTGCTGATAGCTTTGATAGTTTACAAAGTTCTTTCTCTTCTTCACTTTCTCTTCCTGCGCTGTCTCTGAGAGTTGTCTTATGATTGCCCCATTTTATATCTGTAAAAACTGTGTCTCAGCTTGGAAGCGTCACAGCTAAGGAGTGGGAGCAAGGACTTGAACTCATGCCCCTTAATTCCTGCTCCATTTCTTTCCATGGCTTCATGTTGGATGCTTATTCCGGCCAAGAGGTGGGAACACCACGATCCCCACTCCTTCCCCCTTCCTTACACACATTCTCTGTCATGTCTGACTGAAGATTAGAAAGAAGGCGAGAGAAAACACTGACAGCAGCCATGGGCTCTGGACGCAGGTTAAACCAGGTTCAAATCCTGTCCCTGCCATTTGGTAGCTGTGTGACCATGGGCACATCCCCTCACATATCTGTCCTCATATGCCCTTCTGTGTGTATCTGCACACATGTATTAACTACCTACTCAGGCCCAGCGACTACAAAACTGACACATTTGGCCATGTGGAAAAGATAGGGGAGAAGTGGATGCGTGTCTGCTAGAGACACGCAGTAAGAGTCTCCCCGCCCCTCGCCTGTCTGGTGGCCTCACCTGAGCAAGTTAGCCACACTGAGCTCCCTGATAGCCTGGGCTGTGGGGAGGAGTAATTATTTCCAGCCCCTGGGAATCCTTTAGCTCACGGCCTAAGGGTGATTGGGAGAGTAATTGCTGGATATTAGCATTCTGAGCTGCTGTCCTCCGTGATTCCTGGCTCTCCGATGGCTCCTCAGCTTTCTGACTCTGAGCTGAACAGGGGCAGGTGCTTGGGTCTGGCTCAGAGGCTGCTGCCTTGGAGACGTCTTGACTGTATCAGGTCTTGCTGTGTTCTGTGGGGGAAATGCCTTTCACATCCTCACACCTGCTGCGCGGAGGCTTTGAAGTCAAGTAATTAGGTGACAGGGACGCAGCCAGGAGCCAGTGAGGCTGAACACTCCTCAAGCCTTTTCAATTTTCAGCATTGGAGGTGGGACCCAGAGGTGGCTTTCCTCCCTGCCTTCTGTTTTAGGAGTAATGAGCAAAGCCTGAGACCCTGCCAGGGATTGGGAGAGAGAGGGGACTAGGGACAGGAGAGAGGGACAGTCACAAGGAGCTGAGGCTTTGAAAGTCAACAGCGCTAAGTTTGGGTCCCATTTCTGCTTGAAGTCTTAAGAGGCATGCCATCTTGACCTTCTTCTCTGAAGAGCGGACGTGATATTGGCGTCCATGACTGGACTTCTGGGGGGAGGGGGGCCACTGAAATGCCCTCGCCTCACACTGCCCTCCAGCAACATTTCTGCCAGTGCCTCTCACTCTACCTTATACAGTGTAGCTCCTGGCACATGGAAGGGTGAGGTCAGAGTTCAGACCAACTCTGCTTGGATGGCATCCATGACTTTACCAGTGTGCTCAGCCCTTCAACCATAACAGTTGCTGCTGCACTGGTACGGAGCCCAGCTGTGAGCCTGTCCCAGCCACACACCTCTTTCAGCTACAGCAGGGACAGGAGCCAGCTCCATGACATAGCTGTACAGGCGTACTGAGGCTCATGGTTGAGACCTACACTTATGGATAACATCCCTGGGGAGCTTTGGTTAAAGTGAGAGCGTCAACATTTATTTGCATGTGTTTGCAAGGACCGACAAAGAGGTGGAGGAATGAGTTTGCGTGGAATTGAGGAGAGCAGTGGCCCTGAGAAGGAGGGGGCTGGGGGTTGGCAAGGCCATCCCACTCCCCATTCAACTAACATTTGCCAGTTGGATAATCATCATTGCAGGTTAAGATGCTGTTCAATGTAGTGCTTGGGACCAAAAGTGTTTTTACGTTTGAAGTGCATTCTGACTTTGGAATTATCTGAATAATGCAGTCATTTGCATATGTGATGAGCTGTCTTGGAGATGAGACCCAAACTTCATCTGTGCAGGGGTTTTGGTGAACGCACATTTAAACTCTGGTTAGGCATGGGGTTGCTCCACCCGTGGCCCTGTAGGAGCTCAGAAAGTTTCAAACTGGAAGCCATTTTGGGTTTTAAATTTTTGAACTAAGGATGTCTGGTACATTAATACTAAGTACCAAAGGGTTTTCCAGGCACCAGAAGCAACAACAGGAGATAAACTGGACAAAATCCCCAGACTGGTGGAATTTATCTGTGGGTGGAGTGGGAGACAGGTAGATGGAGAAGGAAGTCAATCTGGCTAAAAAGATGGTGTGATATCGGATGATATTGGCTGCTGTAAAGAGCAGAGCAAACATGGTGCCATGCATGGAGACTTGTCGTCTCAATAGTCGGGTATGGAGCTGAGGCGTGGCCTGGGCTGTATAGTGAGACCCTTTCAAAGAAAGAGGGAGGGAGAGAGAGAAAAGGGAGAGCGGAGGAAAGGAGGCAGAGAGGGAGGAAAGAAGGAAGAGAGAAGGAAGAAAGAGGGAAGAAAAGGAGGAAGGGAGGGAGGGAGAAAAAAGGAGGAAGAAGGAAGGAAAGGAGGGAGGGAGGGAGGAAGGGGAAGGAAGGGAAAAAGGGAGAGGGAGGGGAAGGAAATAGGAAGGGCCACAGTAAGAAGGTACAAGGGCTCTGGGAATTTTAAGCTCTCCTCTCACCTGGGTCTTGTGTATCATCATCTGTTCAGAAATGCATGTGGTATGTGTGTATGTAAGACATATGGCTTCCTGACCATGGGTGCCACTCGACCAGCTGCCACACGCTCCTGCCGCCATGTCTTCCCAAGCATGATAGCCTGTACCCTCAAAATGTGAGCCATGGCAAACCCTTCTCCCCTTAAGTTGCTCCTGCCAGGCACTTTGTCACAGCAGTGAGATTAGTCACCACTGCAACTGTTAAGAAGAAAAAGGTAAACAAGATAATTGCCCTCTGGAGTTCTCACCCCTCCCTTACCTGGCCCATTATGAGTGCTAATTAATGGACGCTAACACCATTACTGGCTTGACAAATAAGCGTTGGGATATCCCTCCACCCAGGAAGCCAGAAACTTCTCCTTCATGCCCAACCCCTCTCCCCCTCCGCAGCTCTCCTCTTAAGTGCCCACTTCCTCCGGAATTATCATCAGCTGTCTTGTTGGGAGTCTGAATAGATTAATGAGCTAATAGGAAATTAAGGCTCTGAAAGCAATTTCCAGTTATCTAAATCGAGGCGTTCTCATCTAATCGGTTCAGGAGTGTGGAAGGGAGCTGCGTGCGGAGTGGCCCAATGTCCGCACACTCCCTGCATTGTTTCACAAGTGTGGATGCAGCTGCCAGGGCTTGCTCTCCCGCGTGCACAGGGATGGATGCTGATGGGTTTCCCAGCATTTGGCTTGGCGTTGTCTGCGACCCCCCCCCTCCTCACCTCCCATGGGGGTCTGAAGCGCTGACGTCTCGTTTATAGGAATTCTCTAGCCTCTCCTCCCGGCCCCCTTTTTAGAAGCCACTGTGTAGCTCAGACCAGCTAAGAACTCATCTATGTAGCCCAGGCTGGCCTCATACTTGTGATCATCCTCCTGCCTCAGGCTCCCCCGTGTTAGGATTATATATATGCACCACCACACCTGACTCTGTCCAGTTTCTTATAGGCAGAGAGTAATTTACACGAGAGTGTCTTGAGTGACTTTTGTGGTAGAAAAAGAGAATTGAAGCTGAGATGCATTTTTCTTTCTGTCTGACCTCCTGCAGTATGATAAAGATAGGAACATCTGGGGCTGGAGAAATGGCTTGGTAGTTAAGCGTCTTTACTGATCTTTCAGAGGACTGGAGTTCAGGTCTCAATATCCGCATCAGGCTGCTCACAACTGCCTATAACTCCAGCTCCAGTCAGGACTGATGCTCTCTTGTGGCCTCTGAGGGACCTGAAGTCATGCACACACGTGAGCGCGCGCGCGCGCGCACACACACACACACACACACACACACACACAGATGCACATACAGACACTCAAGTAATTTTTATAAAGAATGAGACATCATCCCAAGCCATCAGTAGAGACATCACATTTAAACAAACCCTGCTCATTTTAACTGCCTCATCCTCTCTTCCACACCATGCTTTAACTCTAGTTAGGTCAATAGGAAAGGTTTGCACAAGGTGCCAGATAGGGGAGACATTGTTGCCACTGGTTTAGAGAAACAGGTTTGCATAATGGATCGCCCACTCCCTACCAACAAAGGGATTGCAGCCTGCACGATCCGGTTTCAGCATGCCAGCTGCCAGACATTTGCCCAGCACAACCAGGAACCCATTATTATACCTTCACCCCGTGGGATAAGTGATAAGATTCCCAGCTTGAGGTTTTTAAGGATGAATTATGGGATTTTTTTTCACTCCATAATTGCAGAATGATTATAGCTGCTATTGCCCTGTTTAGCCTGGGACTTTCCCTGTTTTAGCCAAAGTCCGAAATGCTTGAACAAACTCCTCGGTCAGCCCTACGTTAGCCACCTTGTCACAGAGGCAGGTTGGTACTAGCCAAGGCATTAATATGTTCCAGTTGAGGCCACTGCCGGCTTCCGTAGGTGTGAAACCCCTGGTCAGTCCGGCAAGTGCCCTGCCTTTCTTGGGGCCTTTGAATGCCCGCGCCGAGTCCCTTGGCTGCCCGTGGCTGCACAGGCTGACGCTGCATTCTCTCTGCATTGGCACCCACTCATTTGCACTTGGATGGGGCTCCTGGCCCTTTCCGGTTTTGCTGTATTACAGGATCCGTTCACTACACTTCCAATTTCCCCCTCGCCCCACACAGTCTCCTTACCTGTGTTCCTATATCTTGGTTTACAAAATGACTGTAGCCACAGGTGATAGGAACATTCAGAGTGAAGGCAGCCAGGTTGATGCGGGAGCTCACTGATCCACCCTTACCAGACTGGAGACCCATGGGTGCAGCTTCTGCAGCTGCTGTGGAGTTCCTAGAGGCCCGGGGGTGGGGGGCTGCCCAGCAGGCAGGATGCTGGCAGGATATAATTATGAGCATGCATTTTGGAGATCACCTGCCTGAAGCCCGAACTTGCTTTTCCACAAATAGAGAAACTTCACTTCTTGCAGAAAGCCATTCTGGGAATTAATCATCTCTTATGTGTAATAGTTTTTTATTATTATAGGGGAAAAGTTGAACCCTATTATAGTTATTTGTGAGAAAGAGATTCCCATAATTCTAGAAACTGAGGTGGGAACTTGGTACGGTCATGGTAATAACAGTGCTACTGATGATAGTGTCAATGATTATGCTCATGGTGATGGTGATGATAGTGAGGATAATGGTTGTAATGATGGTGATGGTGAAGATGATGGTGATGATGGTTATCGTAATGATGATGATGATGATGGTGGTAATGGTGGTGATGATGATGGTGGTGATGGTGATGATGGTTATCGTGATGATGATGATTATAGTGATGAAGGTTATGGTGATGGTGAAGATGGTAATGGTGGTAATGATGGTGATAATGAAGGTCATGGTGGTGGTGAAGATGATGATGGTTATCATGGTGGCAAGGATGCTGATGGTGAGGATGATATTAGGCGCTGAAGCCTCATACCATTGTAGGCATTTGGCTAAACACTTTAGAAGCACGGTTCCATTTCATCCATGTAACAAACTTGGAAGGCAGATGAGGATTATTATCACCCCCATGTTACAGATGAAGAAACTGAGGCCACAGAAGTCTCTCATGGTGGGCGCATCTGTCACTCAAATACAGATCCCCTTGATTCAATTTAATCACTTTGTGGGGGCCAAGGGCTGGTCCCATAGTGAGATGACAGCAGCAGTTGCTGCCTCTTGCTCCCTTTCCCTCTGAACTATGCAGGGCCGAGTGTGAGAATCTGGGCTCAGCCTTAACCCTGGACCTCTGCCTCTCTGGCCTGCCACACTCTCCCCTTGAGCTGTCCTTCCTGGAAACAGACGATGCCTGGTGGGCCTTTGGGTTGTGAGGGGCACCATTGGTGCAAGGGAACCAGAGAGTGTCCGGGTAACTTTTTTGTCTTTTTGGAAACAGGCTTGACAATGTCAGGGTCAAAAGTTAAACTCAAGTGAGGTTAAGATGTTGAAGTACTGAGAAAGGGAGGTGGGCAGGCCCTCTGAAGCCACACAGGGAGCCTAAATCAGATTCTGCAGGTGTAGGGGAGCCTTTGGAGAGTTCAGAGGACTGTGATACATTCAGACAGAAATCTGGGAAGCCTCAAGTCAGGGAACCTGCTGATGTCAAGTGGGAGTCGATCCAAGAAGCATCTACACTCAGAACAGCTGACCTCCACTCCAGAAGCATCCAGGAAGAAATGTTTCCTTTCTATGTCCCCCTCCTCCACTGGCATCTTTTTCAAGAAATCTACCTGGAAACGTGATTGAATATGCAAAAAGGGAAAAGATAAGCAATTTAGTTCCACTTCATTTGGGTGGAACCCAGCCTTCCTAGGCAGAAAACACAGGAGAAACAGTTCCCGTTTCTGGGCTCTCCCACCTTGCCCCGAGGCACAGACGTGAAGAACCAGGGCTAGCCAACAGAGGAGTGGTTGATGGAGTTGAGTTGACAGGCTTGGCCAGACACTGAGATGGTGACTCTCAGAAAGGAGGGCAATGGGACCCCAACTGAGCTCTGCCCCATGTGGCCATGGTAACCAACCTACAGAGCATTGTCCAGCTGGACATTCCCCCAGTCAGATCACCCCATCACTCTCTTTGGAAGAGCAGCGAGCGTGTCAATCTATCAGTTAACCACTGGCTGCAAAGAGGGCTTCCAGGTCCTCCAGGGGTGTCTGTTGGGATCCAGGACTTGTCTCAGCACCCAAGAGAAGTAGAGATCTTTTCTGGGAGAATTCCCAGGTGGGATTTGGAACTTCTAATTCTTTATAATGCTCCCTTACAAAAGAAAATACTGTCAGGAGAATATACTGAACAAACCTGGGTTCAAATCCTGACCCCATCACTTCCTGATTATGCTAACTAGGTCCAGTTTGAACCTCAGAGTCTTCCGCTGTAAGGGGAGGAGAGTGGTGTCTCCTGCCTGGCAGGTCTCAGATTGAAGGAGAGGAGTAAGGTGCGGAGGACAGATACTTGACACAGAGTAGGTCTTCAAAGGGGCAGTCACTCCTGTTTTCTAAGGGAGCAACCATAATTATTGCTACTTGACTGGGAGACTTTCCTGGCTGGAAAGATGGGCTGGCCGGACTACAGAGAGTCCTAACAGGAGTAGGAGGAACAGGGACTTTCCTTGGTCAGGGGTTGGCCCAGCGCTGTCTCTGTGAACCCCAGCCACCCAGAACCCCAACCTGTGCAATGCCGCTAGTGATGGTAGTCTTCACTCCATGGCTAACCTTACTGTGCCCACCTTACTGGCATGACCAAGCTTAACTCTTAAATGATCCACTTAAATGATCTGGGTTTGTCCTTGGCTGCAGAAATGGGATACCAAATAAGACAACAGGATACTTGGTGAGCCCTCAGTACTTCATGAATTTGGTCTTGGCGGGGGTCCCCTTTACTAGAAGGAAGGGTGGGGTGGGAGGACCCAGATTGGGGGCAGGAGATGCCTTGTGTTTTGGACGACAAGTCAGGGAAATCCCTAGACACCAGGGAAAAGCCCCAGGTTCAGAGAAGTGACTGGGGCTGAGAGGTGGCTCAGGTAGTAAAACGCTCCCCACAAAAACATGAAGACTTGGACTGATCCCTAAATCACATTCAAAAACGTCAGGTGTGGTGGTCCAGGTGTGGTTGCTCATGTATGGTGGTCCAGGTGTGGTTGTTCATGTATGGTGGTTTGGCTGTGGTTGTTCATGTATGGTGGTTTGGCTGTGGTTGCTCATGTATGGTGGTTTGGCTGTGGTTGTTCATGTATGGTAGTTTGGCCGTGGTTGCTCATGTATGGTGGTCCAGGTGTGGTTGTTCATGTATGGTAGTTTGGCCGTGGTTGCTCATTTATGGTGGTTTGGCTGTAGTTGCTCATGTATGGTGGTTCAGGTGTGGTTGTTCATGTATGGTGGTCCAGGTGTGGTTGTTCATGTATGGTGGTTCAGGTGTGGTTGTTCATGTGTAGTGATCCACTCTTGTGGTCCCAGGACTGGGGCAGGGGAATGGAGCTAGGAGGACCCCAGGGCTTGCTGGCCAGTTAGCCTAGACAGCTCAGCAAGGCCCAGATTGCTGTAAGACATTCTGTCTCACAGAGTAAGTTTGTTGACTCCTAAAGAATGATACCCAAGGTTGACCTCTGACCTCCAAATATACATTTATTAGTGTGCACACCCACCTATACATACATGTGAACACACACATACACATGCATTCACATACACATGTGAGCACACAGACCCACATACTCACATGTGTGAACACACACACACACAGGGATTTGGGCTTCATTCAGTTTGACCTGAGCAGGCATCAGTGGTCTGCCTTTCTTGACGATGAGACCAAGGGACATGAAATGACCCAATGCCTGAGTACAGTCACACAGGCTCCAGGAAGGCATTGTATCTGTGTCAGCCACTCTGCCCTCTGAGAGCTTGGCATCTTGGAGAAGAATTATGTAAGACTCCCTTTGAAGATGGCTAGCTTTTTTTTTTTAATTCCAAACCTTAATAGGATAAACTTCAGTTATGAGGAAAAGTTACTTGTGTAGAACATTTCATCTCCCCTAAAGGAACTGCTGATTAAATGAGACATTATCTCCATCAGAAAACCAAATCTGAGCCAGCCCGATCATGTGACTCTCACTACCTGGGCAGCCGAGGTAGGCAAATGGCTGTTTCTGTGCCTGCCTGGATTACACAGTGAACTTCAAGCCAGCCTTGTCAACTTAGTGAGACCCTGTGTCAGCAAATAAATAAAAGATAAAAGTCAGAAGAGGGCCGGGAACACAGCTCAACAACAGAGTTGTGGGCCTCGCATTTGCAAGGTCCTGGATTCGGTCTCCCCAAGAATAGATGATATGGACTTATCCCAGCTGTTCCTCTCTACTGTGGGCCCCTTTCCTCCCTGACTTTACAAACAGGGGCCTCTGGTACCATGAGTGTTGGAAAAACATTACAGAGATGGCAGAGAGAAGAAAGACAGAGCGGGGGTTAGTAGACAGAGACGACCATAGGTACTGTTAATTTGGGAGAGTTACATTCTCTACTAAAAGTTAAAGAAAAAAATACTTGGTTTCTATTTTTGATAAATTGTATCCCTCTTATGTATAGGGTCTTGTCTGCTTTCCCTCGCAATTCCTTCCCTTGCCCCTAGCCCAAGGTTTGGGATAGGGATGTGGCCTCCAGGGACCTTGCCCCTTTGTGAGTATATCTGGTCTTTTCTCTCTGGTCTGTGGCCCAGAGCAGGCCAGCGAGGCTGACAGGAACCTACAGGCCAGCATAGAGCTGCCTGAGAAGCAGGTTTGCAGAGAGGGAGCAGGCAGAATTTTGGGGAAAGAGTGCTGTAAGTTCCATTGGTTCAGTAGGGCCAATCTTGTCAATTTCTGGAAGTCACTTGGGGCCAGCCAAGTCCCCTGTTTCTCCTGAATCCTTCTGCTCGCTCTGGGTTAGCATTCAAGAAGCCTCCTGTCAACTATAGAGAGCAGGGACATTTTAAAAAGCTGGGCCCTGGGACCCAATAAAGATACTTGAGATTTTATTTAGGGGCGTGGTCTTGGTATGTAGTCTGAATTGGCTTCAGATTCACAACCCCTTTATGCCATCCTCCTAAGTGCTGAAATACAGGGAATGCTACCGTGGCCCATCCCGATTGAGGACGGATTAAGCAAGCACCAACATTAGCCCATGTTTGTATACAATCTATTTACCCTGACCAGCAGTGCCGCACACGGTATGCAGATATGGACACAACTATCTCAAGGCTGGGAAGACCGAGGCCCAAGGAGAGAGCCGCTCCCATGCAGAAGAGTGGAGACCTTGCATGCATGCAGAAAATATATCAGGTTCTTACCACGAGCCAACAGCTGTGCAGGGTGCTGGGGTGGCAGACGGGGAGGTGATAAAAAGAAGAAAGACAAATTCCTTTCTTAAAGGCCTTATTGTCCGGGGAGGGGTATATGTCAATGCATGCAAACCCCACCAGTTGTTTGAAAATTGGCTCTTAGAAGTGATAGCAACTGGATTTGGAGCTTGTTTTGTGGGCCCTGCAATAGAAAGAACTCCATTCCTCCCAGAGGCTCCTGTTGACATTGACTCAACCAATACATATATGTCCTGAGAACCTACTGTGTACCAGGCTTGTGTGCCAGTCACGCCACTGAACATAAGGTAACCGAGACATGGCTTTCTGCTCAGGTCACTAAAAGCCGGGCAGGAAGATGGACGGGTGGAGGGACAAGCAGGTTAGCAGTATATCCTGTAATCAGAGTATGGCTTTCCAGATGGCGGGGAGTCAGAAAGATCTAGACAGGAGCATCAGGGATGTTTAGGGTGCTTAGAGAGCTGTACCCAAGAAATGGATGCTTGGTTAAGCGGGAGCTTTGGGTACCAACTCTGGTCCCCAGCAGGACAGGGGTGCTGGGAGCAGGGGTAAACAAATTCTTTGAGATTTGATGGGTCTCAGCACGAGACTGGCTTTTATCCTGAGGGCAAGACCGATACAGGGTAGGGCTTATAGACACAGGGAATGATGGGGAAGCTGTAGGTACCGTCAGTGGAAGAGGCTTTGGTACCTTGCTGTCTCTCGTCTTCCCACCTTGTGCCTGTTTCCTGTAGCCTAGGCCACTTCTTGAAGTGTTCCAGGCTTTTTGCAAAGTCACCAGACCAAACCACTAGTTATTTCCCAATGGGATAATGGCCCTGAATGCCCCAGCCAAAGCTCTCCGGGACCTCTCATATGAGCCAGTGTTTCTAGAAAGGCCTTGCTAGGCTCTTAACACAGGAGACAGACTAACAGTCTCTCTAACTGCGCAACAGCCCAGCAGGGACCAGCTTGTCAGTCTGATATTGTCTAGAGGAAGACGCCGCATAAACAATGGTGGGGGGGGGGCATGGGTCTGTGACTCAGACCCGAGTACACAGGGACAGCATAACTAACAACACCCTAGGGCTCTTCTCTCCGTGAGAGAATAAGGGAGGGGAAGGGTAGATTCACGACCCTTTAGGGGTGTGTATTCTCTTTCCTTCCCTAACCCCCCAAAGAGTAGAATCTCACAACCCAAAGAAAGGCCCGCTGGCACCGTCCACTTCCAGAAATGATGGGAGAGTGGCAGGTGGGTTGAGAATGGCTTTGGTCTGGGGTCAGGGCTGAACCCAGGGTCTCCCACTGTGCTCTGTGTGGGAAGTTCCAGGGGAAGCAAATCCAGGCAGGAGTGACTGTGGTCCTTCTCCATGGCCAGCCCTTGCTCTCATAAACTAGCCAGTTACGTATATGGTCTTGAATCAGGGAGACCCGTGTTTTAATAACTGATCTACCCTCTGTGAGATTCTGTGCCAGGCATTTAATCCCGAGGCTTCGGTTTCCTTGTCTGTAACATTTGGATAGTGACAGGGGACTCTTTAAACAATATATAAAATGCAGGATGAGTTAGAAACCCTGATGCTATCGTGACTTACTGGATACGCATATCAGAATGTCACAACACGCTTAGCATGCGTGGAAAATAGACATGTTTAAAAAATAATAGTGCAAGTTAGGAACAATGACTTTGGTGGTCAGGAATCTTCATAAAGAACAGAGTTTGACTCGGGAAGAATAGAGTAGTTGAGAGGCATTAAAAGGTAAGGATGACTGGCAGATTCACAAACTACGACCCTCCAAGCAATGAGAGCTGACACTCGGGGGAAATGATGGCTTAATTTAACTGTCACCTTGATTGGATTCAGAGTCGACCTGGAAACACCTCTGGATGTGTTCTCTGTGGGTGTTTCCAGAAGGTTTAACTGTGGTGGGAAGACCTACTCAGAGTGGGGGGGGGAAAGCAAGCTGAGTCCCAACATCCATCTCTCTCTGCTTCCTGACCATGGGTCCCATGTGACAGCCCTCTCAGGCTTATACGTCCATGTCGTCCCCCCTGGGATGGAGTGTGCCCTCAGAACTGAGCCAGCATTAACACCCTCTTCTCAAGTTGCCTGTGACAGGTATTTTGTCCCTAAAGGAGAAGGGTGGCTAGCACAGGGACAGATCCCGGTGCATAAAGCGGTGTTCCAGGTGTTTTACTTGGTCCCCTCAGTTTCCTCATCACCCTAAGCAGTAGCAACGATGGGTGCCCCCCATTTTACAGAGTGAGAAACTGAGGCTCAGCCAGGGTCACAGAGCCTGTGAGCAGCTAAGACCTGAGCTTGGTTCTTATGTGCTGTGTCTCCTGACTTCCATCCTGGGAGACAGGAATGTGGGTCCAACTGCTTTTCTTGAGACAGACCTAGGATGCCCTAGGATTCCTACTGGTCTTCTCAAGATAATACAATTTCTACTCCTCTGACTCAGCTCCTTCTCTGCCAAAACCCTCAGACTCGCTGGCCTCGGGGGAGGGTCTGTGTTGTAGTGTTGTATCAAGCCCCAAGCTATACACTGGAAATAGTGTGCGCTGGGTACTAGGGAGCTACAGCAAACGAGTGGATGAAGTCCTGTGTTTGAGGGGAGAGATGGATCACGTGGGAAGAAATAAACGGTGCAGGCATGGAACCGCATCATAAACTAAGATCGGAATCAAATGCAGAACAACAGGGACTCCCCACTCACGTAGGTTCCACAAGGGGTAACGCCAGAACTAATCTCTCCGAGCTCCAGTTGAGCCAAACTGGAGACCCATGGGTGCAGCTTCTGCAGCTGCTGTGGAGTTCCTAGAGGCCCGGGAGGCTGCCCAGCAGGCAGGATGCTGGCAGGATATAATTATGAGCATGCGTTTTGGAGATCACCCGCCTGAAGCCCGAACTCACTTTTCTACGAATAGAAACACTTCACTTCTGGCAAAAAAAAAAAAAAAAAAATCCTGGGAATTAATTGTCCCTCATGTGCGTTTTTCACTGTTATAAGAAAATTGTTGGGTCTGATTATTCTGATATGTGAGGGATTATCTGGAGGCTGAAGTGGGATTTGGATATGATGATGATATGGTGGTAGGGGTGGTGGGGGAGGGTGGATGATGGTGGAGATAGCAGGGGTCATGAGTGTTGGTAGACATGATGGTGATGCTGGTGATGATGCTGGTGATGGTGATGATGATGATGGTGGTGGTGATGATGATGATGCTGGTGATGATGGTGATGATGATGATGGTGATGATGATGATGATGATGATGATGCTGGTGATGATGGTGATGATGATGATGATGGTGATGATGATGATGATGCTGGTGATGATGGTGATGATGATGGTGATGGTGGTGATGATGATGATGGTGATGATGATGATGATGGTGGTGATGATGGTGATGATGATGGTGATGGTGGTGATGATGATGATGCTGGTGATGATGTTCAAAACATGAGCCTCTGGGGGACACCTCAGACTCAAACCACATTTAAAGATGAAAACTCCCCTTTACTGTGAATGGAAAAGCAATATCCTTTGCCAATCACATGAAATGACCTAAAACCTATTAGATAGAGGGAGATAGCAGTGATGTCCCTGCCCTAGTGTCTGCTGTCCAGCTGCGTCTCGACTGGGTGAGCATCTGACGACACCCTGTCTCCAGTGTGGTCAGATGGAAAAGGAGAGCTCAGCTTCCCGATTGTTTGGAGCCACCCAGGTAGGGTTGTCCTCTGCGTGCACAGGGGCCCCAGGTCTAAAGTCTCCATATCAGAGATGAAGGCAGGACCTCTCTCAGATCCGGGAGAGATGGTGAAAAAGATGGGAAAAGCTGTACTGCAAAGTGGACCCCTGGATCCCCTGCATCACACACAGCTGGGTCGCTTCAGGGCTTATTCTAGCCCAGCCTCAGAGATGCCAGTTCTGCAGAGAATCCCAGAGATGTTTCCAGAAAGCACAGATGTTGCTGGGTGGGAAACCCATGTCGAGAACCGTGGAACTGGGCTCTTGCTCTGACCTGTGCCTCGGTGTGCTAACATCCTATGGAGAGTATGTCAGAGCTTTAGAGGGAAGAGACATACTCTAACCTCTGTATGGTGGGCGGGACGTTCTATTCAATCTTACGATGCTGGGAGCCCGAGAGTAATCTCCTGGCAAAGATGTTAACTGTTGGAAGTTTGACTTGGGTGCACAAAATGCCAGGTGACTCCAGAGAGGGTCTGTATGGAGTTTATCCAGTATCTCACGTGGGATGTCCATTCTTCCGTACTAATTGCTGTCACTGCAGTGACTTGGGGGAAGGGCGATATCATCCTTGGGCAGTCAGGCAATGTGGTGGGAAAGCAAGACTGACTCCTTAGGTTTGTCTGGAAGAAATTCACTGGTGTCTCACGCTCTTGAAAGCCTGCTAATGATTGCATCCTAAAGGTAAGCCTTGGCTTGACGTCTCCCAAGAGCTTCAGGCTTTAGGGTAGATGAGAGACTGTCTATGGTACAGTGGCTTAGGGGTTTATCCGGGGCATGTCAGTTTATATCAAGACAACAATAGCTACTTCTTGCAGCTGTAAGATTCCAATGAACTCGTGTATGGAAGGCGTTCACCATAGTGGCTGTTGGGTGAGTCTTTGAGTGCTTGGTATGATGAATGAGACTGGAGTGCTCTTGATGCTGATGCTGATGAAAGCACGTTTCAACACATGAAGTTACCATGGATATTGTTAAAAACAATTACTGCTTCCTCTTGGACCACCCGGGGTGGAACTGGAGAGTCACACTGGAAGCCTCTCTCCAGAGTTAACCATCTGGGTTGCTGGGGATCAGCTTCTTTATTTGCTGCCTCTACTCACCTCACACTTTGCTGCCCTCGGTGCCTGGATTTGTCCATCTACTTATTCCTTCACCCACTCGTTCATCCATCTTCCATCATCTGTCCTTCCAGCCCTCCCTCCATCTGCGCACCTACCATTTATATAGCCATTTATCCACACATGTATCTGTATGTGTATTCATCTACCCCATCTATTAGTTCATCGTCTGTCCATCCACCCATCCGTCCATCCATCCATTCATCCAACTACTCATCTATATTTATCTGTCTGTCTGTCTATCCATCAGTTATCCACCCATCAGTCCTTCTATCCACCAACCATCCATTTACCAGTTAATCCCTCCATCTGTCTACCCATCCATATTTATATCGATCCACTCATCCTTTCAGCTCATCCGTCCACCTCACCCACCCACCCATTTTATTAATCCATCCATCCATCCATCTATCCATCTATCCATCCATCCATCCATCTATCCTTCAAGCCATCCATCCATCCATCCATCCATCCATCCATGCATGCATCCATCCATCCATCCTTCAAGCCAACCAACCATTCAGTTAACCCATCCAACTTGCTTTTTCTCTTTCAGGTTAAAGTGCCACAACAAATGTACCAAAGAAGCCCCGCCCTGTCATCTCCTGATCATCCACCGAGGAGGTAAGTATTTAACACTTGTTACCCCGTGGGCTCAAGACTCTTGTATCCCAGGCAGCCCTTTCACCCAGCCTGATTCCAGGTATCTCCAGATCCCTAGCTCCTTGCCCACCCACTTTCTTTCCTCCTTCCTGCCGTGTTCCCTCCCCATCCTGCACCCCTGTTGTCCCTATTTCTTGCTTTCCCACTGGTCCTGCTGAGGTTTTAGTGCCTACTGCCCCTGACTCTTTTTGCCCCTGGTCTTAATTTTCACTCCCTTTTTCTTTCCACTTCATTGCTTTTCCTTCACACTCAAAAAAGAGTGCTGGCTAGGACCTTTCCATTGTGTGGCCCAGGCTCACTCAGTTGGTCTTGCAGAAGTGGCCTTGGGGAGGAGTCTGGTGTAGCAGGCTTTGGGACCAACCACCAGCTCCCAAGTCATGACACGGAGACTTATTATTAGTTATGAATGCTCGGCCTAAGCTTCTTAGGCTCATTTCTTGCCAGCTCATATAATTTAATTTCCTTCTGTATGTCCTACTCCATGTCTGGCTGGCTGATAGCTGCCTGGATGGCCCTGGGTGTCTCTTTCTCACTCATTCTCTTCCTCCCTTCTCTCTCTCTCTCCCTCTCTCTCTCTGTCTCTCTCTCTCTGTCTCTCTCTCTCTGTCTCTCTCTCTCCTAGATTTTTCTCTGCCTGCCAGTCCCATCTGTCCCTCTACTGCCTAGCTTTTGGCTGTTCCGCTTTTTATTAGATCAATCAGCTGCCTTAGGCAGGCAAAGAAACACATCTTTACCCTGTTAAAGTAATATTCTGCAACATAAACAAATATAACACATCTTTACATCGTTTAATATTCCATGATAGTCCTGCTCAGGGCAGAGCCATTTTAGGCCATTCTGTGTCCTGTGTTTTGGGGTCCTGGGAGCGTCTGGGCCAGCCTGACCAAGACTTTTGCAGTGCACAACCAGACCGACTCAGCTAGTAGGAAAAGCGTTGCACTCTACCCTGGACTTGGTAGGCAACGATAACTCTTCCTGAAGTCTCACAGCCCAGCTTAGTTCCCTAATTCCTCATCCTGTGGATTCATTACTCCCAGCCCTCCGTGACCCATCCCCCAGGCGATCTCGAAAGTCTGTGCTCTTGGATAAGCAGCTATTAGCCACATCTGACTATTTAACTTGAGACTAATGGGAGTGAACTGAAAGTCTTACCAGCCAGATCTCAGGGATCGGGAGCCACATGTGGTTGCGGCACTGGGTGGTGACACAGAGGGACAGCAATTTCATCACTGCAGAGACCTCTCCTGATGATGTCGCCCCATCTTGAGAGAGCAAAGCCTGCTCCTCAGATGCTGGTCCGTGTAAATGGCCAGCTGTTAAAACAGCCTGAGCTTCCAGCTGCCCTCCCTCTTTTCCTCTTGGGACAGATAATTCATAAGCATCTGTATTGTGGTATTTTACAATCTCTAATTTATGGTCCCATCCTGGCTCCCCCATCCTCCTTGTCATGTAGGCTATCCCAGACTAAAACACATGATGTTTTAGTCTTTCTTGCCCCCCCCCACCCTAAGATAAAAGTCAGATATTTTTCTTTGTTTGGGAATTTCTCTAAAGGATCATGCTCTGCTCCCCTCCCCCACCCTATCGTCCTGCCTGTGATGGCCTTCTAGGTCTCTTTTCCCTTGAGCAAGCTTGCTTTCTTGTTCTCTCTCTCCCTCTCTCATTCTCACTCTCTTTATTTTTTTTTATTAATTCCTTGAGAATCTCATGCAATGTATTTTGAACATATTCACCTCTCCCAACTTCCTCCATCACCACTATCTACACCCTCCCATTCTTCCCCAACCAGGTTTGAGACTTTGGCGGGGGGTGGGGCATTGGAGCTTACCCTGACCTGAGGCCAATCTACCAGGGGTCACATCATTAAAGAAATGAAGCTTCTCCCTGGGCTTTCAAGGGCTGTCCTTCCCTTTTGGGCCTGATCGTGTTGTCTCTCTTCAATACTTCCCTCAAGACTAAGGCTCCCCTGTTGCAGGCCACCCTCTCCCAGTAAAGCTCTCCCCTACAAGGTAACCCCACGCCTGCCATTTCCTTTCCTAAGGCAATGCACCTGCAGGCCTCTGTTCTGTGTAACAAAAGTGTGTGTGACAGGGACACTTCCTGCCTCTCCTCTCCACATCTCACACCTCAATACCCCTAGCATTTTGAAACCTGAGTTCACACAGCTCCTGAGCTCCTGTCTGAGGTCAGCATCACAGGGGAATGCGCCTCCCACCAAATCCTGCTCCCTAGCGGGGGCTCTGGAGGCTAACTCCCCAGGAAGGTGAGACCCAGACTGCAGGGAGGTGAGCCTGGTATTTGGAGAGGGTCTCCCTCCTCTCACCTGCCTTCAAGGCCATGCTCCCTGGGCTCCAGGGGAGCTTGCGCCTTACAAGTAAATCAAAGAGAAACTTTCTTGAAGAAGTCCACTGGCTTCCTGCATCTCTCCCCTCCCCCCCCACCTCCCTGTTGTTGGGAAGTTGAAAATAGAGTCCGTTTCCATGGTAATGGCAGCTCAGGCTAAGCAGGGAAATTAAATCCCTGGGTCAACGCGAAGCTTGAATTCTTCAACCCCCACCCCCACGCCACACCTCCAACAAGAACACAACTAACAAGGCAAGGTGGTAGGTAGGCAAATCTGAACTTGAGCGGCTCACAGGCATTGCACACTGTGTTCCCTGTGAGTGACAGAAATAACAAGAGGCAGGCTCTTCAGGATGGAGCTCTTTCTCCACCAGGAAGCAGTTAGTTAGCGACTTGCTTGTGTATCAGCTTTGGCTCTGGGATAATACCCAGGGGAGAGGCTGCAGGAGCTGAGCCGTCGTTGCAGGGATCTGTAGTTATTTGGGACACACGTGGTCCAATGTGTGACCGTTTTCTTAGTCCCGACAAATTTCATACATAATAAAAGATATCTTAACGAATGGTCAGAGGCATAGGGACAGGTGTCCATCACAACTTGTATGCTAATTGTAGGTCTCATGGAATCAGGGGTCTTTTGTGTCACAGGGGACATTCAAGACTGAAGTAGAAGGCAGAGTGTGTCCCAGTGACAGTGTGGAAAACAAACAAAAAGAGGCAGCTCCCTATTTCAATTGTCAAAAACCATGTGTAAGGGAATACATAATTCAAAAAAAGAAATATTTGAAAAAGCATGTATCGATGCTGGGGCGATAGCTCATTTTGGTAAATTAATCCCTGCCATGCAAGTATTAGGACTTGAGTTTAGATCCCCAGAAGTCATGTCAAAATGCCAGGCTGGCAGGACACTCCTGGGACCCCAGGGCTGGGGATGGCAGCCTAGACAGGCCGATTCCTGAAGCTCATTGGCCAGCTAGCCTAGTCCAGCCTATGCGCTTCAGGCTGAGTGGCAGACCCCATCGCAAAAAAGAAAGGTAGAACGAGACCAAGGATAGACCTGTTGCCAACCTCAGCCCACAACACTCACACCCATGCACGCACCCACATAACACATCTACACTGACAAGTGCATGTGTTAGTACACGTGTGCACAAGTGCACACACACACACACACACACACACACTGCAGATGTTACAGAGAGTGCAAAACCACACCACAGAGGTCACCCAGAACATTTGTCATAGTTGTGCAAGGCTGTGATTTCCAGTATCGCCGGTATGTTCTAAATTGGGATGTGAACTGGGTCTCCAGACATGATGAAAGTTGATGTGATTCTTAGACTCTCTTTGCTGTTTTTACCCCTACGGACCCAGCAAGGTTAGTGCGAACGGAGTCGGTCCCCTGTGACATCAACAACCCTGTCCGGAAGCCAGCGCGATACTCAGATCTACACATAAGCCAGACGCTCCCCAAAACCAACAAAATCAACAAGGTAAGGTGTGGCTTTTATGGGGTGAGCATGGGGGGCAGATAGCAGGGACAGGGCCAGATGGCAGCTGGGAAGGAGGAGGGGATTGAGCAGGGGCATGACACTCACACCCATGGTTCTGGGTGGTTTGTGTGCAGTCAGACTATCAGGGCAGAGGGGAAACATCCGGTGATCAGTTGAAGAACTACTCAGGGCAGAATGCACAGTTTAGAATTAGGCCCGTGGAGAATGGACACCTTGAGGGGACAGAGTCCTTGGATGGTAGGAAGCAACCAAAAAGGGTTTCTATGGTCCTTCAACCCTGGCTGCTCTGCCTGGGATGTCTTCCCCATCTTCCAGAGTAGCTGTGTACATGGGGTGGGCTTTCTGAACATCTGTTGAACTAAGGGATGGTGATCTTCCGGCAGGGGCTTGGATGGATGGGTAGATGTCTTTGGGGGCTCTGAGTAAGAGCAATGGCCAGCAGGCTGCCATCTGTACATCTTCCTTTCTGGTGTGATCACTCCGTGTTGGCTTTGGTCTGTTGACGGTCTGTGCTGAAATCGTCTCAGGGACAATTCCAACCCCTAGTACAGGCCAAGTTCTCATATGCCAAGAGGTGGTTCTCCCAGGCCCACAAAGCCCCTGTGTGTTATGTTGAAGATGGATAAACCTTGTGTCAACTCAGACGTGGGGAGGGCACAGAGCTGTGTGCGAATGGCCGAGGAGCATCTTGGTGACTGCTGGCCTCCTCCCTGGCAAAGTGTGGCCTTGCTTCAGTGCGCTGCCTGTTGAGAAGACCCCCTTCCCACCACTCTCCCCCAACTAGTCAGAGTGGGTCTCAGTGAACGTGACTCACTGACTGGTTTTCTGTTGGTTTCTGGAAGCAAATCTAATTTGTTTTTACTTATATATGTATTTTCTTTTATTTTCCTGAGTGTGTGGATGTGTGGGTGTGTACATGGTTTTGTGCATTTGTGGGCACTTGTGCAAGGGTGCACGCGTGTGGTAAGTGTGCATGTGGAGGTTCGAGGCTGATGTCAAGAGCTTCCTTGATGGCTCTTGTACCTTATTCCTGAAGAAGGACTTCTTAATCAAATGCAGAGCTTGACGATGGAGCTACTATTGCTAGTCAGTTTGTTCTGGGCATTCCTCTGTCTTTGTCCTTTGAGGATGGGGTTCTAGGCAGGCCCCACTGCTAACTCAGTGCTTCCATGGGTTCTGGGGTTCCAGACTCTGGTCCCCTTGCTTGTACAGCAAGCGCTGGAACACCTGAGCCATTCCCCTGCTGGTGATACATTTGAGATCCTCCTGCCTCAGCCTCTTGGGTGCTGGGATTGCAGGTGTGTGCCATCACATCCAGTTCGTTGCGTGGTTTAGAGGGGTGTCATTTGGCCCCACCCTTTGTGTCTGACCTTCCACGGTCCCCTCCGAAGCCCGGTCTGCTTCCGCTTTCTCTGCAGCTGCTGGCTGTCATTTTTTATTGCTAGTTCTTGGGGTCACTTTCTGGCTCCTTGTTACACCATCCTAGCATTTGAAAGAGCCTGTGTTCTCGGGTTAGGGCGAACTGGCAGCCCAGCCTTGTGGTCTGTGAAAACGTAGACAAGTAACGTAGTCTCTCCGGCCTAAAGTTTCCTCTGTATAAAATGGACATGTTTCAGCTGTCTGCTGCTCCACAGCAGAGCACCCCCAAATTAGCAGTATATAATAACCACACTTGTATGCACTTGTGGTCTTCAGGCTAGGGGCTAATCAGGACAGAGCTCCCCTTTGCGTTAGAATATCGGGAGACTCTATGGGGAAACCCCCATAACTGGTGGCTAGTCGCAGCTAGACTAGGCCACGTTCAGCCCACTGCTTGCTTTTGTGTGACTCAAACCACACCCACTCTGTCCATAGCAAAGTTGATGAGCCACAAGAAGGCTACGTGGCTGAAAAGCCTGCGATATTTACCGTCAAATGCTTTTACAGTTTTACAGACTTCTTTACTGTCCTGTCTGGTGCCTGGGTTGGGAGGAGTCAAAGTCAGTGCCTGGCAGAGAAGTCAGGCAGGATGACTGCCTGCAGCCTCGGCTTCCCCTGGTAGATCCACTCCACGGCACCTGTGCTTCTTCCATGACGGCTCACGGGACCATGGCAGTGTCGTTCCCATAGCTCTTCACTAAGGGGGCAACTGCACGCAGGACTTGAAGTTAGGCAAAGGAGATGCCAGTCACTGGGAAGGGGTTTGGAGTCCCTGCTTTGTGATGCTCACAGTGCCTGTTAAGAACACCAGCTTTGGTGGAGATCTGTCCCTGAGGCAGCGTCAGATAATCAGCATTCAGAGGTTCCTGGGACCTAGCAGATATCCAGGGAACCGGAAGGAGTGCTGTCTTTGATCTCAGAGCTTTGCGCAAAGCGTCAAATCTGGGACCATTTACTTTGGTTGCTTCTGGAAGTCTCAGGGCTGGTCTCAGCGGATAAGAACTTGGCTAGTACGTGCAAGGCTCTGGCTTCCTTCCATCTGTGGCACTGCTGAGAGGAGAGAGGGAAAGAGGGAAGGAAGGCTGGAAGGAAGGAGGAGAGGCAGCACAGTGTCCTGCTCTTCCAGAAGTGATTGTGCATATCTCAGGACCCGTCCTTCCCTCGGTGATATCATCAGGGGCCAGGAGCTCAAAGCCACTCCGAGACCTTTCTGTCTGGCTTAGCCAGTGCTGGAGCCTCTTGATGTCAGATGGGACAGAAACATGGGTCAGATGGATGAGCCAGAGCGACACTGTTGTGCTTGTCTGCCGGCAGGGACACTCAGGAAGGGACAGAAATTGGCCTCGACCCAGACAGCAGTTTCGCCACGGAGGTGGACAGGTGCTCTCATCGGGCTGGGTTATTTTTTGCCTTGTTCTCGTCTCACTAGCTTCATGCAGATTCTTGTCGTCAGGCAAGATATGGTTCGGGGACAGATTCCTCAGCCAGTTTGCTCTGAACAGTTCCTGCTCTTGTATTACTCTGTCCTCCTCTTTGGCCCAGTCCATCCAGGTTCATAGAGGCCCTCACCAGACAGGTCGGCAGAAGGTGGATTTTGGGAGTCAGAAAGCTTGGGTTTGTAGCACAGCTCCGTAACTTGCTGTGCTGCTGTGATCAGGTCTGCTCAAAGTGCAATTGTCTTACTTTTCCCCTCTGTGAAACGGTCAAGGTGATAGGAGGGGTGGTTGAGAGGATTGGATATGTCATTTGTAGAAAGGATGTGGTCCAGCTCGGGGATGAGAGAATAGGGGGAAGGAGGAAAGAGAGTGGGGGGAGAACCAGGGAGGAGGAGGAAAGAGAGTGAGAGGATTGGGAGGAGGAGGGGGAGGAGGTGTGGGGAGAAAGGGAGAAACAAAGTAATGGAATGAGAAGGAGAGGGAGAAGGGAGGAGGAGGGGAAGGTGGAGGAAGAAGAAAAGGAGTAGAAAGATGAGGGGGAATGGGCGTGAGAAAGGAATAAATGATGAGAAGGAGCTAGAGGAGAGAGAAGAGGAAATGATGGAAGAAAGAGGGAATGGAGGAGATGGAGCGGGGTGGGAGAGATAAAGACAGGAAATGGAGAGACAACGGACAAGCAAAATCAATAGCGTCTGCCAGCTCCTTCAGGGAGCAGCCTCCAGCCCTAGACTCCTACGTCAGGGCATCCAAACAGCCATCTCTGGTGGCAGCAGAGGCCGTGGCTCTTCCTGCTGTGAGCATGGGGTTGGAAGATCCTTCACGCTGCCGGGCTGCAGGTGCAAAGAACAGAGTCCCACCCACCCAGCTCCACAAAGTGAGATGCTGTAAGAATAGCCAAGAGGCTAGAAGGCACCAGCAGGTCGCTGTCAAGGAGCTTGGCTCTGGGAGTAGCCTGGAGGGTGGCCTCCAGTCAGTGGGTCCCCTGACCCCAGCGACACCAGTTCTTTGTCTTATTTTTTAATTGTGTGAGGGTGGGTATGTGCGCATTAAGTGCGGGTGCCTGAGGAAGCCAGAAGAGGGTGCTGGATTCCCTGGAGCTGGGGCTACCACTGTTGTGAATCTTACGGTGTAGGGGCTAAGATCTGAACTGGGGTCCCCTGGAAGAGCAGTGTACACACTTTACCACACCTCTCTAGCCCTAGACGCTGTCAAGATAATATAAAAAGGCAAAGTAACTAGAATAACCAAAAATGTTTTTATATATGTAAATATAATATATGTGAACAAAATGTAAACAATGAATTCTACCCAATTTCAAAACTGAGTAAATAGCTACAGAAATCAAAACCAAAAGGACAACCAGAGGGCAAGCAGGCTCAGGAGAAGACACTCACTATGAGCCAACACTACAAACCATTGTCACATGCCTGTCACAATAAGAAATGACAGCACACTAAGTACTGGCTAGGCCACAGAGGAAGTTGCTCACTGTGGAGTATGGATATAAGACAGTGCCACCGCTCTAGAGGACCACGTAGGTGCCCACAACCTCTTTATGAATACGTATAGTAACTTTATCCTCCCCCCACACAGAGTAACCGTGACCAGGAAGCAACTTAGGTGTCCCTCACCAGACAATAACAGACTAATTGTGGTAAATCCGTGCAGTAGACCATAACTCAGCTCTGCTAAAGCCGTCATTTTAGTAAAGCTGCCTTCTCGAGCTCTGGAGGAGAACCCATGCCTCTTCCAGCTTCAGGTGGCTTCTGCAGCCCTGGACTGCTGGTGACATCACCCCAGTCTCTGCGTCTCTCTTCGTACGCTCACTCTTCTTTCTATGCATCTCCCCTTTCCTTCCTCTCAGGAGCATATTCATCCTCAGAGTCGGGACTCGGTCCCATCTTTGGCTTCGTTACATCTGCGATGGCCAACCCTTGTTCTAACTGGGATTGGATTCTAACCTTCTGGGTGACGTGTCTTGTGGGAGGGCGCATTCAACCCACTGACCTGTTTCCTTAAGTTCATCCAACAAGGGCGTTTGGCGTGTGCCCTTAAGGACCCCATCTTTGCCCTTCCCTTGAAGCTGGTCTGAGAGCAAGACAGACAATGCAGGTCCCAGCTGCATGCCGGGGGGGGGGGGGGGGGGGGGGGGGAGATGCGGAAGGCTCACACCCACGCTCTCTGGAGCTGTCGGGCTGTTGATTCTTTAATAAACACTTGGGAGGAGACCTGTCAGAGCAGGGACAGTTCTCTGGGCACCTCGGCATGGGGCCCCTCCAGATCAAAGAGGCACAGAGTGCTTGGCTAGCACCTCTGTGGATGTCATTTGCCTCAGCAGGACTGCGACTCCAGAAACTCCCCTCCCCATAGGGGTGCAGCCCCTGTAAATTGGCTTACTCAGGTGTTTTGTCTGTGTGCCTGTGCAGGGGTTGACCTACGCATGCACCTGTGGAGGTCACAGGTTGTCTGTGTGCGTGTGCACGTGTTGGACTATGTATGCACCCATGGAGGTCACAGGTTGACTTCAAGCATCTTCAAGTGACTTTGTATCTTATTTATTTGTTTATTTATTTATTGGACAGGGTCTCTCACTGAACTAGGCTAGACTCTCGAAGACTCAACCATTGAAGAAGGGGCAGCCATGGCTGAGGAAGCTGGCTTGGGGAGACCCTTCCTGCCCAGCTCACCCCTTCTGCTGTGTCTCTGCTCCCCCACCTGTCCCTGACCCCTGCCCTGTTTTTCTTTCCACAGGACCACATCCCTGTCCCTTACCAGCCAGACTCCAGCAGCAACCCCTCATCCACGACGTCCTCCACGCCCTCCTCACCAGCACCCCCTCTCCCTCCCAGCGCCACGCCGCCTTCTCCCTTGCACCCTTCCCCACAGTGCACAAGACAGAAAAAGAACTTCAACCTGCCAGGTACCTCTATGCTGGGGAGACAGTGGATACCACGGGGGGTGGGGACGAGATGAGGGAGGGCATTGGGTCACTGCTAAAGTCAACCAGCATGGGACCAGTGATCAGAGACAGTCAAGGAGGTGCTTACCATACACAGAGCAATTGTCCTGTAATACCACATTCCTGCTTGAGAGGAAATGTGAAGTAAGAGCCATCGACTCTACTTGACAAATGAGGAAACTGAGGCACAGGGACTCTTAGAGATGTGTCTTTTGTTTAGCAACAAAGCTGATGTCTTTTCCTAGCTGAGTCACAAGTTAGAGTTGGCAGTTATCTGGTGAGAATAATTGTTTAAGATTGGTGGCAGTGGCTGTACTGAGGCTCCCATGGACACACACGCCTGGGCAGGGTCACTTCACAAGTCCAAGCCCAGGTGGCAGACATGGCTCAGAATGAAGTGTTGAGGTCCTGGATTTCCTGCCCTCACTGTGTGACCTGATTCTGTCACCTCGGTCTGCAGGAGAATGAACCACTTGTGAGACACTGTTAACTCCTCATCCTTCCTTGTCATTAGACCCGAGAAAGGATCTTTCTTTCTCCGTCTTCAAGTGGACCATACCTAAGAGTCTTGCTTCCTCTGCCTGTGCCCAACCAAGCCTATACATAGGTCTCAGGAAAGCTGTGCCAGCCAGGTCTCCATTGTTATGGGCAAGGGTTGTCAAGGTGGCTCAGTGGGGGAAGATTCCCGCTGTACCAGCACAAGGACCTAAGTTCAATTCCCAGAATTCATGTTTCTTTTGTTGTTGTTGTTTTGTTTTGTTATTTTTAAAGCCTGGTCTAGTGAAACATGCATAGAGACCCAGCATTGGGGAACTGAAGGCAGATGGGTCTTGGGGGCTCGGTGGCAGCCGACCCAGGGAAATTGACACATTCTATCTCATAAAATAAGGTAGATGGAACCTGAGGAGCGACACCTAAGGATGGCTTCTAGCTTCCACATGTGCATGTGCATACACACACACACACACACACACACACACACACACACAGAGTACTATTGAATTCACTTTCTGAGGAAGTTAGTTTGTCAGCTGAGATTTTAAATGGGATCAGCAATGTCCCCTCTAGCAATTTCTGTTCAGACACTCACACAAGGACACCAGGAGGCGTGTGTGTAAGGGCATTAGTTACTGCAACAGTGAAGAACTGAAATCGTGTCACATGCTCATCAAGAGAAGGGCTGAACGCAGGGGAACAATGCTTTGCTGCCAACAACTCTGCAGAGATTCCCCAGAATACAAAGACACTCACCGTGAGTTTCAGGTGGAAGGAATAACTGATTTGCAAAATAATTGGCGTATTATCCTTCTGTTTCTTGTGAACTATTTTCGTGGGTTTATGCGTGGCATGTACAAAATCTGCCAGGACTTCTTGGCTGTTGGTAATTAGCAGACAGGTTTCAATGTCTTTGTTTGTGGCGCTGTAAATTGAACCTTGGGCCTTGTGTGTGAGGCGAGCATTGCACGATTGTGTCATACCCTTGCCCACGTGTGTAGTTCATAAGGAAAACACAAGAGTGGTTCTTCCCCGAGTGGTTGCACCATCTGACAGCACTAGCACATAAGCACTTGGGCATTTCCTTTTGAGACAAGCTCTCGCTGTCCCCCTGCCTCTCTGCCTCTGGGGTGCTGGGTAGGGGCTGCTAGTGTGTGCTATCACACCTGGCTAGCAGAGGGCTCTCGGCTCCCCCACTTTTTGTCGTGTGTAGAATGGGGGAGTGGGTGTGAGTGAGGGATTGCGAACGATGGGCCGTGATGCTGAAGTGGACAACAAAGCTTGGTGTCCCCGAACCCAAGCAGAAGCGCCCAGGGTGACAGGCATCTGGCTCCCTGTCACTCTTGATTCTGAGCTCCTGAAGAGGAGGAGTGGAGCTTGGAGTGTGGCTGGTGGCGATGTTGAGTTCTTAAGACTATGTAAACTAATGCTTGGATCGCTAGAATTGATTAATCTAGAACACTCAGGGGTGTCCGAAGGGGGCTGTGAGGTTAACAGCCAACTTAACTTCCCTGGTGACCTCAGAGCACATGGGGATGTTAGCAGACCAAGTGTGACATGTGCTGACTAGGTGTTGGTGACATTTGGCCCACTGGACTGACCACTGCTTTCCATCCTTTCCTAAGCCTTCCTGCCCTGTGGGAAAACCCGGTGTAGGTCAGCGGGGAGTGGCTCTGAGCACGGATGAATCTGATTTCAGACCCCAGCTTTGGTTTGTGTAGCTTTGATGTCCCCATGGCAAGTGGCATGAAGGGACTTCTGGGTGGAACCTCCAGATATCTTTTTTCTTTGGAACCATCCTAGCATACAACACAGAATACACACACACATACTCATGTACTTACATGCACACACACACACACACTCATATGTACATATATACTCATGCACTACACAATACACTTATGCACTTACACACATGCTCATACACACATACTCATGCACTTGCACACATGCTCACACAATACACTCATGCACTTACACACTTGCTCATACATACATACAATCATGCACTTGCACAGTTGCTCATATACACATACTCATGCACTTACACACATGCTCATACACACATACACACATGCAGTCCACTCCAGGAAACAAAAGATTCTGGTGTCTTAAAATTAAAGAAACAGAGTAGAGTCTGCCTTCGGTGGACACAGGGGGAGTTCTTTTTTTAATTTCCTTTTTAGTTTCCTATGCATATACAATGGATGGTGGTATAGTCACCCCATTCCGCTCCAGTAGCCCCATCTTTCCCTCTGAGTCATTTCTTCCCATCTTGTCCTATAGTGCTTACATCAGCCGAGAAAATGGCACCCCCTCCTCCAGCTAACACCCACAGGCAGCAGGAAAAGAGGGGCCTCATGGGCACCTCCTCTGTCTGTGGGGGAAAGTTGAGGTCCAGTCTTGTGCAAGTGTCCACTGCTGCTGTGTGTTCATGGTTGCCGTGGCAACATCAAAGCTGGTTGGCAACATATCACCAAGCTCTTCTCCACCCTCTGGCTTTTTAGTGCTTTCTGCCCTTTCTTCTGTATTGTTCTATGATGTGTGTGTGTATGTGTGTGTGTGTGTGTGTGTGTGTGTTATATGTGATATGTGTGTGGTATCTGTGAGTGTGGTGTTTGTGTACATGTGTGATGCATATAGGGTATGTGCAGTGTGTGTATAGTAGTGTATATTGTGTGTGTGGTGTATATGTATGTGCACATGTGTGGTGTATGTGCATATGTGTGGTGTGTGCGCATGTGTGTGTGAGTATATGGTATGTGTTCATGTGTGCGTGGTGTGTGTGCATGAGTGTGTAGCATATGTGCATGTGTGTGTGGTAAGTATGGTGTGTGTAGTGATATGCATAGGTACATGGTACATGTGTGTGGGTACATAGTGTGTGTACATGTGTGTGTGTGTACACATGGCACAGGTTATATGGATGTCCCACACTCGCCAGTCATTTATTGTCAGCATGTTGGCCAGATCTGAGTCTCCGTATTAACCATGATGTCACCCTCCAAGATCCAGTAGGATTTCTAAGTTTCCACTTGGTCTCGGGCAATACCTCCTCTCTTCCAAACCCTGCTCCACTTTGCTATGTGATCATGGGGATTTATTTATTAACTTGTTCACTGTCTATCCCCTCCAACCACACACCAACACCTTAAGAACAGGAAACCTGATTGAATACTAATACCTTTGGGATAGCACGATGTTTGTTGAATGCATAAAAGAAAGGATTAATGCCTCAAATCCTAAACACTTCCCAGGACTCTAGTTTTTCTTCTTCAGATTGTCTTCTTGACCTTCAGAGGGCATCAGGGAACACTCATCGAGCATCTTCTGTGTGCCAGACACTTAACATAGGACCATGAACACAGCCTGGCGTAGCTCTGTAGTATTAGAGTCCTACTGCCGTTGTGACAAATGACCCCAAACTCAACTGCTTCAAACAGCGTAAAGGCGTGGAATCTTCCTGAGGTTAGAAGCCCAGAGCAGGCTTAACAGGGGAGAAAGCTCCCTGTGATCCCAGGTTACCCCAGAAGCTATGGTGAAGGAGCTGTTTTCTTGCTTTCCTCAGCTCCAGTGTTTATAAGGTCATCATTATTCTACCTGGGCCTCTATCATCCCCTGTGTACGGCTGCTCACGAGCTAGAGCCCTCAGAGAGGAAGGAGCCTCAGTCGAGGAAATGCCTTCCTGGGTTCCAGCTGTAAGGCATTTTCTCAATTAGTGATCAATGCGGGAGGGCCCAGCCCATGGTGGGTGGCTCCATCCCTGGGCTGCTGGTCCTGGGTTCTGTAAGAAAACAGTCTGAGCAGCAGCCATGAGGAGTAAGCCAGTGAGCAGCACCCTCCGTGGCCTCTGCATCAGCTCCTGCCTCCAGGTTCCTGCCCTGCATGGGTTCCTGTCCTGACTTCCTGCAGTGATGAACAGCAATGTGGAGTGTGAGCCGAATCAACCCTTTCCTCCCCACGTTGTTTTTGCTTATGGTGTTCATCACAGCGGTAGCAGCCCTGACTGACACAGCCTGTTTTCACTGACCCTCTTTGACCTCTGATTTCCCTCTTGCAGTGACCTTTATAATCACATTAGGTTCATTCACATAGCCCAGGAGAGCTCCTGTCTCAAGAGTCCATTTACACCTATCTGTAAAGTCCCTTTGCTGTATCAGGCCGTGGAGTCACATCTCCCCAAGATTAGGACATGAGTAACATTTATTACAAAGCAGAAGCCGAGTTTTTGCTATGTACTACAGGCCAGCCTTGAACACAGGGTCCTCCTGTTTCTTGTTAAGAACTTGACCATCAACCTTTACTGAAGGTTAAGAGCCCCCACTGTAGTCAGAGCCTGGGGGCAGAGTGGCGAGATCATTTGGGCCCTCTGAGATGTGGTAGTTTCTGGTTTTATAATTTTAACCTTTTGTTGACAAAATGTGTATGAGATTTGTATGGAACTGTGGAACCAACAAGGCTTCCGAACCTGTGAGCTGTCCTTTTTTTTTTTTTTTTGACAGCTGTACTTTGGTGACCCATAGCAAATTGTTTCCTGGTCTGTACACTTATGTGCCAGAATCAAAATAAACCCACTGGCATTCAAGGCTATTCCAGACCAGGAAACAGGCTAAGCCAAAGGCTTGCACTCTGAGTCTTCAATATAAAGCAGTGATTTAGTCAGTCCTCAACAAGTTCCCCGCCTATGTGTGGGGGAACTTGGGGCTCCTGTGGCTCTGGGATTTACTTTCTGTCTGGAAGGAGCTTGTTAATCAACTTCAGCTTCAAGGGGAGTGTTTCATTTGCACCCCCAACAAACAGTTTAGCACGTGAAGCTATCTGGCTGTCTCTTGGTTCTAAATCATCCTTGGCTGTTGGCTAACAGAGCCGGCAGTTCATTCTTCAGCACTTGCTAATACATTCATCCCACAGATCCAGGGTTCCTGGAGTCTCATGAATATCACAGTCCAAGGATGCTCACGTCCTTGTGTATCAGGGACCAGCCTCGACAAAAATATCTCTTGCCAGGGGAGGGGCATGGGAATTTAGAAATATTAGTAAAGAATATAGAGATACATAAAAAAATAATAAGAGAGAAACTGTAAAATAGTGCCAAGAGGGCATTCCAGTGACTACTGAAAATCACCTGCAGTTATTTTTCTGGAGCTTTTATACCCAGTGTAATAGGAGGGGGAGGAGGGTGAGAGAAGGTGACAAAAGACTTTATTAACATGATACAAAGGACAACTCAGTCAATTGCTCTAACACTCTGATGTTGTAGGAAGGACACTTGTTGGTTCCTGGCTGCTCGGCCCTGAAATAATCACACAGAAACTATATTAATTAAATCACTGCTTGGTCCATTAGCTCTAGCTTCTTATTGGCTAACAATTATATCTTAATTTAACCCATCTCCATTAATCTGTGTATCACCACATGGTTGTGGCTTACCAAGTAAAGTTCTGTCCAGCATCTGTCTCTGGCAGGAGCTGCATGGCTTCTCTCTGACTCCACCTCCTTTCTCCCAGCATTCAGTTTAGTTCTCCCCACCTACCTAAGTTCTGCCCTATCAACAGGCCAAGGCAGTCTCTTTATTCACCAATGATATTCGCAGTACACAGAGGGGACTCCCACATCACTTTGAGACATCAAATCATTAGCATTCTGTTGTCTAGGTAGTGAAGCTGCTCTAGATCACATATCCTGAAGACCACCTCTCCCCAGGTGACCTCATCCTCCCATAGGCTAAACCATCTCTAGGTGACATGCAGTAGTGATCACTGGGTGAAAGCTGTATAAATAGTTCTCATGTATTGCTTAGGGACTCACCACCAGGGAAATTTATACACATGTGTGGAGGCTACATATGCATTCCACAGGTGTGGAGGGAAGAACCGAGGCCCAAGCTGTCCCCACTCAGGAGCCGCTATACCCTTCTGTGGAGTGATGGTCCCTGAATCATCTCCCTGTGACTAGTTTGTCCACATTTTGTCTGTAGACACTGAGACATGGAATGGTTTGCTGGGATTTTTACAAGGGACATAAGCAGAACAAATTCTCAATGCTACTGGGTCAGCTTCTAGACTCCAGGCTCAAACCTGGGTCCTCACAGGGAAGAGTCAAGGGACATTTAGAAGTCCCTATCTCTGAAGGCACTCAAGTTGCTTCTGGTACCAGATTCTGCAGTAGCTTGAATGTAACCCCATCTCTGCTAACCACTGTGCTTATTGCGAGGGTGAGAATATAAACTCAGCTGTTCACATCCTGTGCACTGTACCGCAAAGAACCAGGCGACAAATCAGAAACCTTGACCTCTGGTGCGTGGACCAGAGGTAGAGTAAGTTGTCGAGAGAATCAGCAAGTGAGGTTCAGGGATCATCTTTTGAATAATTATTCTTGTTAAACTTAAGAGATTAATCCATGATTATGGCAAGTGAGGAAAGGCCTTGCTCTCTGAAAGAGCAAGAGAGAAGGGAGAAAGATGTTCACATCCTAATCCACAAGCCTGCACCCACTGTGGCCAAAGGATTGTAGCTGGGATTATAGTGCAGATTCTGAGGGGCACAGATTGTCCTGGATTACATCAAATTCGATCCCATAAGAGGCAGGCAAGAAGGCCAACAGGAAGTGATGTCAGAACAAAACATACTGAGGAGAACTGCTGGGGAGCCAAGAAGTATTAGATTGGACTCTCTGCTGACCATGTTTGCTAGAGAAGGTAAACCATCTGCCCAAAGGGCTTTGTTGGAGTCTCCAGGAAGCCCAAACCATATGCCTTGTTCATGGCTCTTTAAGACTCACTTCCAGACTGTAGATCAATGGTTCTGAACCTTCCCAACGCTATGAACCTTTAGTTAGTTCTTCATGTCGTGGTGACCCCCTCAACCATAAAATTATTTTGTTGCTACTTCATAACTTTAATTTTGCTACTGTTATGAATTGTAGTGTAAATATCTGATATGCGGGGTATTTGATATGTGCCCCCAAAGGAGTTGCAACCACAGGTAGCAACAGGAATCTCTGCTGTTAAGGGATCTGTCGTCTCTGCTAAGGGATCTGTCTGTGCTGAGGGATCTGTCTGTGCTGAGGGATCTGTCTCTGCTGTTAAGAGTTCTGTCTCTGCTGTTAAGAGTTCTGTCTCTGCTGTTGAGGGATCTGTCTCTGCTAAGGGATCTGTCTCTGCTGAGGGATCTGTTAGTGCTATTGGGAGTTGCTGTGTTTATTGCCACTTTATTACAGTGCAAAGAAAATAATTAGATACAAAGTTTGATGCTGAAAATTTGCCTAAAGGATCTGTAAAGGCAAAGATGATTTTGGAATATGGCTTCCTGGTGGTGGTGGTGGTGGTGGTGGTGATGGTGGTGATGGTGGTGGAGGTGGTCGTGGTGGTGGTGGTGGTGGTGGTGTGTATGTGAATGTGTATGTCACTGTGCCTCTGGGAGGGCGTGGCCTGATTTTAGGGAGTGTGAGATGTCAAATGGTTGGGACCCACATCTTCCTACTCTCTTATAATCGGGGTGTCTGCTGCAGCGTGGACACTCTGAGGGTGGACAGAGAACGACTCTGCCCTGACAATGGGAATGGGGCTGGGTACCCGACAAGACGGCACTCGGGAGGTACTCACGTGGCATTCTCTGTCTTTTGCAAGCTTCCCACTACTACAAATATAAGCAGCAGTTCATCTTCCCAGGTGAGTGTTCTGGGGACCGGCCCTCTGAGGAGAAGGGATTGCTGGGATGGCTGGGGCTGGTGGAGAGAGGTCAAGAGCAGAGAGGAGACTAGTGGGGTCTCCACACTCCAGGATAGCATCTGGACATGGAAGAGGAGAAGGTAAGGGTGGGAGATCCCAAGGGCACTAAGGGGCCCAAGGATATACTATACCCAGCACGGTGGAAGCCCAGAGGGTCAGCAAGTCAAAGGGACCTGAGCTGGACAGAGGTGTGAACTGAGTAGTCTCCTTGATCCAAAGCAGTGTGAGGAGTGAGGATGATTCAGGGATGGGCAGTGGATGCCTAGGCATCCTGTCTAGTCACCTTGGCAGTGAGGATGTGTAAGCAGCATCTCTAGAAGGCTGCTCCATCTCAGTGGGTGAGGCAGAGGGAAAGGAAAGTGGCCATCACTGGAATCCATAACACGGGCTAGGGTTGCTCGCTGTTCTGTCTCTTAGGCGGGTGAGGGTCATGGGTTCCATGTTTGATCACTATGTATCTGTTCTTTGCCTCTCAGATGTGGTGCCTGTACCAGAGACGCCCACCCGGGCGCCCCAAGTCATCCTGCATCCTGTCACCTCCAATACAATGTAAGTGACTTCCTCCTTTGCCCCAAGCTTCAGTACCTTCAGCCTTCTTGGTTCCTCAAACCGGAAGGAGATGAGTCGGGCACAGAAAGACATGGGACATGACTCAGTAGAGAGAAGTGGGCTGGCACCCCAAGCTGAGATCAAAACGACAAGAGGCAACATTAGCCCCCATGAGCCAGCTCTTCCTGTGGCTCTGGTCCTCCATGGCAGTCACAGTTTGTGGAGGTCACACCATCACCTCCCAGAGTCCTTCTCATGATTCCAGCAGCTGTCCCAGGCAATAGTTAGCTTATACCATTGTCTCCCTTTTCAAAAAGTGTCCTTCAAGCTGAGCCTGGTGGCACCTGCCTGTCATTCAAGATGCTTGGGAGGTCAAGGCAAAAGAATTACAAGTTCAAAGCCAACATAAGCAACTTAATAAGGCCGGTATCAAAATTTCAAAATCTAAACATCTAAAAAAAAGGTTCTAGATTCAATCCCTGATCCTGGGTGGGGGGGGGGGGTGGAGTGGGGAGACAGGGTGACAGAAAGAAAAGAAAAAGATAAAGGAAATATACAGTTTTCGCCTGTATATATTTCACAAAATATACAGTTTGTTGGGATCAACAAACTCTAGCCTGTCAGACAAACCCCATCTGTCATTTGTTTTTCCAAATAAAGTTTTATTGAAACACCGCCATGCTCATGTATTGACAGGGCCTTAACTGACTGCCTTCTCAGTACAGCAGGAGGGTGGAGAGGCTGTAAGGAAGCATATGGCTCCCCGAAGTAAAAAAAAAAAAAAATTGACTCTCTGGCCCCTTGCAGAAAGCGCCTGCTAGCCTCTGTTGCTTATATCCCCGTGAAATGAGCAGTAGCTAATTTGGGAGAATTTAGGATGTTCTGTGAACAAGGGAAGGGAAACTTGCCCCTTGGAATTTCATGCTGCTAGAATGTTTCTAGCAGCTTTCTCGTTCCATTCATGTATTTGTGACTCAGGACAAAGGCGGCTACAATCCTCACCGCTCTGTCTCATCTTTAGCGCAGTGACACTGATTTCCCGTGAGATTCTGGGCTCTTCATGGGCAGGTGTCATACGGATGTGGAATTCAGATCTCCCTGCGGTAAACAAGGCGGCTACAAATGTCTTGGTGCACACATCCCCCCAATGACCTATTGCTTAGACAAGCAGGAAGTCACCCTCCTTCCCTTTTGTGCCTGTGCCCAGAGTCGGGCATGCTGGGATGCGCCTCGGTTCACAATTCTCATTTCTGCCCGCTTGCTTCTCCTTCTCGCCTCCGTAATGGCTCCATCCCACTTGACCCCCCCGCATCAGGACTCTGTGACGCACCGGCATGGTTGGTGCGTCTCTAAAATCAAAGGAGCGGTGTCTCGCCGGCCGGCGGGCACTTTGCTGACCTGGATCTCTGGGTCAGTTCTCTGCTGCTCACAACCCGCTGCCTGCTTTGTACAGGATGAACTCCAAGTTATTAGCGATAGTCAGAGTTGACCTCCGTGGCGGCGCAGGGAGCTGCTTATGATCTGTTTAAATGTGCGAGGAGTAATGGACAGGACAGAAGCCTTGAATAGCCCTGGCAGCTGGAATCCCACCTTCAAACAGAAAGGAGTGGGCTGCCCTAGGGTGATTAGGAGAGGAGAGGGACTCCCGTGTTGTCCTGTTTTCTTCACCGTCCCCACAGACTCATCCCACTTCCTAAGGCTACACCATAAATAATGTAGCCCGCAGTGACTCTCCCTCTCGTTAGCTCAGTCTGCAGGGCCCTCAGCTCCCTGAGATCTGAGGGTTGGGATAGGGAGACTCCTCCCACAATAGGGTGGGGAGGGGAGTGGCTAAAGTTCCATCAGAGAAATATAAAGAGGACCCAGTTTTCCTGGCAATGGCTTTGTGCTGGGTCTTCTGAGTTTTCTGTGCAATCTGTGGCCAAGCGTCTCTCTTCCCACTGCTCTCCCTAGACATACATCCTTAAGTGTCAAAATCATCTCCAAACACCCCTGTAAACAGTTAGTGTACCCCACATCCCCATTACAGAACTACACATTTGATAGTGACCTCACACTGTTAATACACAGCCAGTTAGAGCATTCCCTACTGCCCTCCTAATGTGTCCACGCAGCCCGAGACCACACACATCCCGCCATCACTTGCATTGCCTGCACAGACCCATAGACCAATTCTTCCCCAGCACCCACACTTAGAAAACAGCTGCAGCGCTTGAGCTCTGCACATGCCACACACACACACACACACACACACACACACACACTCACACCCGTGTCTTCCCACCCAGCAAAGCTCTTGGTTTCCTTCCACGTATGTTGGTTCCATGAGATTGGCCAAGCTAAACTCCAACACCATTGTCTGTTACTCCTCTATTGCTGAGAAGAGACACCATGGCCAAGGCAACTCCTATCAAAGAAAGCGTTTAATTGGGGCTTCCTTACAGTTTCAGAGGGCTAACTGGTTATCGTCAGGGTGGGAAGCATGGCAGCAGGCGTGGCAGGCAGGATGCTGGGAAACTAGTTGGGAATTACATTCTAATCCACGGGCAGGGTGGGGGAGACAGACAGAGACAGGGCTTAGTATGGGTCTTTGAACTCTCAAAGCCCATCCTCAGGGACACACTTCCTCCAACAAGGCCACACCTCCCAATCCTTTCATATAGGACCACAATCTAGCAACTATTTGAGCCCATGGGGGTCACTCTTATTTAGACCACGATAACCATGAAGTTCAGATGTGCCCAGTGTGTCGGTCTTTCTTCTGGGAATCCCCACAACATTCCATTTATCCACTTCACTAGTGGCTGCTGGCCCTTGTTGCTTTCCGCCCCCACCCCCCATCTACAGTAAGTTCTTTCAGCCCTACAAAGACTTCCCTTCATGCCAGGTGTACTGGCGGTCGGAGGGGTTTGGAAATAACCAAAGATAGTCCTTTATAATAAATCAGTTTTAATAAAAGGAGAAATAAAGGGAACTTACAGAGCCAAGGGTCCAGCGAAGCTGAGGGTAATGCGGGGGGGGGGGGGCAGCAAAAAACAGGGGCTCCTTCCGGCCCCGGTCCTTTTTAAAGGACCTTACTCCCCTGGGGCAGCCACGCCCCTGAACGCAGGGATTGGGCCAGCCGCCCCAACAGCCAGGAGCCATGCTGCCGCCAACTCTAGCGCCTCCTTTTAATGACATGCCTGCTGCAGAATTCAGGATGAGTAGGTGGAGGAGTTAAAAATGAATAAACAGACAGATGCATGGGTAGTAAATATCCTTGTGAGGATGGCTCAGCAGCTAAGAGCACTTACCAACCTCCTGCAGGGGACCTGAGTTCAGGCCCCGGCACCAGCATCAGGTAGTGAGCTAGCCCTATGTTTGTTGCTGTGATGAACACCGTGACCAAAATCACCTTCCCGTCGGCTTACAGCTCTCAGGTCACACGCTGTCCCCGAGGGAGTCAGGGCAGGAACTCGAAGCAGGGACCTGGAGGCCGGCCATGGAGGCCCGCCATGGAGGAGTGCTGCTTACCTGCCTTGCTCTCCATGGCTTGCTCTGTTTCCTCTCTTACACAATTCTGGACCATCTGCCTAGGGGAGGCACCACCCACAGTGGACTGGGCTCTCCCATATCAATCTTCCATCAAGAAAATGCCCCACATACTTGCCAGCAGGCCAATCTGATGGAAGTGTTTCTCAGCTGAGGTTCCTCTTCCCAGATACATTAGCTTGGGTCAAGTTTTAGAAACACACTAACCATCACGGGTGGCTCATAACCCCGTGTGACTCCAGCCTCCAGAGCATCAGCTACCCTCTGGCTTTGGTAGGTAACACAAGCGTGCACACACACACACACACACACACACACACATCATTAAAAATAAAATTAAATCTTTTTAAAGACACTTATAGGAGACTCTGAGCCTGAAATTTAGAAGTGTGGTTTATTCTTTCCCGGTGCATATTAGACCTCAGAGGAGTTGCTACCTGTGATGTTTTTGCCCACCTGAAAAGAGGCTGCTGTGCTAGTTGAAGCTGAAGCCATAAAAGAAAGCGAGTCCTGAGCAAACCGGGGGAATTTCTTTTACAACAACCATGTTGTGAGTTCTCTCTGTACTCCCGGCTGGACATTGTTTCAGACTGAAGCGCTGGAACTGACACCCGAGTTGAAGGTTTCATGACCGAGGCTTTCCACTTCAGACTCTTGGGCATGGCTCACCTTAAATCCAGAGTCGTAAGGGTCACGGGTGTTTTCTTTTTTCCCCTCTGATTTACAGCTTGGAAGGAAATCCATTACTTCAGATTGAAGTGGAACCAACCTCAGAGGTGAGAATTGGAGACCGGAGAGGTGGCTTTGGCTCAAGGTTGGCAAAACTGCCTGGTGTCGTCGATGACGCAGAGGGACAGGGGTAGGGAGGTGGGGCCCCGTGGCTGTTTGATGGATGTTCTCACTGTAGACAGTTAAGAAGCTGCGGCTCCTCCAGGCGCTGCGCCTAATGGGCCGTTCGCCTGTGTTCATCCTGGCAGAGACAGTTGGATAGAAATTGGCCTGTGATTTGCATTTTTAGGTAAAAAAAATTAGCTCAGGACTGGGGGAAAGTGGAAGGGGATGTGCCCCACTGCCTTTGAGATAACATACACTAGCAGGTGGGAGTCCCGAGGATGCTGGGTTGGCAGCACAGTGAGGAGGTTTGGGCTTCCTTCCATCTGTGCTAAGGGAGTAAGAAATGTCCTGAGGAATAGCCATTGGGTCTGCTGTCTCGGCCCTACTGTGTGTGCTCTGAGCTAAAAAGGCCAGCAGCAGGGCTCTGGAAAAGAGGCCCACGTCCCATTCCGAGGCAGGAGCAGTCTCCTAGAACTGAGCCTGAGAGCTGGCATTCCATCTTGATTCCCCTCCATGCCGTGGACAGCCAGCTCATAAACACAGGGTTCAGCAAAAAGGTCCCTTTTGGGGTCATCTCACCAGGGTCTCTAGGGCTTCCCATGGGGTCTGGCATCTGCTCTTTCCCCATGTTATAAAAAGAGTCCAGTAGGTGAGACACCCCCAAGCCTAGATCTCTCCAACCCCTACGCATTTCCCCTTGATTGGTCACCACTGACCTCATGAGTCATGTGGTTAAAACGCAGGTCTCGCTGCAGGCCTGCTGATGTTTTAAGCCAGTAGATCTAGGTGGATGGGGCCCTAGATTCTGCATTTTCTCCAGCATCCCAACAGGCGTGTGACGGAGGAGATGGCAGAACTTCAGAACTCATCATCTATTAAAACTTCCTGCCACTGCCTGGAGAAAATTCTTACCTTACTTCCACTTTAAAGGGAGATAAGGAAAGCTCAGAGAGGTGGACCAATTTTCCCAGGGTTGCACAGGCCAGAGGCCAGCTCACCGGGTCTGAGTATTCAGCACATGGTCTAGACAGCCGTCTGCTCTGGGGTCTCCCAGCCTCCTGGTCTTAAAAGGGCCAAGTCTGCCAATTTCTGAATGGATTGTGAATTTCCTGGAGGAGGCTGACACAGCCCATGGTGGTGGTTGTCCCCTGTCACGTGAAGAGACACACAGCATATCCACCTTTTAGCCTGCTGTTCCTCTCGTACACATAATGTCAAGCACGTCAAAACCAGCATGGTAGAACAGGCACGACAATGGGTAGCAGGGATCCGGAAACCCGAATCTGAGCTGTCCCTCTGCTTGGCTGTGATCCAGAGCGAGGGAGCGAAGACCTCCCAGGGTGACCAGTTTGCCAGGATTGACAGGTGTCCTCGGACATGTCATTTTCAATGTGAAAACTGATACCTTTCAATGTAAAAAGTCCACTCAGTCTAGAACAGCTGGTTGCATTGGCATTTCTCCTCTCTCAGCACAAGGCCATTGGACCGCCTTGGCTCCACTGTAAGTCCCTTGTGGTTTGATTCGAATTCAAAGATACCTGGGAAACAGCTGTGTCTACATACAGAACTGTGGAGCATGTCCCGACCTCCACAGCACGCTGCTACCCAGCAGGCCCCTAGGGAGGGTGGAGCTGGGGTGACCATAGCTTTGACCTCTCTCCTCTCTGGCCGCAGAACGAAGAGGGCCACGATGAGGCAGAGGAGTCTGAGGATGATTTTGAGGAGATGAACCTGTCCCTCCTCTCAGCCCGGAGCTTCCCACGCAAGGCCAGCCAGACCAGCATCTTCCTTCAGGAGTGGGACATCCCCTTTGAGCAGCTAGAGATTGGCGAGCTCATCGGGAAGGGTCGCTTCGGGCAAGTGTACCACGGACGCTGGCACGGGGAGGTGGCCATCCGGTTGATTGACATCGAGAGGGACAATGAGGACCAGCTCAAGGCCTTCAAGCGGGAAGTGATGGCCTACAGGCAGACAAGGCACGAGAATGTGGTACTCTTCATGGGAGCCTGCATGAGCCCGCCCCACTTGGCCATCATTACCAGGTCAGTCACGTCGGCTCTCACTGGGGCTTCTCGGGGCTTTATCAGTGTCCGGAAGAGTGTCTTGCTTTACACATAGGTCAGCCAGCGTGTGTCACAGGCCCAGTGAGGTGTGTGATCAGCCTCACAGGCTGCAGTTTCTGTGATGCAAGATGGTTCTGCCACCGTCACACAAAAACAGTCGGACGGTATGTGGATGGGTTTGTATGGCAGCGCTGCGATAAGACTTGTAGACACCCAAGTGGCAGGCCAGATCTGCCCCATAGTTTGGTCTGAGATGCTGAGGACTGTGATTGTGGCTCTCGATGGTTTGCAGAATGTTTATGGTGCCGCTGTTCTGAGTGTCCAAGCTTCACCGTGAGCTAGTCACCTAGCGTGAAAGGTGTCGGAGAAGGGCGGCAGGCTCAGTAGAGGTGGTGTCTGTTCAGTCTGTTTCCTAGGCCTTGGCAGCAGGAGAATTATCAGGTCATCGTTGATTATGCAAATGGTGGGGACGACTGGGGCTCCTGTATCAAGTGACAAATGCCTCCTAAGCTTGGGGATGGTGGTAGAGGCCTCTGCCTCTCCTTAAACCAGAGCAAAAGCAGGGGCTCTCGTGTCTCCCCAAGACAGACGTGGTTCTCAAGCCATCATTTTGGGGAGCAGGCTACAAACTCTTGATAGAGTAAAGGACCAACTCTGTAGCTCAGTGCCTTCCCTCTGCGCTGGGGATAGTTCTGCACTGAGTCCCGTCCTCTGACCTGACTCAGCTGGCAGCAATGAAGGATCTGGTCAGGGGGAACCCCTATTCTTACCTGTCTGCTAGTCGGTAGGTACCCAGGCAGCCAGGGTGTCTCAGTTCTGCTTCACACTACTTCCAGGACTTTCCCATGTGGCCTCTGTTTCCCAAGTAGAGTGAGGGGTCAAAGGTTAAATGCACAGGTGTTTTGCATGCCTCCACTAGGTGATATCATTGGCCGGAGCATCTCCTGCGGTCAACTGGATTCAAGTTAAGGAGAAAGACTTGGTCTCTAAATGGCAGCCTCTGCAGGGAGAGGACCGTAGATGGCTGTTTTTGTAGTCCTCTTCAGCGACCCCTCTTCAGTGACCCCTCTGCACTCTGAGCTTCTCTCTCATGGGGAAGCAGCTTCTCTCTCCCAGAAGTTAGGAGCCCTTCCCTTGAGATCTACAAGTCTGGTGACCCATGGATCTCAGGGCCCCATTCCTCCTGCCCTCCTCTCCCTGTCCCGGAGAGTGGCTAGTGCACATGTACAGACCCTATTAGCAGCTCTGGAAAATGAGGGGTCATTATGAAGATGTCCTGCTCATCCCCGAAGCCCAGCTGCTCTGCAGCCTTCTGTTCTGTGACAGAACTCTGGGCCCCTGCCCCACGTGGCATAACAACCCATAGATTTCACAAAGCACCCAGCCCTTTCTGGGCACCACGATTAAAAATAAAAAAAAAAAATGCCTGGCGGCTTTGGGACATATAATTGGTCTCTGAAGTGTCTGGTATTTTGTATGAGGCTACCAGATGAGCCCTGAGGAAGTAGTGTCTATTCCCCGATTATTTCCTTGTTACGTGTTTATCATGGAGAGAGTCAGTCTGTCCCCCACGTAGCTCCATCTACTTGCTGCCCGTTAAGAGTACCTATCTGAACGTTCTATTCGCACCCAGATATCTGAGTAATTCAATTAATCATTTGCATCTGCATGATTGATTGTTGGAAGCTAGCCAACTGACTAGAACAATTTGGGGGGACTTGGTTTTATTTTTACAGGGAGCATACGACCAGATAATTGCCTGGCATAATCCAGAGAGATCCACAATGGTGTGTTCTAGCCAATTACTTAGTAATTATCATCAGAGCTAACAAGTATTTCAGAGTTTGGTTTCCTTGTAAAGCCATATGCCTGGATCTCGGGAAATGGATGTTAACTAACCAGCTATCCAGTCACTATAGCCACAAACAATTCAAATCTGGACGGCTAGATTATTTCATGATTGGGCCATTATGAAATTACTTCCAAGCGGTCAGCAGCCTGCACAATTGCTCATGCTGAAAACTCCAAATGGCATCGAAGGGCCAATATTGAAAGGTTTGATTGACAGTGCCCTCATCCTTCAGCTCAGCTGCAGGGTTCCCGAGCCTCAGTTTCTACATCTGTGAGATGAGTGGGCCGAAGCAGGTGTTTGTCCTAACTCTGACAGAATACTTGGGCTCCCTGGAAATGGGTTGTTTGTGATGCAGCAGCCGACAGCCTGGGATCAGCGGCTTCCCGGAGTGGTCTGTGTGGGCCTGACAGCCCCGCGGAGGAAGCAAGGCTGCTCCGGTGCAGACCCCTATACGCCCGCCTTTCTGTTCTGTTCCTAACAAGTCACCCTGACTCTGTGGCGTCAGGCGGCACATCCTTGCCCCCTACAGTGATGGAGGCTTGGGTGACTCCCACGGGACTGATATGACAGCATGGTCTGGAAGACCGGATCCAGCTTTTTGCCTTTTCTACCATGACTTCTAGCTTCTTCCGCCATCTTAAGGCCAGCAGCCGCCGCAGGACATCTTGTTTCCGTGGTTATGTCAACTGCTTTGGTCAGACCTCCTTTGGCTTCCCATGTGATGGGACAAGTCCACTTAGGGCCCACCCATATCACCAAGTACTACCTGTAAAGTCCCCTTTTGCTGTCTCCAAGCACTCTGGGGGCCATTCGTACACAAAGTAATATTAAGCTAAGATTGAGGAGGCAGTCAACACCAGAAAGGCAGCGGGGGCGTGGCCCAGGTGGGGGTCCAGCAGGTCAAAGGTCTTGAGGCAGGAAGTAGGGATTGATGAAGGAGGGAGAGAGCAAGGGAGAGTGTTACACAATGCCGGGTGACTGCGTGGTCTCAAAGGCTCTGGACAGGAGCACAGAGTTGGGGGAACCACAGTGGCAGGGTTCTCTGCTCTGGGTACCCCTACAGGCCTGAGCACTGTCTCTTCTTGCTCTCAGCCAGTTGATTCAATGTGCCTAAACAACTCACCGTTGTGGAGCCCTGGTGGTCAGAGAGGAAAGAGCAGCTCAGGTACCGTCTGACTGGATTCTGATTTGACACAAGGTGGGAAAATGACCCAGGGGTCCTTCGCATCCAGGTCACTGGGACACCTTGCAGGCATGGTGCTAAGAGGGAACAGGAAGTGGGGTGCTGTTGGAAAGCAGGAAATCACTGATGGAAAGGCTCAGCCTGCGTGCCCTTGGGAGGAAGTTTTTTAAATGTCTCATTTGGCACATGCCATCGGTCCCATCCCCAGCTTCCGGAGTCCTGACACGGCTTCTCAGTCAGTCCTCTGAGGAGGACTTGGGACCAGGTAGCAATGAAATCCCAGGGGCCTCATTTGCTGCATATTAAAATCCAGTACGCAGCAGGGCCTCATCCACAGATTATTTATGTCTAACGCCAAATCTGCTCTGTTTCTCAGGCTTTCAAATCCAGTCACGCCACACTGCCAAGTCTGACAGACAGGCAAACAGGGCCACGGCCTCTTGTGGGGACAGTTCTCTTGTGCTTGGATGAGATTTCATCTTGATTTTTTTTCCCCTGTAACTTGGGGGCTTGTGTCTTTTGAGTTTGTTTTCTTTCTTCAGACCAGTTTGATTGTCCTAAATATATCATGCAAGAATTGGGGGCCTGAGCCATGAAGATTTTACCCCCACTGCCACCACACACACCATCCAGTGGCGTTGGCTTCCTTTAGTGCTTAGGAAGGCTGAATTGCTTTCCTTTTATGAATCTCAGATGAAAGGATTTTTTGTCCGCGGCTGCCTTTAATTGTGTGCTGCTCAGGACTTTTGTGAAGGAAGTCGCTATAAATGTCCGTCGTCATTAGCACCATTAGAGCAGCATCCTCTTGTGTGTGTTTGCGTGTGCCTGGCTGTAAACAGTCACGTGACCAGCTGAGGCCTCTGCCTGGCTGAGGATCTTGCTTCTTTCTGGTCACTGCTCCCTTACATCTCCAAGATGCTGGATTCGTGTGTGTGACAGCTGCCATCGCTTCTGAAATCTTCCTGTCTAGGAGATAACTTGTTGATTGTTGAAAATACAGACCAGGTGAAGAACAACGTCACATGTAATACAGCCAGGCAGAGTTAACCACATGTGTGATGTGTGTGTATGGGGTTGGGGCTCTTTGTCAAAGAGGCTACAAAGTCATACTTTTATATTGGCCAGGGTCATGATGGCTGCTCAAACAAGTAAGACTTAAAACAGAAAATGCTCCCAGGGGTGGGGTGGAGAGAAGGGCTTGCTTCATAGTGGGAATACCTGAGTGTGAGCTGCCGAATCCGTGTAAAATTGCTAGATGTGCAGGTTATCTGAGCACTGGGGAGGCAGAGATAGGAAGATCCCTGAGGCCCACTGGCCAAGCAGTCTAAACTAAGTTGTAGTAAGCGCCAGGCCGGTGAAAGACCCTGTCTCAAAGGATGCAGATGGCCTTCCTGGGGACAATTCCTGAAGTTGATTTCTGGCTTACACACATACACACACACACACACACAAATACACAAATATACACATATATACACATGCACACACAAAACCCACAACAAACAGAAAAATAAAGTGTCTCAATGTGAGTCTCTTTCTTACAGAGCTTCTGAGAGTACCAAGAATACCACCTGGGAGTTTGAGATATAAAAATGATCCAGATGGCTTTTTTTCTATATGTGGACGAATGACACGTACCCTTCCACTTTTGGTCCATCATACTCTAGGGGTCAGAGGTCTCTTTATTTAGCTGAGGGGAAAGAAAACAATCACAAAGGGTCACATTGGGGGTTTCCATAGGCCTCCAAGCACCCCGTATCTCTCCATGCATGTGCCATTGGCTCATACTGAACCCCCTTAGCTATATCCAGTGGCAAGAGAGGCTCAGAGGTAGTTGTGCTCCCGGGGGAAACACAGGTGAATGGGTCTGATGAATGACTGGTTCGTCACTAGGGCTGAGCCTTTGAAGGTTAGCCCCACCTGCCTCCCATATAGCTCTCCATGATTCCTGAGCTATCGTTACATGGCCAGTCCTCCAGTTCAGCTTAAGCACTATGCTTCCTTTCTAGAAAGTTCTGCTGGCAAGTGCCCCGGCTGACAATGAGTGCACTCGGGTGCACTTTTCTTAGATCTGTTTCCTTTTTCTGTCCCTCTTCTTGTAGTTTCCTCATTTATAAAATGACTGTGGTATTCGTATCTCTTGGAAGATAGGGATAGGAATAGAAATCCCTGGGCCAATCAGATGGCTCCATGGGTAAAGGTGCCTGCCACCAAGCTTGGCAAACTAAGCTTGATCCCTGCAACCCACGTGTTAGAAGAATCAAGTCCTGCAAGTTGTCCTCTGAGTTCCACATATGCATCACCCCAGCTCTGCAGGAGGCTGAAGCTGGAGAACTGTAAGTTCAAAGCCTGCTTGGCCTCAGAGCAAGGTCAAGGCCAACCTAGATAACTTAATGAAACAACCTCTCAAATTAAAAATGCAAAATAGGCAAAAAAAATGGGGCTAAGAATGTAACATTCACAAGGTTCAATTCCTAGTACCAACCACGAGAGCTGGGGGGGGGGAGGAAGTAGGGAAGAAAGGAAGGAAGGAAGGAGGGAGGGAGGGAAGTAAGGAAGGAAAGAAGGAGGAAAGAAAGGAAGGAAGGAGGGAGGGAGGGAAGGAAGAAAAGAAGGAGGGAAGGAAGGAAGGAGAGAGGAAAAGACAATCCATGCAAAAAGGCAATAGCGACTTAGCGACTTCTGTAGCCAGGGCTGTACCGTAGCTTTGGATGAGCTATCTTTGTTTCTTTATTAAACAAGGTGAGGAAGGGAGGCTCCATGTTGGGTCCTCATTTCAGATGGTTTCAGTCCATCACGGAGGGCAGGCTGTGCCCTATGCAGTCAGGAGCTGAGCTGCAAGACTGCTCCCTCAATGGTAGGAATCAGAAAGGAAGTGGAGTGGGGCCAACCCTTACAGGCCCACCCCTAGTGGTCTACTTCCTCCAGCCAGGCCCCAGCTCTTAAAGATTCCATAGCCTTCCTTTGAGATGGCAACTCAAGCCAGGAGCTGAGTGGGTCTTTGGACCATGAGCATGTGGGGACATTTCAGATTCAAACCACACACAGGTGTACCTTGATGATGTAATCATGATGGGGATCACAAAGACAACAGCACCTGGGAGAAGTAGGGGTTCTTTCTTGGTACCACAAACATCAAGTGATGGTGGCCAGGGTCTGAGGACTCATCCTTCCGTCCAACCTCTGCCCATCGCTTGTCCCTTGGCTGGTTGGCTTCTCACCTCTCAGCTTTGGGCCATCCAGAGGGAGGTGTGGAGTGATGGGCTGTCTCCAGCTGAGCGGGGAGCTTAGAGCTAGAAATAACCTTGTGTGAGTCATCTGGGTGGATGTGGCGATTGAAGCCGTGGGCCTCAGTAGCTGAGGCCATCCAGGGAGCCAAGAAAGGTCACCGGAGGACAGACGCTGAAGCACCTGCCGCTCTGAGTGGGCTGATGGATGGCTCGCCTGTAGAGGGCCCGGGAGTCAGCCATCTGGGGAGTGGGAGCACCCAGAAGAAAAGGAAAGTAACCGGAAGTCACGGCCACTGTGCATTCCCAGGCTGCCTTCTGCTCTGTCCTTATTGGGACATGTGTCACCGTGGATCTAGTTTTATTGCTTCATTTTGCTCACCTTTTGACTTCCCCTGCATCCTCTCCCCCACCCTAGAACACAGCCATGAGAGGGCCAGGGTCTCAGTTGTTTAGTTTGTGTCTGGATTCCCGCCCCCCAATGTGTCCATCGGGCCATTTGCATGCACTTATCAGATTAATGAATAGCAATTTTAGAAACCATGTCCCTAGCCTGTGCCTCTGGGCAAGCGTGGCATGGGGGGCAGACTATTTGATTTGGGTTTCTGAGGAGTGCCTATGTATAGAAAATAGAGTATGGCCTCAGGGGTTGAGTTGAAGGGTGGAGTCTTCAGTGTGGTTATGATCTGTACCATGGGGTCACAGACTTGGCCTTTTATTCAACTGAGTAACTGCCACGTGGGTAGGAAAGCAGTGTCATTGGGCAGTCAGAGGACCTGAGTTTGATCCCCAGCACCCACATAAATGCCAGGTGTGGAGGTGGCACACGCCTGTGGTCCCACTGCTGCTGAGGCAGACAGGAGGAGTCTAGGCAGTCTGGGAGAGCAGGTTCAGCATGGCCGGTCAGTGAGCTCCAAGTTCAGTGAGAGACCCTGCCTTAAAAAAACAAACAAACAAAAGAAACTGGAGAGCAATTGAGTAAAGACACATGACCTATGGCTTCATGCATGCGTGTGCATGTGTACACACAGTAGTAGTATTCCTAATAGAAGGACTGGCGTGGGCAAAGACCCCAGAGAGTCTGGGAGTCCTGGACCGGAATTGATGGGCAGCAGGGAGAAGCTGAAGAAACTGGCAACCCATCAGCTAAGGCCTTTGAGTCTCTCTTTAAAGATGAAAGGGAAGCTGTCTGAGGATATAACCTGAGAGGTGACGCGGTCTAGCTGACTTATTAGAGAGCCCACTCGGAGGCATCCCTCATCTCAGGAGCCTTCCCGGTAGGATGTGTGATGTATTCGTTTCCTTCTGTCATGGTGTGGATGGTCCCTCTTGGTCCTAATCAGAAATTAGCAGGCATGCTTGCAGGTTTGGATCCCCTGGCTTCTGAAAACCAGTTGGCCTGCCTTGTTTTGGGGGAAAGCAGCAGAGAGCTGGCATCTTCTGGAATCACAAGTGTTTTCAACAGCTTTCCCTATTTCCCAGAGTTAAAAATAGGCTGATGTCTTCCCGTGTTTTGAAGGCAAGCGTGGGCACCAGCAGGTCCTCCATGTGTGTTCCAGAGAGATCAGGGATGGTTGCCTTTGCGTAGCTGACAGGCAGTGGTTAAACAGCGATAGGGGGGTTTGTGGTAGGGAGGGCTTCACGGAGAGAGGCGAAACTGGAATTAACGCTCTCCAAGGCTCCCGCCCTTCATCTGTTTGCTTGTCTGTAAATGGGGGCGGGAGTGGGCTGAATGGTACCTACTTTAGAGGACCTTCCAAATGACTCAAGAGACAGAGGAAACAGCAGCCAGTCTCTGCATGAAGGTTGATCAGATGGCAGGGAATTGACTTTTAATTATAATTTTGCTCAAGGGCATCAGGCAAGCCCGGAACCTGAGAACCGGAACCCGTCTGATTGAAATCAAAGCCCTAATCAGAATGTGTTTTCTCTGCTTTCAGAGCTTGTGGACTCCCAGATTTTATTTCTTCCCAACCCAGTTCCTATTGCCTGGTCACTGCTCAATTTTCTGCTTTGGTCCCATCTGATTGTGTTTAAGATAATTAAGCCCATATATCAAATAATAAATAGATATTGACTGTTTGTCATGGCAAGTATGAGGATGGATTGACCACTGTGATCCTGCTCCTCTGGATCAATGGGAGCCATGGGGATAGATAAATCCTGATCATGACTGACAAGAGGAAAATCAATAGTCATATTAATATATGCACCAAGACCATCGATCATCCAGCTGGAAGCGAGACCTTGGTTAGATAGGGAAGCCCGAGATGGAGGGAAGATAGTCAGACCAACTGGCTGGGTATTTTCAGATATGAAATAGGCACTCGGTGATTATGAGTGTATATAGTAAGGCAAGGAGGGTGCCCTTCAAAGAGAAACAGCTCAGTATTCATGCTCTCCCTTCTTTGCATTGAAATCCTTTCTGCCCATGGGCATCGTGGTTCTTCTTAGTGCTTGGCCCTGCAGTGTTGGGGGGACTGGAGAGAAGATACAACAGTAAGGATTATGCCATGCCCTGTAGGTGCTAGTGACCCTCAATGACAGAGATTGTTGGATCCCATCAGGCTGCGGAATGGGGTCAAGAGAATTGGGGTGGAGTTACTGAGTATGTGTCCCTCTGAGACTGGAAGGGGACTGTGTTAAGCTGTCTTCTAGGCTTCTATCCATAAATGGCTGTGGCGTGGTGACCTAAACTAGGAGCCACCTGTATCTGGATATTAGAGGGCTGGACCTGGATTTCACGTGTGGATGTGTGGCAGAAGCCTTGAACAGTGGCTCTCAACCTTCCTAATCTCGAGACCCTTACACCATTGTGGTGACCCCCAACCATAAAATTACTTTTTGTTATTACTTCATAACAGTAATTTTGATACTGTTATGAGTCATAATGTATGTCTGTGTTATCACTGATCTTGTAAGGCGACCCCCAAAGGCGTCATAGCCCACAGGTTGAGAACCGCAGCCCAGGAGGTTTCTGAAAGCTGACTGCTTCCTCTGTATCTTTCCCCACCCAAAAGTCCTGGTCTAGCAGGTCAGCGATCAGACCTGGGATTGTGCATTGGTGAGTGTGTGAACTGAGACAGTCTCAGCATCCTCCTGCCTCAACCTCCTCAGTGCTAAGATGTCAGGTGTGGAGATCAGGGACAGCTTACTGGTTAGTCCCCTCCTTCCATCATGTGACTCCCAGGGATCAAACGTGTCTTATCAGGCTTGGCAGCAGGCCATTACCCACCCAGTCATTGCACTAACCTCCAAGAGCCTTCTTTCAACAGCATTCAGGGATGCTCTCACGGGATGAGGGTGCCGCAGGGTGGAAACTCTCCTTAGAGATGCAGTAGCCTGATGGAAAGACCTAGGCACAGGCACAAGAGATTTTGAAAGGTGCGTGATCACGGGACCCCAGAGGGCTGGAGAAAGCAGGGATGGGGTTACCCTGGAGCCTGGAACAGTCAGCCACCCAGCAGGGAAGCAGTCTATAGTTCCAGGGCCTGGGATGGGAAGGACAGATGAGGCACAATTGAAAAAGTGTCTTTCAGGTCACTGTCAGGCTTAGCTTCAGGTTAGCCATTGGTGCCACTGTGTTGTACCAACTTCCTGTCCCCCTGTGACCTCAGGCACAAACTGTCCATTTCCAGGAGGGGTCGTAGGTCATACAGGGGTGGAGCTCTTCACCCACCCCACCAGGTGGACAGTGGGGCTGTCTCAGTGTAGATGAGGAGGGCTGTCAGGGGGCATAGGGCACAGCTGGGAAGCCATTCCTAGCAGCAGTTCCTGGCGGGCAATAGCTTCAGTTTTTCGGAATACAGCGAAGGGTCACTGAAAGAATGACGGCGTGGTGTCCTCTCTGGGGACTGGGCAATGGTGACATTAGAACCGATCTTTGATGTTCCACTATCATTTTCCTTTCTAAACAAGGGAGGGAGGTGGATAGCTTGGCTCAGTCCTTTGAGACAGGAAGCAGGGCTTGGTTGGAAAATTGATTAACAAGACTGTTTGTTGAGTGGCCACTAGACACTGGGCATTGTACTGAGGACTGTGCAGGTATGGTGTCGTGTTTCACTGGCCTCAGAAGGGGGAGGGGCTCATCAAAGGACATCTGATGGAGGAGGCTAAGGCAGAGTATGACCCAGATGCTCTGAGTCCGGAGCCTGAGCCTTGACTCCTAGGCTGTCCCACGGCCCGCGTCATCTCAAGGATACGAGGCTTTGTTTGCCCGTCCTTTGGGAGAGGCTCCTCTCCAGGTCCTCCAAGGCAGGCTTTGTGGCCCATGTCACCAGCCTCCTCTACACTCGTGGGAACTTACCATCATAGAGTGGGTTGAGATGTATAACAAGCTCTTAGCCATCCAAGCTGAGACTCCATGTGTCATCCAGCGGCTGGCCTTGGGGTCGCCAGGTAATAACTGGTGATCATCCAGTCACTTCATGTAGAGAAATGTTTGTGGGTAGGTTCTTTCATCCTGTTAGTTACTCGGGTTTCCCGGGCTTCAGTTTCCCTGTCTGTACAGGGAGAGATAATTGTCCCACCCTCAGAGATTGGGGTGAGGATGGAATGGACCCAGAACTGACCACACACAAGGCCAACTTCAGCATCCATCCATCCACTCGAGCCCCTTCCGCTAATGCTGCCTGGGAGCTCGTGGAGTGGCAGACATGCACAGCCCTCATCCCGTGCTGTCCCACAGTGAATGCTGGAGACACAGCTGGATGTATGGGCGAGTGTTCTAGCGCCAGTCATGTATTGTGTGACATGTCACTTGGCCTCTCCGAGCCTCAGTGTTTTCTTCTGCAGTGTGGAGAGGATGGCGTGTGTCACCTGAGTAGACAAGAGGAATAATCGTGATGAAAATTGTAGAAATAATAGTTTTAAAAGCATATCTATATCTATATCAGCGTATATTGATTATATGTAATAATGGGTTTCATGATGACATTTGTATACATGCAAGTAACAGATTACTGTATTCCCCTCTGTTGTCTCTGCTTCATCTTCCTAATGTGTCCATTTTTACATAGCATGGCACTGATATTAATAGTTAGGAAACAGTGGCCAGGTACCTGCCCCATCTCCAGCTCAAACCCTTCCATGGTCTCCATAGAAGTGTCTGCCTTTGCTCTGAGGATGAGTGAGGAGAAGCAGGGCCCCCTCCCCACCCTCCTGTCAGCTTCCCTCTTTGACAGCAGTAGACAGTCCCAGGGCTGAGAAGTCGCTCCCACTTTTAATCAAAAGGTTTGTCTCTGAGTTCTCTTCAAACGAGGATTCCGTTTCTTCTAGGTGTTCAAAGGCCTCAGAGAAATGCTGTAGAGAGCCGAGATCAGACTTCTTCAAAAGCAGAGGTGGGCCCCAGCGCGTCCTCAGTCCGTCCCCAGCTGTGCCCCTCCCTCCAAGGCAGTTATTAGCTCAACCCTTGGGGACTCACAGCCCCAGATCAAGGACTCTCTGCGGACTTGTTTGGGAGTGTTTGTAGACTATTGAGGGCTGTCATCTGCTCTTGATCATCGGGGTCTGATTCCTCTCCAAGCGACCCAGGCTGCCTCTGACAGCTCTCAGAACTGCAGGCAGCCTGCTTCAGCTCAGAGGGCTGCTATTCTGTCTTGTCAATAAACACAGTTCCTGGGCCCTCTGGCCTCCCAGCCCCACCACCTGCACAGGAACTCTGTTCTCTTGTACCGTCCTTCCCTCCTTTGAGCCAAGGAACTGTTGTATCCGTGACATCCTGCTACAGCAGGGAGGTGGACATGGGACGATGCACATGGAAGGTGGGCTTCCCATCAGAGGTTGCAGTCAGGCGCAAAGGTGTTGGAAGAGGAGGGGCCAAGGGGGCAAGGAAGGACTCCCCTTCTCTTATCAGTTCTGGCCCTCAGTTTCTTCATTTTATGAAATGGCTTTGTCCCTAGCTGAGTCATCCACTTCCTGTTCTGTGTAGTTTGACCCAAACTGGGCCCCTGGAAATGAGCGATTATTCACCCATCCGCCTGCTGTCCTACCCATCCGCCTGTATCCCTGTCTCCATTCGCTCACCTGTCACCCACTGGTCCTCCCATACCTCCATTCAACCCCAGTCCCGTCTTTTCATGTGTCCCTGTGTGTGTTGACCCATCCCTTTCTTCTATCCATACATCTACTATCTAGTATCTCTCCGCCTTCTCCATCCTCCTAGCCACCACTAGTATATCCACACTCCTATACCAACCACCCATTCCTACCTTTCCTCCTCTTTCTGCATCTGTTTAATCACCCATTCTCCCTCCCACCATTTATTCAGTATACATTCACCTACCTCTCCATCTACCTGAGTGCAGATGTCATTAACCTTACCACCTGTCTATCCCCTGTCCATCCGTGTACCCATCCGCTCAACTAATATCTGCCCATTTGCCTTTTCAACTTCCTGAAAGCAGATGCCATTAGTCTCTCCATCTGTCCATCTACCCGTCCACCCGTCCATTCAATATCTGCCTACCTTTCTCTCCACTCAGCAACCATTAACCTATCCATCTAACCCATCTACCTTCCCACTAACCTAGCTAGCCATCAAGTAGTGACCACTGGGTTTCTTTGTTTGATCGGGTACATGGGTGTCATGAAGGAAAAATTGGGGTATCATTTTCTGGGCCATGATGCAGGCAGGCAGCATGTAATACTTTAAACCAACTCCTCGATGCTAAGAACCATGACTGGCTGGGCAGAGCTTGAGGTTGTGGTCGCCATCAAGCTGTCTCACTGGTTTAGAGATAACAGTTCAGAAAACCAGAGAAGACATCCATCCGTGGGAACTCATCCCACCGCACAGCTATGGAGACACACCCTGTGTCACACTCCAGATAGGAAACCAAACAGATGTCCCTGACAAAGGAAAGACGGGTGGTTGGGGCTCTAAGAACCATCCCCACGTTTTCTTCTCTTTAGCTTAAACGTAGTGGACATTTTCACTGGTGAGCAGGGTGGGGGATTCCTACCAGGACACCAAGGGGAGGAGAGGCCTTGTCTTAGCTTGATGCCTGGAGTCTGGTAGATAAGGTGGTGGGAGGGGATGAAGACGCTAATTCCGTAGAGCCTAGGAATGCTCGGTGTTGCATCTGAGGGTGGTAGGGGGCTGGGGCGGGGCTGTAGACAGGAAGCAAGGCTGCTTATTGCTGACTTAACACCCCATTAACTCCCTGCTCATAATAATTTCTCAGCGGCAGCTCACAGTTTACTTGCTCGTTATTTATAGAGAATGTGTTTGCTAAGCAAATCAGTAGTTCAAACAAGATCGCAGCAGGGGGAGCTTGAACCCACTCAAGAGACCCAGCTTGAGGGGAGGCTGTCTGCAGGCAGATGGGAATGCCAGAACAGATGGACAGCTAGCCCTGGGGCCGTGCCTTCCGGTATCAGACATCCGCATCTGAGCTTCAAAGAGCCCCTCTAAGGAACACCCCTCAACTTCTCTCCTACCCGCTTTTTGTCTGAAGTTGACCCAACTGTCAATTTGGGTCTATGTTGACTGTCACAGTAAAAGCATTGAACCTGGCAAGAATATGCTTAGCCACCAAGTGTAAAAGTCGGGTCCCTTCTCTAATGGGAGATGGATGGCTGAGGGATTTTGGACTGTAGTCAGAGCTCTGGTTCCTTCGAGGAAAGCCTCTTGGACTTAGGCTTGCTTTTGGAAGCCTGGATCCCTTCTGGTGTTGGGCATCTGTCCTAGTTTCAAATACCCCATTAAAAGTGAACATGGGGAGGAAACCGTTGATCTGGCTTCAATTCCACATCACGGTCCATCATTGCAGGGACTCACATCCCCAGTCAAGAGCAGAGACAACAAAGACATTCCTGCTTGTTCTCACTCACTTTCTCTACTACACAGTTCCGGGTCCCCTGACTAGGGAACGGTGCCACTCTCAGTGGGCTGGGCCCTCCCACATCAATTAACATTCAAGACAACCACCATAGTCATGCCCACAGGCCAATCTGCTCTAGATAACCCCTCAGTGGGATTCTCTCTTGTGTCAAATTGTCCTTGGACAGATCCTTGGGACTCTTGTGATGCTCATCTTCTTCCTCTGGTTCCCTGGGGCACAATCCAGGGGATAGTGATTTCCCACCCAGCAGAAGTGGCCGTGTAGAAACTGTTCTCACAGAAGGCCACGAGCAGGAACAAACGTGCTGGCTGGTGTTTGAGTTCTTCTATAACCCCGGCTCAGCTTCATGGGAATGACCTGGGGTCATATTCAGTATCCCTCCAGACGTAGTGGGACTGTCGTTCCTGATTGAAGTCACCTTCAGCTGGGAAGGAAGTGATAAGGCTAGAACTTTAACTGCAAAGGTATTGGTGTATGTGTGTGTGTGGGGGGGGGGGGACACACACCCTGGTGGTCCCACTCTGCCCTATCAGGCCCATACCACTGACCATCCTCCCTCTTCTCAAGGAACCTGGGATTTGTCTGAGTATGTTCAAGAAGTCACAGACTTCCTCAGAGCCACAGTTCCCTCCCAATTAAATAGGGACAGTGGGAATCCATTCCTAAAGGGATCAGATGCGGGATGGAAATGGGGGGATGTTTCCAGCTGACCTAGAACCACGCGTGTGACACCAGATGAGTGGGGGCTGTGGTTCTTGGAGCCTCAGATTTTATTTTCCCCTGAAGGCTTGCCTTCAACCAACCCCAGCCTCTACCTCTCTGCTTAGCTGTGTGTCATTGTACACGTTACCAAATGACTTACCCTCTCTGTGCCCTGGTGCTGCTCATCTGTCAAATAGGAAAACAGAGTACCCACTCCCTGAGCTGCCATTCATGATTAATTAAGTGCTTTGGGGGAATATCAGACACATCTAAAGATTAGTGACTATCCTTGTTAATATTGTGGGTAGATTTTTTCTTAGTTTAATTCTTGTAGGGTTTTTTTCTCCTTTTATTATTGAAATCTGAGCTCTATAGAGTGGGGGCATGATGATCCACTTCTCTGGGTTTGGGTTTCAGAAACAGAGCCTGGCTTGTAGGAGATACTTAATACATATTTGCTGGATGGATGGATGGATGGATGGATGGATGGATGGATGGATGGATGGATGGTTGGATGGATGGACAGATGGATAGACAGATGGATGGATGGGTAGGTTGATAGATTAATGGATACATGGATGGGTGAATTAATGGATACATGGATGGGTGAATTAATGGATATATGGATGGATTAATTAATTAATATGCAAATGAAGCATGTTGGCTGTCAGGTATCACATACATCTCCTAAACATTCTAGAGTTTGGCTGCTTCTCGAAAGCATCCATCTCTGCACCTCTGATGTGACATGTGAATTGAGCCCACGCTGCCTGTTTGTCCCTCAGAAGTCAGAGTGGCCTTGCTCCCTCCCTCAAAAGGATCTACAGTCCCCTAACTTGGTGCTTTCATCTCACCCAGACCTGAAGCCAGGCATCCATTTTTCCTTTGGTTTGTGGTATTGCCCTGAGAGCTGTCTCATACCCCACTAGAAAGCTATATACCTCCTGGTGCATTTCAGAGTGGTCAGAGCAACAGGCAGGAGTCTGGTCCCTGGGGCAAGGATGACATCACTCTGCTATGGAAAACCCTAGAAGAATGAAGGCGATATGACCGCTTTCATGGGTCATAAAGGCCATTCCTGCTGCAGTATGGAGAGCAGCAGATATGGAGGAAGATAAGGAAAAGTGGAACCCCTAGCCAGTGAGCATTAGAATCCAGCTTCCAAAAAAAGCCCTTAGATGCTGGGGAGATGGCTCGGTTGTGAAGTATTATCTTCTCAACCATGAAGACCTGAATTTATTTCTTAGAACCCATGTAAAAATGCAGGCACTGTGGAGCATGCATGCCTATAATCCCAATGTTGGTAGCATGGGAGGCAGAGTCAGGTGGATTCCTAGAAGTTCCTGAGCCAGCTGGCCTAGTCTACTCAGCATGGCTCCAAGCCAATGAAAAGGGCAAGCTTCTTATGTTATTGTGGTTACAGTCATCTATATTGGCATGGGATGTCCCAGAGAATCCAGGGGATGTTCCAGATCTCAGGATGCACCAAGACCTATCATTTGATGCTTTTTTGCCTTAACACAGAACTTATTATGCATGTTGTCTCTAGCTTTTGCAGTTCGAGATAGGTGCTAGGGAGATGGCTCAGCGGGTAAAGGTGCTTACCGTTCAAGCCTGAGGATCTAAGTTCAATTCCCAGGACCTACATGGTAGGAGCAGAGAATCAATATTGTGAAGTTGTCCTTTGACCTGCACATAAGCCATGGCACACACTCCCAATAATAATAAATACTTTAAAAAAGCTAACACCCAATTCCTGTTTTTTCTTCACAATGTCATAGAGAGAGGATTCATTCTTACAGTACATCTTAACAGCTCCCATTGAATCCAGTGACCTCCCTTTTGACTTAAAGGAAGTTCTTTGTGGCTTCTATCATTTCCAAGTTGCACCATTCTTGGACTTTGGGACCTTTATAAAATAAAACAAGGGTCATTGGATCACCTGAGATACCACAGTTGTTGATCTGGGCGGCTCTTGGGTGAGTAACGGGCAGGTAGCATCTATAGCATGGATATGCTGATCAGAGGAATGACTCACGTCCTAAGCAGAATGGGGTGGTGTCAGAATGACGTAGCATGCGGTTTCATCATGTACCCGTAATGGCCTGCAGCTTAAAATATACAAATTGTTTATTTCTGGAATTTTCCATTCCTTGTTTTACACTATAGTTCACATTCAAGTAGCCGAAACCACTGAAAGTAAAGCAGTAGGGAGGAGAAGTGGAGAGCTCTGGCCCTTGTTCACGAACAGCTGCGTTTTCCTTCTAGGAGCCAAGCAGAAGCAGTCCTGATGTGTGCTCTAATTTAATTTTCGGGAAACTAGAGGGAGCTCATTGAACCCGGCTTACGGATGAAACAGGCTCACACCGATAAAGCAGCATCTAATGGTGGAATCGGCAGTCACCTGGTTACCCCCCTCCCCATCCTCTGATTTCTCAGATAGTATTGTTGCTCTGACATTGCAGACGGGAATTGGGGCTCAGAAAGGTTAGATGACATGCCTGGGCCCCCTGTCGCACAATTGACTGAGCCCACATCAGTTTGTGGCCCCAGTTCTCTCCCCCTGGGCCTCTCTCTCCTGCAGGAGAAAGACTGAAGTCCACTTCCTCCTTGGAAGAGTCTCCCTCTTCCCCCAACGTAGACTCCTCCCACCCTCCAGGTGTACTTGTTCCGGAAGGCCATGGCCAGGCTTGGATGGTACAAATCAAGTTTCTCAATCTCTGAAGCAAACAGATTCGTCACAACGTGCACAGCAGAACTGGAGTTCCAACCCGAAGCTGGCAACCCAGGAAAGAAAACATAACTGTGTTTGCTAAGTAGGAAGAGATATGATATTGGCTCAGGAGAAAAAAAAATGTCATTTTTCAGTCAGCCAAGAGGAATGTTAACATATAATCTAGAAAACCAATTTAAAAAAACAGTCTAATTCTTCCAGGCTTCCTGCATGAAATAATTCATGAAATTGTATCTAAGAACCCTGACATTTCGCTCCTAACTTTGGTAGAGAAGACATTTTCTGAGGCCTGATATTGGCAGCAGTTATATTGACTTTGTAGGTTCCCCCCTGGCGATAGGTGATCAGGATGTGTGTCCCCAATCAAAATGTTCAGAAATGGCATTGTTAAACAATGTGTGTGTCTGTTCATCTGTTCACCCAGACATTCAGCTGCTCAGTCAGGGAAGGGAGCTGGTTCTGGGGCCACGGTACCTTCTAAGACACGCCTGTCCCTAGAAGTCTCTCAGCCAAAGCAAAGGCAGGTAGAAGAAACATCCAGAAACTGTTATGACAAACAGGTAATTTGGGGGAGAGGTACACAAAGGGTGAACTGAAGAATGAGGCAAGATAACACTAGGGTTTGAATGTAAAATATCCCTTCAATAGGCTCGGGAGCTGGGACACTTGCTCCCTAGCTGGGGGATGAGGAACTTTGAGGACACACAGCTGGCTGGCCCCATGCTGGACCTTTGGACCTTAAAGATCATACATAGCCTGACCCTGCTTCCTCCTTCTGTTTGCTAATTGGCAGAAGTGCTACCAATGCCTGCCACCTCCCGTCAGCCACTTCCACCACCACCCTTTGCCCTACCCCGACCAGGAGGCAAAATAAATCCTTCCCCTGTTAAGCTGCTTCTGCTGGGCATTTGGCTACAGCCAAATAAAACAACGAATCCCGGTGGAATGACCGTGGAGGAACGAGGCATTCAGAAAGAAATGGGCAGTAGTGTTAGTTTCTCTTCTCTTGCTGTGGTTAAAACACCATGACCGAGACAGTTCATAGAAGGAGGCTATTCGGGCTTGCAGTTCCAGGTTAAGATAAGATCAGTCACTGCAGGGAAGCTTGACAGCAAGCAGCAGGTGCCGAGGCTGGAGACAGACGCGGATGGTGTGTGCGATCCATAAGCAGGGAGCAGAGAGTGAACTAGGAAGACTCTGGTGTTTAAACTTGCACAGTGCACCTTCCGTGATGCGCTTCCTCCAGCAAAGCCACTGCTCCCACTGTCTGCCCAAAGAGTGGCACCAACCGGGGAACAAGCCTTCCTGTGCATGAGACTGGAAGGGAGGAATCCAACTGAAGCCACCATAGCAGTTGAGGAAGGAGGAACAGAATGGCTTGTGTTAAGCAGAGGCTCGTATCTACAGAGTCATCCAACCATGGGTAGAAAAACAATTGGGGATGAGTTATAGAAAGCTCCAAAGACAAATGTTCGAACTGACTACTGTAAGTGGCCACCCAGGCCCACATAATCACATAGAAACTCTTTATTAATTACAACACTGTCTGGCTAATGGCTTAGGCATATTCCTAGATAGCTCTTACATCTTAAAACAACCCATTTCTATTATTTTATATTTTACCACAAGGCTCGTGGTTTGTTATGTCTTGCTTCTTGGGCAGCTACATGGCAGGTGCCTGACTCTGCCTTCTTTCTTTCTGCATTCAGTTTAGTTTTTCCACCTAGCTACATTCTGCCCTGTCATAGGCCAGAGTAGCTTATTTATTAAGCAATAGTCCTAAAACATATTCATAGTATACAGAGGGGAATCCCACATCAGACTACAGAGCAGATAGCACACTGGATCCATTTGAGTGGGTCAATCATAGCATCATGTCTGCTGGGGCCCCACCTCATGATCTTCAGGTTCCCCTGAGCCCTCTAGCTAATATTCTTCCGTGTCTCACTCTGGGAGGTTAAATCAGCCATGCTTGTGTTGAACTGTACATGCACGAGCTTTTGTGTTCTTTGTTCTTCTCCCTAAATGCTATGGCATGAGAGCTACTTATAGACCGTTGACATTACAGAAAGTCAACATCTCCGTGTATTACAGACATTGTTATGTAAACTACCTGAGATGATTTAAGGGGACACAGGACTGCGTGCAGACGGCGTATTCTGACACAGTGCTGTTTTCCATCAGAGAGCATCTGCAGAGTTTGGCATCTGTAGGGAGGGATCCTGGGACCAGAGGGACAGCTGTTCTTCACTTAAGACTAAATGGTGCCAACCAGGAGGTTTATCATAAAATGCCAAATCCCTGGATGGTTTTGTAAGAATGGATGGTGTTGGGGACCGGCGAGGTGGCTCAGCCAGTAAAGTGCTTGCCATCTAAGCATGGTCTGAGTTTGGCTCCCCAACATTTATATAAAAGCCAAGCACAGCAATGCATGCCTGTAGTCCCAGAGCTAGGGAAGTGGAAGCCGGAGGGTCCTTGTAGCTGCTAGACATTCTAGCAAAAGTGGGGCACTCCTGCTGCAGGGAGAGATGCCTTAAAAAATAGGATAGCGAGCAATTGAGGGAGATACCTAATGTTGACCTCTGCTTTCCACATGCACACGCGCGCGCGCGCGCGCACACACACACACACACACACACACGTGCACACACATGCGTGCGCTCCTACGCATGGACACCAACAAAGAAGAGAGAGTGGCTAGTGGCTAGCTCTGCTTTACCCATCTTATGTTGTAGAATTCTCACAACCCTCCTGACACATGGCTGTGAACACAGACCCCCGTTTTACACACCAGACTCCAGAAGGTATCACTTCCCTCTAGAATTCTTTCTCAGAAGCGGAGCTCCACTTCCGCAGCTGTCAGTGATCTCATGAAAAACCCAAGGTCATGGAAGCAGGAAGCCTAGGCTCTGGACTGGGGCAAAGGCTGACCTCCATCCCTTGAGGGTCGGACCCTGTACTTTCATCTCCCCCATGGGGCCAACCACACCCACCCAGCTGACCATGACTCATGTGGTATGGTAAGCTCTATGACAGTGGCTGGGACAATCAGGGAACTTGGGGACAGGGTGTAGAACAAGGGTCCTGAGTGTGTAGAACAAGCATCCTCATTGGCTCTGGCTCTTCTTGTGTATCCCCTGGCCCAGGCCAGAGTTCCTTCCACTCCAAACCACCAGGCAGCAGCCAAATTCACATATAACTTGGATAGCAAAAGTGGCTGTGCATTGCTTGGGATCCCTGGATCTCCACCCTCCAAGTTCAAAGGAACTGGAGTGCCCTTGGGATTTGCCAGAGGTGGGGCTGGGCATGGACAAGATTCCCTGGCAAACATCGGAAAAGTATTCTCTCGACGCCCCAGAGTGGAGAGCTTAAGGGGGAGGAATAGCCCACGTGAACTTGACTTGTGAATTCACTGGTCTCTGAGAAATTGGCAAAAGCTTACATTTTGTTCCTACACCTTCTAAATTGGGTTTTTGGGGACTGACAGGACTTTCGATGGGAGCAGATTAACAAGGTGAGGCTTGACGGCTAATGGAAATATTCGTAATAGGTATTACGAGGAGTTTTTTTTTTTCATCTTGCCTGTGGGGAATGTGACAGTCTTTTGGGGCACAGCACCCCTTGTCTCTAATCTCCCTGGACACTTATCTTCTGTTTTTAAATGACAGAAAGGGGAGGTCATATCCCAGCAGTGACTGGCTTGCTATCTGGGACAAACTAGAGAAAGCTATTAACAAAAAAAAAGGAAAAAAAAAAAGCTATGAAATTGAATCTCACCAAGTAGAGATTCCCATTTGCCGGTAGTTCCTTTAAAGCCGCTCCACGGCCTGGTTTTATGCAGTTGGAGATGTCCATGGGCGTTTGTGTAAAAAAAAAGAAAGAAAAGAAAAGAAAGACAGAAACAAAGCCCACCATGTTTCTTTAACTCCAGGAAAATACAATACCACGTCAGGGGGACTGAGTTTCTCTAGCAATCCTTGCAGGGCTCTCCGCGATCACAGCATTGTTGCTTTGGCTCTGGTTCATTCTCTCCTTGCTTCTCATGGCCTCAGTTGACCTAGCATTTTGAGATCCACTAATCTACTCTAATAGCCAGTATTTATGGAGAGCTTTCCATCGTTCCAATCTCTTTACATGTCTATGAGAATTATTCTACATCTTATTTATTGACTTTGTGTCTGTGGGCATGCATATGCCATGGCACTGGCGTGGAGGTCAGTTCTCTCCTTCCATTGTATGTGTGGTCCCTGATGATTGAACTTGGGCCATCGGACTTGACAGCAAATGCCTTTCCGTGCTAAGTGATCATCTCTGGCCTCTGCCTATCTTTTAGTCAGGATAGGTGTAAGCTGCACAGATGAATGACCATGAGAAACTGCCATTTCACATTTTATTTCCTTCCCTGAAGTCAGCTGTAGGTTGAGCGACCCTCTGGGGTACCCTCTTTCCATGCGGCTGCTCAGACGTTTGGTCTATGTAATCTCATGACTTTCTGTCTTTGTAGAGCGGCTTTAGTCCTGATGGCCCAAAGAGAAGGACAGACTGGACATTGAGCATGGGCTTTAAAGTTTTCCTAACTTTAAAAGTAACAGGGCTCCCTTTTGATTGGCTGGAGCTGGTCACACGGTGTTGCATAACCAGGAAGAGTGGGGGAGAAAGCAGCATGGGACAGGATTTGGTGGCGATTAACGCTGTGCTATCCATATAAGAATTTTCCAATTAACTTTTCCCAGGTGGCCATTTATTTTGAGTAACTTTTCTAAATGTTTATGGCTAAAGAACATTCATATTGGCTCTGGGACCTGATGTGCCTGACTCCAAATCCCAAGTTTCTCATCCCTAGTTGTGACTGCCCCCTCCACTCCCAGCCCTGTCTCCTGTCCCCTCTCTTTTCTGTTTCTCCTGAAAGTGAGTGACCCTCTTAGCAGAGGCCCCCAGCTCCCTTTTCCCCCTTCATTTCCACCAGGTTCGTGAATTTGTTTTCCCTCTAGGACCCAGCCTGGCTTTGCCACCCCAGCCCTTCCTTGTTAGTTACCTCGAGGTCCTCTGGAATCTGCTTCCAAGGCTGAGAGACAGAACAAAGTGTTCTTCGCTGCACAAGGAAAAGAGCAGAGGTTCACAGAATGTGGGAGACCCTCCCTGCTTACACTAAGCTATGGCATAGCTTCTTTTCCCCCTTTCCCAGCATAGGGAGTCTCAGTGCATGCAACTGTGAAAAAAAATGAATTTTTGATTTCTGTGACTTCCCTTTGCTCGGGCTTATTAAGCAACTTACACAGCGTTTGCATCCCACAGTTTGCTCATTGGGTACAAACCATTTAATATGTAGCTCGGTGGGGTTTTTTTGTGCATGTATAAAATTTTACTAAAATGTAAATTTAAAACATTTCAAAACCTTAAGAAAGCACTCTGTCCGTTGACAGCCCCTAGAACTCCCACCCTACCACCCATTTCCTTCAGCATTCTGCCTATTGACAGTCACCACAATTCCCAGCGTCCCCCTGCCAATAGCAACCTCAACTTCCAGTTTGCAAAGGACTGGTTTGCGGGGAGGGGCAATATGGCCACAGAGCATTCTCCAAGGGTAAGAGACCAGTTCTGGTCCTAGCTGTCCCTGGCTCCAGTCACGAGCATGTACCTACACATGTACAGACATGCAGGGACCTTTGCACACGTAGATCTTGGCATGGGGCATGCAAGAACGTATCTATAGGGCTGGAGAGATAGCTCAGAGGTTAAGGACACTCACTGTTCTTCCAGTGGTCCTGAGTTCAATTCCCAGGAACCACATGGTGGCTCACAACCATCTGTAGTGAGATCTGGTGCCCTCTTCTGGCATGTGGGCATACATGGAGGCAATACACTGTATTGTATACATAATAAATAAAATCTTTTAAAAAATAAAAAAGAATGTATCTGTATAAGTGTGTTAGCCAGCTTACCATCACTGTAACACAGGATCTGTATGAAAACAGAGAGGATGCCTTATTTGTGTTCAAGTCCAGGATGGGGCAGCCCTTGGTCTGGGTCTCCCCTGCTAGCATGGTAGGAGCACAAACCAGAGGTACTAATTGCACCTTGGCTCACTGCTGTGACAAAACACCCTGAGACAAAAACAAACTAAGGAAGGAAGGTTTTTATTTTTGCTCTCAGTTCCAAGTTGCATCTAACATCCCGGAAGCTGAGAGGCATGGGTGCTGATACTCAGCTCCCTCTCTCCTTCTTATCAAGCCCGGGATCCCGGTCTGTGGGATGACCACAGTTTAGATGGCCCTTCCCATCTCAACTAACCCAACCTAGGAACTCCCACCCCGGCATGTCCGGCGGCTTGTCTCCTATAGTGATTATAGAGCCTGTGAAGCTGATAACGTTAACCACAACATGCCCCAATAACCACTGGTCCCCAAGACCTCATAATACCACTACCTTGGGGGCCAAGGCTTTGCATATTTTGAGGACTCTTATCAAAAACCATAGCAATAACTGCACATACTTGCATGCACTGTGTTCATGCACTTGAACAAGTGTATGTTCACTTACATGTATGCATATCTCTGTCTGTGCATTGACGTGTGTGTGCACAGGACAGGGAAGAGACATGTTTGTGCCCACAGGAACTGTAACAGACACATATGTGCCTGATTCTTTGCATTTCGCTGTGGCAGTCCTGTGGCAGCCTCATGGGTCACTTTGCTCTGGTAGCCCCCATTGTCAAGGGCTCTTGTCAAGACAGTTGTCTGGAAGGAAATCCTTTTAAAGCAGTCTTACCTTTCTTAGATGGACACTTATCCAACTTCGCTCAGAAATTCTCCACGTGAGTGTGGAGCTGGGTTCTGAGCTGGGGATGGAGAGGTGGGAGAGGCAGGAGATGTGCACTTGAGTTGGCTGTGTTCCTTTCTGGCTGGGTAGCCGTGGGCAGCACAGCCAATGTCTACTGTATGGAAGGTGGGTTCTTCATCTGGCTTTTCTTACTGGTCCCCTCTGGACCCTTTTCCCCCAGAGCTCAGTCATCCGAAGTGCACCGTTGTCTCTACACCATGACACCTGGGGGGCACTGTCTTGTGCACTACCTGGTCTGCTACCAGACTATTCTGCTACCAGAATCAACGTCCCCGAGGCCATTGTGGTGCCCAACAGAGAGTAAACCCAGTGCTTGTGTGGAGGTGTGAGTGGCTGAACAAATGAAGGAGTGAGTGTAGCGATAGAAAACCCTTTGGCTTTGACCCTCCCTCACTACAGGGAGAGCAGCACACACACAGTTGTCCTGGTAGCTTCCCCTGCCAACTCAGTCTAGAGTCACCTAAGAGGAGAGGCCTGCACTGCGGGATTGTCTAAATCATACTGGCCTGTGGACATGTCTTTGGGGGATCATCGTTATTCATAATGGATGCGGGAGAGCCCAGCACACAGTGGGCAGCACCATTCCCTAGGCAAGTAGGCATGGAAAGCCAACCACGCATGAATCTGTGAGCAAGCCAGCAGGAAGCCCCCTCCATTGTTCCTGCTGTACTTCCTTAGTGAGCAAGTTCCATGTTGGGATTGATGCTAAACAGAAAAGCTAACAGGGCTACCTTCAGGTTCCTCTTGGAGTTCCAGCCCTGACTCTCCTCAGTGGCATCCTGTGGTGAACAAACCCTTTCATCTACTAAATGCTTTCACTTAGAGTCACAGCCACAGGAACTAGACAGCACTCACCTTCTCAGCCCCAGAACCCCGCTTCTCAGGGTGGCAGGGGAGGGGGTCACAGGCCTTTCCTGTGAATGCCCGGCCACACGAAGTTTGTTTTGTCCCAGTCTTTGCTGCAGCAACATTGACAGCCACCATTGCATAGAAGCAGCCGCAGACATCTACAAACCTAGCGTGGCCGAGATCCAGACTGATTTCTCCATCTCACAAAACATCCGCCTTCTGGATCATTTCCAAGTGTTAAAAATGTAAACACCACTGGCCATAAAGCAGGCGCTGGGCTAGATGTGACCCTCAGGCTGTGGTTGGCGATTCTTAGCAGGCCTAGGTGTGTGTACTTTCCTAAGTTCCTGCACACCACTGTCTGGAGCACTGTGAGCAAAAGGCTAGAGGGCTCTGCGCAAACTGGACCCAGCCTCCATTCCCCACCCGAGCCTGATGCAGAAGGACAGATACCAAGTAAGTCCTTTGCCCCTCTGACCTCCACAGACTTACCATGGCACACACTCCCCCCTCTACTCATAATAAATATAATTTTTAAAATTAAAAATGAAGAGTAACAGGGGCTAGGGATGTACCTCAATGTTAGAACACTTGCCTAGCATGAACAAGACACTGAATTCAGTCTGATCACACACACACACACTCACACACACACACACACACATGCGCGCGCGCAGCCCCGTACCTATCTTTTTCACTAGGCACTGAACTTTTCCAGGGAAGACACGTGTTTGACTTTCTGGGATGCATGTTTGCCATGTGCCCGGAATTTGCAAAACCAGGTCACCAGATAGGAACAGCAAACATGCCAGAGCTGCTTGGAGCAGGAACTCGGCTCAGGCTGCTGTGCTCTGTGCTTTGACTCTGTGTTTCTCATCAGCTCAGTATTTTCCAAACTTGCTGCAGAACAAACACACGCGTCTGGTTTCACTCCCATCTGGCTCAGAGGCCCTCCTCCTCCTACCCTCCTCCCTCCTTCTTCCCCCTCTCTTTCTCAATTTACAAAACTAACATGAGTTTATTGGAGAGAAATTAGAAAGGAGCGATAAGCAGACGGAAAATGTGCAAAGCCCTAGGTCCCAGCACTCGGAGATAACTCTGCCAATACCCTGCGATCCATCCTCTTTGTGGGTTTTCAATGCATATAAATTAGGTGAGAGATGTATACATTTTTAAAAACAGCAGTTCAGCTTACTGTTCGGATGAAAAAGAAGTTTGCTCCGATCGACAACAAGTGCTCATGGGGTTTCGCTATCCAGCCCTGGAAGGCGACAGGGTCAGCATCTGTGGTACCCGATGGGATGGGGGACAGGAAGTACCTACCACTGTGTTTAGTTTGTGATGTAGACCCCATGTCAAGACAGAGCATGTAAAACCTACCTTGGTGGTGTACCCTGCTCCCCTCAGCCCTGGTGGGCACAGGACCTTATGGCTTGTGGGACAGATAATAGAGTCAGGCCTGGAAGGTGATGTTTACTTCTAGTTCCATCCAGAACACTCTGCTTCTTGATCTGCTGTACTGCAGATCCCCACTGGCACCTGTGGGGCAGCCCCCTCCCCACCATGCTAGATTTTCCCCCTTCAAGGTGTTTCTGTTGCTATTCATCACAGTGGCCAGAACTGTCACTAGGACAGAAAGACTTCTCCCCTGAGCTTAGTGAAAGAACGGGGGTCCTTAGGTGATGCGCTTGAACTCAGGGGGCCACGCCTCTGTGAAATCACCCTTCCCCAGAGCTCTTAGTCCTAGAAAGAGGTGAAGATCCAAGGTGCACACTCAAATCCAGAGCCCACTTGCCTCCCACGGTGGTGTGGCAGGAGGGTGCTGGCTTTCGTACACAAATGTGCCCTTTTGTAAAGAGTGTCCCTGCCCCAGGGAGGAGAACACAAGAAATTCTGTAGCTTGTCAAAGAAGCTTCCAAACAATGGAAACCATTGCTTTATCTCATTTTATCTCCGATTAGTGCTGAGGAGAGGGTGTTCACAGTGAGCACACCTCATAAAAGGGTCCCCCTTGTGAGTGTCATTGTCCCCCAGTTTACAGAGCGCCATGGCTTCCGGAGATTTCTAGTGACTTGCTTGAGATCACACACCCTGGAAACCCAGGACAGTTTTACCAGGGCTTCTCCTTCTGAAGTGTATACTCTGAACTAGGTGGGATTACTGCCTCAGTTTCCCCACTTTCGTCCCGTGGGAATAGTCATAGTACCTCAGAGACCCAGGAAAAGAATTACAAAGAGCCAGGGAGCTATCTTGGGCAGTAAAGTGTTTACCTCGCAAACGTGAGGACTTGAGTTCAGTCCCTGAAAACCCATTGAAAAAGCCAGGTGTGGCGTGCCTACCTAGAGGTAGAAACAAGGAGAGGGATCTCTGGAGCTTGCTGGCCAGCCAGCCTGACCTAAAGGGTGAGCTTCAAGTTCAGCGAGAAATGCTTGTCTCAAAAAGAAAGGGAGGAGGGAGGGAGGGAGGGAAGGAAGGAGGAGGGAGGGAGGAGAGAGGAGAGAGAAAGAAAAAAAAGAATGCAAAAATAAAATAATTTTGGGGGCTGGAGAGATGGCTCAGAGGTTAAGAGCATTGCCTGCTCTTTCCAAAGGTCCTGAGTTCAATTCCCAGCAACCAATGGTGGCTCACAACCATCTGTAGTGGGGTCTGGTGCCCTCTTCTGGCCTGCAGGCGTACACACAGACAAAATATTGTATACATAATAAATAAATAAAATATAAAAAAATAAAATAAATTAATTTTAATGAAATAAAGTGGGTAATTCTGAGTAACAACACCAGAGCTTATTGTCTAGCTGTCACACACACAACACACAACACATGTGCGCAGGACACACATGTGCACGCACACGTGTACACACGCATACGTGCACACACATGTGCTCACACTCCGTCAATGCAAGAAGAAGGTATGAAGTGCCATGATTCAGCTAAGGAAAATTGCCTGGAAGCCTCTGCCTTGTCCCTAATGCCCTAAGTAGCCCTAGGTTACAACCCCTCCAAACAGGATGCTTTTGACCTTCTTGGGGAGACTTCCCAAGGAAAACTTGGTTAGAAGTGGTCCCAAGTCAACAGAGTCCCTGCCCTGGAGTGACAGGTTGTAGGCCGGGTCCCCGCTGCGCCTCTCCAGGAGCCAGCCCTGACCATCTCTTCAGTGGAAGCCCCCAGGCTTATTCCCCTTTCTCTCAGTCTAGTCTGCTGTAGTCTGCTCCCCTGTCTCCTCCAGGAGACTCTCCACTCCGAGCAAGAAATCCTCCTTGTCTGTCATTGCACACACAGCGGTTGAGTTTGAGGAGAAATCAAGCCTTCACTTGCCGAACTGCTTCGTTTCGCAGAAAGCAGAGCCTTCCATCGGTCACAGTGCCAAGCTAGGGAGTTTGATTTTGGTTTTTTAGTGCGTTTTCCTGCTGTATTTCTTTTCGTGTCCATTTGGGAGCTGGGGGTGGGGCGTCTAGCTCTCCATGCGGCAATATGAGGAGGCAAGGATGGAGGTTTCCTTTTGAAATACTGCCTCCTCTATTTCTCACTGCCGAAATGAAATGCTTCCGTCTGGAAAGTTTATAGAGATTAAAGGTTCATTCAGCGCAGGACTCTGGAGGATGGGAAGTCCAGCAGTGTGGCTCCTACATCTCGTGAGGACCTCGTGTGGCACCATGAGGAGCATGCCATAAGAAACCGAACAGGTGTGTCGCCGCCAATTCTTCCGTCCGTAATAACCTGCCGATGCCATCATCGGGGCCGCGTTATGACCTCACTTAATCCGAATTGCTTCCTAAGACACCACCCCAAAGACCATTCATAGGTAGGTTGAGGGGGGAACTTAGAGCACGTGGGTTTGAGGGGACACTTTGAAGCCATAGCAGGTGTTCAAACCCAGTCTACTACACAGACCATTAGCAAGGGATGAATGAACTGGCTGGTTCAGCAAGTGGGTCTAGAGGGACCATAATGGGCAGGATTCTGGGTGAGACCCTGAGATGCTGAGAATGTAAGGATCAGGGCTCAGGGAGAACACATCCTAAGATGCCTTTTTGAATTTATAGCCTGGGCTGTGCTGAGCCTCTCAGTGTGACTAAAGCTCCTGTTGACTATAGATCTGCAGTGAGCTGGAGGTCTCACCTCCCAGATGGTTTTGGTCTTGAATGGCATCTCCCCATGCAAATGAGACCAGCGAGAGGGAGTGTCAAGTCTCCAACAGCCCCCGTCATAATCAGGGTAGCGAGGAGAATGAAGGATGGGCCAGACCATGGCTGTCAGTCCTAAAGGGCCAGGGCAGCCAACTTCTGGCCACTTAATAGAAAAATCCCATATCCAGGCCTAGCAAGGGAGACAACAGAAATATCACAGAGAAGGTGTGGTCCCTCATCCTGTCTGCCCTCCCTGAGTCTGCAACAGGGTTTGGAGGATGAGGGGGAAGGACAGAGCTGAGTATCAGAAGCCAAGTTCCAGGGTCGGGGAGATGGCCCAGTGGAGATGCTCAGTACACAGGCATCAGGACCCAAGTCTGGATCCATAGCAGCAATTTAAGGTTCCATGTCCGTGTCTGGGGAGGCGGAGGCAAGTGGATCCCTGCTGTTCATTGGCTAGATGGGTCAACCAAATCGGTGAGTGACCCTGTCTCAAAACATAAGGTAGAGAACAATTGAGAAAACACCTGATGTCAGTCTCTTCCTCCGCGTGCATCACCCCCTCACAATGCTTGGCGCCCACACGCAAAGTCGAGAGACCGTCTCCCCTGGGGTTTCTAACCTCAGCTCATTTCGATACCATTTTTTTGTTGCCCAGCTTGGACGTGAGCCTACCACCCCAAGCAAGCCTTTCCTTCACAGAACTCCATAATTCTTCATTTCCTGGGAACACGCTGGGTTAGGCAGATGACAAACTGCTGGCTCTTCCCATTTTTATAAGCAGCTAACCTGGCATCTTTTTTATTATAAACTCCCAGAGTCCTGAGGTTTAATATCTTCAGTGTTAGATTCATGGAGGACTTGGAAGTTAGAGATTGCCTGGGGCCAGAACTTGATGGGGTGTGCAACTTGTCACTCGGAATAAGATTATTGGCTCAGGGAGGGAGGAAGAGCATGGGACAATTAAGTGGGACTTGAGTGTTGCAAAGTTGGGAGAGGATGCTGGGTGGAAGTGAACAGCGGGCACATTTGTAAATCTCCCTGACAGCTGGAGAGCTTTAAAAATAACAATTGATTAGAATAAAAAAAACCTGCCCTGGGAACCCAAGTAAGCTGGAGCCTGGGCCCCCAATGTGGGGTCCTGTCTCCGGGCTTTGCACAGGCTGGGCTGGTAGCTGGGACTCTGTCCCCCAGATTTCTTACATGCCCGGCTTCTTCATTAAGTTCTCAGTGTCAAGGTGGCCTCCCCAGAGTGTCCTTCTGCAAGGAAGCACTTATCACCTAAACCATTCGTTTCCCTAGCCCCAGTGGTGACAATGTCAACAATAGCTAAGAGTCACCATTCACGCAGTACCTGCCCCGGCTAGAGACTACACCCCAGCAGCGTCGCGAGTCAGTCTCAGCCGCTTGGTGGCACAAGTAGCCAGAAACTCAGAGATGGGAAGAGTAAAACTCCGTGGACTCTAGGGGTTAAAATCCCAGTGTGGACAGGGCTGCGTCCCTCCCAGCAGCTCCCTGGCTTCCTGCACTGAAGTCATTCTCCCGTCCAAGCCAGTGCTGATGGCCTAGCTTTGCGCCACATTTCTCTGTCCCCCTCCCCTCTCAGAGCCGCCTCTGCCTCTTGGCTCTCTTTCCTAGGGAGCCACCGTGATGATTCAGAATTGTCCCATTGGTCATGTCTGCAACACCCTTTAGCACCATGGGTGACACTCATGGGACACTGTGGTTTGGGATCACTGTTCGCTTTTAGAGGTGGTTGCCCCAGCACTGTTCTCTCCCTGCCCCCGCCCCCCCCCCATCATCCACACCCTGCTCTGGGTCCTTTGGGCTGGTGGTGGTGTGAGCAGTCAGGCACAGACAGAGGGAGTCAACCCCTGTTATGGCTACTGTGTTCAGCAAGACCATTTGGACAGAGACCCTTTAAAGCTGCACCCCTGCCGGATGGGTTTGCTTGTTTTGTGACAAGCCCACGGTAGGCTGGATCACCAACGCACACTTTCCACCCCCAGTGCCATCTTTGTTAAAGGCTTGCTGCCACTTCTTTTATTAAAAGCTCAAAGCAGCCTTGGGGCCACTGCCAGAGGCGAGGCTGGAAGAGGTGGAAGGCAAAACTCTCACACTGCCTCAGACACTAAAGGAGAACCAATTAAACCCATAAGTGACTGAAGCACCTTCTCCTGACCTCCAGACTGATGCTCCCGAGCACAGCAGACCCCATTAATCTTCATTGTCTTTGATGATAATGGTAGAGATGTCACAGCTGGGCTTACTGAAGATCTATGTGCACCAGGGTCTCACAGGAGCAAGAGATGGGCTTCTAGAGTGTGAGGAAGGACCCGATCCAAGGAGCGTGGGTCCCGATGCCAGCTCCCGATGGAGGAGAAACATCTACATAGCTACCTTCATGGCAGCATTGGCCAAGACGTGAGTGCTGGTTAGTTTTAACTGTCAACTAGATACAACCTAGAGTCACCCAGGAAGGAAGTGGCAATGGGGGCTGTCAACATTCAGGTTGGCCTGTGGGCGTGTCTGTGGGGGTTGCCTTGATTGTTAATTGATGGTGGAAGATCCACCCTGAATGTGAGCTGTACCCAGGCTGGGCCCTGGACTGTTTAAAGTAGAGAGAATTCTCCTCTTTCCCTCACGATGGTGGGACATGACGTGACCTGCTTCCCTATTTGACTACTCCTCATGATGAATTGTGACCTGGGACTGTAAGCAGGATAAAGTGTGTCACGGCAGCAGAAATGAACTGGCGCACAAACAGGTTGCCTTTCAGCCTCTGAAAGAGGAGACTCTTCATTTGCAGCGGCAGCCGTGAGCCTGCGGATGCTGTGCCCGGTGGAAGGAGGCAGGCACAGAAGGTGAACGCAGTGTGATCTCACGTGGAGAGCCTCCAAAGGCCACAATTAAGCAAGTGTGGTGCCGTGCTTCTGTAATTGCAGCACTTGGCGGGCTGAGGTAGAAGGGGCTGGAGTTCCAGACCAGCCTGGGCTACACAGGGAGACGCTTTCTCAGAATCCGAGTGCTAGGGCTGCACTTAGTGGCAGAGTGCTAACGGAGCATGCACAGGCTGAATTCTAACACCAAAGCAAAAGGGGAAAAACTTGAGCTCTTGGAAAAGGAAAGTGATGTGGGCTGGCCAGAGACTAGGGGCAGCGAGAAGATCTGGAGAGATGTTGGTTTAAGGACATAAATTCACAGTGTCCATTGCCTGTCATGGTAACTTTGGCTGGTACACTTACATATGCAATAATCACTAAGAACAGTGTTTAGTCTCAGCTCAAAATTAATAGAGTACCACTGATAAGCTTGGATTAGTCATTCTATGATATATATTCATCAAAATATATTGTAATGCAATTTTTAACTTGTCAATTGAAAAGAATCATCCCAGTCAGACCTGGTGGCAAAGGCCAATAATCCCAGCTCCTTGAGGGATTAAGGCAGGAGGGTGCCTAGACCACAGAGGGAGTTCAAGACCAGCCTGAGCAACTTATGGGGACCCTATCCCAAAATAAAAAGTCAAAAAAGGCAAGGACTGGGAATATAGCTCGGTTGGAGAGTGCTTGTCCGACCTGCATGAGGCCCTGGGTTCCCTCCCCAGTAACCATGACAACAAAACCTCTCTTTGACCCTGGGCTTCCTCATTTCTGAAGCAGAGCTGAGACCACACTGCAGTGACTTGAGATGCCCTCCGTCAGAGCATGCACTGTGTGTGGGCTACGAAGAAAGAAGGACACCACCATTAACACTCTGCCCTGCGGCCCATCTCAGACATGCTCCACTTTCTGAGATGCTAAACAGGAATGTGTATCGTGGAGTCTAAACGCCACGAGGACGCTGCTCTTCCTGACACAGGCAGATGCTGGCTGCACAGAAAGCCCTCGGCATGTGTTAACTCTGTCTTATAGATGAGACTACCATGGCTTATGTCACTTCAGACGTCATGAAACTAGCTGGAAATAACCGTAGAGTTGGGGTCAGTTTCTGTCACTTGCTCTCCATCTGCCCTGCCCTTCTAGTGACTGAGAAACATTTCCATGGCTGTGTGCTCACTCGGTGGGAGAAAACTGGGAGGAGTTTATGTGTGTGTCGACCTCACGGATGTGTATGTGAGTTCGTCTTTCCTATGTGTGTGTTGATATCATGGCTGTGTGTGAGAGTTGGTCTTTCCTAGTGTGTGTTGACGTCACGGCTGTGTAGGGGTTGGTCTTTCGTATGTGCATGTTGACCTCATGGCTGTGTGTGTGACTTTGTCCTCCCACTCTGCATCTCAGTGTCTGGTCCTGTAAAACACAGACAGACCTTGCAGGGCTGGGAGGACTCATGGAGGTCACACTCCTCCCAGCACTCAGCAAATGCACACCTTCTCCTTCCCATCCTCCCCGTCCCCCGCTCCCCTACCCCAGAAGCGGCTGTTAGGGCCTCAGAGCCAGCTGAATTTTCTCACGTCAGCCATCCTAGAAGTCAGTTTTGATAGGAGCTTTCCACCTTGGTTCTTCTGAGATAGGGTCTCTCTCTGGGTTGGGCCTCTTCCGTCAGGCTAGGCTCTCTGGTCAGCACACTCAGGAGCCTACCTGTTTCTGCCCTCCTAGCGCCGGGATTACATGTGTGGGTTCTGGGGATCAAGCTTGGGCCCTTGACTTTACAAGGCAAGCATTTTACCTACTTAGCTATCTCCCGAGTTTCCCATATTTTTCAAGATTTTTTTCAAATGATGACATACCTGTAAGGACCCATCTCATCGGACACAGTGCCCATCTGTGTCATCAGCTCCCAGATGCAAACGTGGAGCATAACCCAAGTCTCTGGTGTTCTTCCTCCCATTGCACCTCTTCTCACACATAGACATACACAGACACTGACCATACCCACACGAGAGGGGGGGCACACAGACATACAGACAGACAAGCACACCCAGACATACACACACACACGAGAGAGAGAGAGAGAGAGAGAGAGAGAGGTGCACAGACAGACAAGCACACACACACCCCTACACACACATGAGAGAGAGAGAGAGAGAGAGAGAGAGAGAGAGAGAGAGGCACACAGACAGACAAGCACACACACCCCACACACACACAAGAGGGGGGGGGTACACAGACATCCAGATAGATAAACACACCCAGAGACACACATACACACAAGAAAGAGTGGGGGGAGAGAGGGAGGGACAGAGAGAGATGTGCACAGACATCCAGATAGACAAACACACCCACACACACACACACACACACACACACACACACACACACACACACACACACAAGAAAGAGAGAAGGAGATGCGCACAGACATAGAGACAAACAAACACATCCAGAGACCCAGAGACCAAAGACACTGCTGCTGGCTTCCAGCATGTAGGCCCGTGGTAGACTCTTCCAGCAATCTCTAGAGACCAGCTCCCATCCTGTGAGTCTCATCCTGCCTTATGCGGTCAGCTGTGTGCCACTTATTTTACACAGTGCGGTACGACGATATTTTGTCATGTGGCTTTATTCATAGTGTCCCCGGTTTCGGTTAATGAACACAGGTTGTTTCTTAGCTCCTGGTGCTATGACAAAATGCCACGGACCAGGTGGCTTATAATGATCAGAAACTTTGTCGTCTATCTGGAGGCTCAAGGCTGAGACTAAGAGGCCAGCAAGGGGCAGCTTTGGCAAGGACTCCCCTCATGTTGCAGACGGCCACCTTCACACTGTGTTCTTGCACTAAATGACTTTCTGGGGGAACGTCTCTTAGGGTCCTGTCATCATCCGGTCACCTCTGTTGGCTGACACCTCTCCCTGCCATCGCATTTGGGGGCAAGGACATCAGTGTAAGAACCAGTAGGGACTCTTACAGATTGCTCCCAGTAGTAGAATTTTGTGAGGTTGTAGTTTGAGGGTAAATGTGGATGTGTGTGTCTGCTGGGCATGTATCCAGGCATTATCTGTGTATTTGGCATTTGCCGATGACCCAAATCATGGCTGCACCAGTGTCTACTCTGGTCAAGAGTGCTACTTTGTCAGCAACCCCAGATAACATGAAAAGACAGGGAGCAGACACTGTCCATGGCGGCCAAGAAGGCGTATGAACAAAGATGTGGTTTCGCATGCTCACCCTGAGTCGTAGATGCTGGCAGTCTTGGAGCCTGGTCATTTGCTCTTCTGTGTGCACCAGGGAGAGCTCTGGTCTGTAAAGAGTGTAGGTGGCTGCTCGAGAGCGAGCTATCCAGGGGGAGAGAATCCACCCACAGTCTTCCATCTCTGATTCTTAAATGTCAACAGAGCAAAATTGTCTGCTCCACCCGCCCTTTCTCCACCTCTACTGCAGAGGCTTGGTGAACTCGCCGCTGTGCAGCAAAGAGGGGGCAGCCTTGAGTCATCTTAAACTGCCTCCTGCTCCTGCGCTGGGCGACCTTGGAGGAGTGAGTCAACCTCCTGTGAGTCAGCTGCTCTGGGAACCTCGCCCTGCGCAGGTGAAGAAACAAAGCTTCATGGAAGATCATGGCTCTAGGCCATTGGGGATGGTGGATGGATGGATGGACAGATGGACAGATGGATACACTAGAGAGATAGGTTGGTAGGCAGGTGGGCAGGCAGAAGTGATACACAGATAAATACGTCATTCCTCCATTGGCATATGTGCATGTTCACCGTTTTATTGATTGCAAGGGCCATGAAGACCTACTGTGTGCTGTGCAGGGAATGGTGCCTGCATTTTTACAAGCCTGAGTTCTGTTGAGGCAGGAAGGGTCACCCCATTTTATGATGCAGAAGCTAACATATGTGTCAGGAGTCCTCAGGGTCATATGGCTGCTATGTGCTGGATCGGGAGCCTCATTCCACAGGGTCTGACTCTTGTCCCCTAACCAGTGGGGCTGGCCTTCCCTCCAGATGCCAGACACTAAGATGGACTCTTACTGCATTCAGTCCGTATTTTAATGTACAGTGTAGGTTTGTTCTGATCCGTAAGGAGGCTCCAGGCCCGGGAGACTGAGTAACCCTTCCCAAGACGTTACAGTAAGCAAGACTCAGAGCCGGGATTTGAACTGGGGTCCTCCGATACCAGTACTCTCACTTCTACCCCAGGAACACAAGTCCAGCCTGAGACAAAGGCTGAGCAAACACCAGAGGAGGAAACATCATGCCCGGAGCACTTTAGCAATAAAGCTATAAATTAAAAGAAATGCATCCAAGCTGTTAATTTTATAGAGATGGAAAATTAATTATCATAATGACTTCCATACTTCTTTTAGGCAATGCTGCCTTCTGGGGACTGGGAATGCTCTAGTGACTACAGAATTAACTCATTCGTTCATTCACTTCACTAATTCATTCCCTTGGGGATCCTTCACAGCACCTGTCCTGCGTATGTCAGGAGACAGCTCACCAGGAAGGTTGAGACGGAGGAGCAGGCAGGCTGCAGAGGGAAAAGGTGTTGCGCCTCCTCCCCCTCCTCCCCCGCCCCCCCAATGTTCTTCCCTCCCATCATTCATCTTAAAATACCAGTCCTTGAAGTAAACTCAGCAAGGCTGCAAATGGGTTGAGCACCCTCCATCCAGACAGGTGCCTGATTGGGTGGCTTTGTTCTCTTGACACACCCCCTGGTGAAAAGACTGAATGGGCCATTTGCCTGCTGCTCAGTGCAACGAGACCCTGGTTTTACAGTTCCCTCATCTCTGTCCCCACCCAGAGACTCCTGTCTGGGACAGATGGCAGACAGTGCAGTCTCAGTGCTGTCTGAGGGCCCAGAAGTTATTGATTTGTGCCAGTTCTCCTTTGAGATGCTGGATTGAAACCTGGCACGATGGCACAGGCCTGTAGTCCCAGCAGCTAGGAGGCTGAGCAGGAAGACGCGAGCAGGGCTAGCATGAGCTATGTATTGAGAGTCCGTCTTCAGAAGGGCGAGGGACACAGAAATGTCACTCAGTGCCAGCCTTAGAAGCTTGAAGGCCTGAGTTCAACCTCCTAGAACCATGTTTTTTTTTTTTTTTTTTTTTTTTAAAAAAAAAGATGTGTATAATTTCAGCACTAGGAAGGCAGAAAAGGGTCCTGGAACTCACCAACCAGTCAGTCTAATCTACTTAGAGAGTCTCAACTTAGCGAGATCCTTTCTCAACAACAACAACAACAAAAAAAATAAATAAATAAAAATAAAAAAAACAAAGTGGGCGGCACCCGAGGAATGACAGCCAAAGTTGTCGTCTGGCCTTCATATGCATGTGCACAAAATACATGTGCACCTGTGCACACACACATGCAACTGCCTGCACACATATAAGATGCATGCACTGTATGTACACACACGGGAGAGAGAGAGAGACCCTATGCTGAGGGACATGGCAGGCCTACTGTCTTACCCACTGCTCTGTCACTGTGGAGTGATACCATGACCAAAGCAATTATCACAAGAGAAAGACTTTAACTGCGGGCGTGCTTGCGGTTTCAGAGGCTCAGTTATTGTCATCATGGCGGAAAGCATGACAGCATGCAGGCACGCGCTGGAGTGGCAGCTGAGAACCACATCTTGATCCATAGGCAGAGAGGGGGTGGGGCAGGACTGGGCCTGGCACGGGTTTTTGAAACCTCAGAGCCCACCTCCAGCAAGAGACTTCCTCCTACAAGGCCACACCTCCTCATCCCTCTAAGGCTTTCTGGTGACTAAGCATTCAAATCTATGAGGGGCCATTCTCCTTGACAGCACCACAGACAGCTCTGGCTGGATCTGCAGGACCTGGCTGGATCTGCAGGTGTCTACACGGCAGGAAGTATCTGATCTTCTTAAAGAATCTACAAAGGCTTCTTTGCAGACTGTCACCCAGAACCAGCTCTGGGGTTTGATGCAAGGTCTGTTGATGTCACATGGGTGTCATGGAGACGTGTCCTCTCAACTCTTCATGACTTCTGATGACCGTTGTGGGCACCTTTCTCCCCACTGCCAGTCATTTCCCTGAGTAACCTTGTCCTTTTGCCTTGCAGCCTCTGTAAGGGACGGACTCTCTATTCTGTGGTGAGGGATGCCAAGATTGTCCTGGATGTCAACAAAACCAGGCAGATCGCACAAGAAATTGTGAAGGTACCGTGAGTTCTGGGACCCCTACCTGGACCTTCCAAAGACCCAGCCTCCTCTGGAAGTCCTGTCAAAGGATCCTAAGACCCAGGGTCTGGGTTTAGACCACTAGTCTGGACCGTAAAGACATTAGATTTAGCCCAAAAAATACCAGGTGATATGTACAATGAATCTGTCAGGATGCAACCCTGAGAAATACTGCCTCAAACTCTGTTTTCTGGCTGGCACTTCATGGTCATGATACCTGGGTACAGGCAGTGGCCAGTGGATACAAAAGCCACTCAGTTCTCTTGGATAGTGTATCAGAAACTTCTGGGTCACTCTGCAAGAAGCAGCTGAAGGAAGAAGAGTTGGGGCACAGCAGCCCAGGTCATGATGACCGGAATCTGAGTCAGAGATGGCTCACATCTCAGTAGACCAGGAGGCAAAACATGAGACAGGAAATGGCCAGGGCTAACGTTCCCCCAAAGGCCTGCCCCCAGTGACCTATTTCATCCTGTAGGCGGCACTCCTTAAGACTTTCTAAAGCAGTACCACTGATTAGGTACCAAACACTCAAAATACACACCGGAGCAGGACATTTAAGAGTCAAGTCATCACCATTAGAAACTGGTATACGTGAGTCCTGGAATTCCCTTGTCATCTTGTCTCTCGGCTGCCCGGGAGACGTGGAGATGTTGTGTGTCGTCTTAGATGAAGACGTCCTGAGTGTCCCGACAGGTGCCTCATTGGTGGGTCATGCGCAGGCTTCAGTTCCAGTCAGAAGTGGTAGGAGCGATTCGCGGGAGTAAATAAAGACACGGCGGTCACTCACGAAGGCCAAAACAAGTGAAAGCCACCTCTGAACTGCTGGCCGATGTCCCTGTGTGTTCTTGACGTGAGAGCGTGAAAGGTCTCCTAAGTATCTCAGGTCCTTCTACAGGGCGATAGGCCGGGTAACAGAGACAGCAAGGCCCCTTCATAAAAGAAATGAGGGGAAATGACTGGTGGGTTCCTTTCTCTGATGTCCCCAGCCTTGACGGTGTCCCCAGCCCTCTTCCCCCTGGAGCACTTCCTTATTCTTCAGGAAGTAGAGTGGTTCTGTGGAGATGACTTTGCAGCGGTCTGTGGGGGATGGTGGCCTTTTGACTCACAGAGCCTTTGTCCCCTGAGCTCCATGGGTGGACCCTGTACTCGGCCACTCTTGAGGATCCAAGGAAGTGCCGGGTCGCCTCTAATGCGTCCCCTTCTCCTCATCTCTCACAGGGCATGGGCTACCTCCACGCCAAGGGCATCCTTCACAAGGACCTCAAGTCAAAGAATGTTTTCTATGACAACGGTAAAGTGGTCATCACGGACTTTGGACTCTTCAGCATTTCTGGGGTACTGCAGGCTGGCAGGTAAGAGGTGACAGAGGGGACCAGAGGGATTCTTGATAAGTGACCGTCAAGGGGTAGGAGCTCATCCCAGATGTCTTGAGTGACTTATATCTGTGAGCTCACAACTGCTAAGATTGTGGCTAGGCTGCCATGCCGGCAGGGGGTCACCCACGTCACTCTCTTATTCCCATGACCTTAGTGTCTTTCTCGCTTGTCCTGAAAGTGACACCTTTGAGTTTGTGGCACAAGATCTAACGCATCCCTGAATCTCACAAGCTCTTGTCCTGGACTGGAAGACTCTCCTCCTTGCCTATGGGGCTTCCCTAGGGAATGGGGTCAGCCAAGCCCTAAGCTCCAAGCTGTCATCGTAATTAACTTTAGCCTAGCAACCAAACACAGCCGAGAGTAAGTGCTTTTAGGTCCAACTACCTGGGCCGTTTGGGGGCCGTGTGGGGGCACATTCTTAACTGTGACTGTGACCAAGATAAGCAGTACCTCTGAACTCGAGTTTGTGTTTGAAAACGCCTCGCTTGGAGGGTCCTTATGAAGATAAAACACGAGGATACAGGACAAGCATCCAGCACAGGACCCTGAGTGGCATCAGATGCGGGGCAAATAGCTGTACTGCTGTGTTGTAATTAGCACTCATTTGCATATACCTCCCCAGGATCACCCAGGGAACGATTAACCATCTTTAAGTAATTAACTCTCAGAGGCCACTCACCCTGGAGCCAGCCGCGTTGAGTCAGCCATGCGAGAAACAGCTTGATCCCAAATAAACAGTCTATAACTCGGAAGGTCTGCTCTCGCGGATTTTAATTTGGAGCATGTGCCATGTACACATGCATGGCACACATATCTCAGACCCCTGCATCATATAATGAATGGCCTCTCTCACGGGGAGACAGCATTGTGACTTCTCTCGTGTTTAAGTTTCTGCCATTCTGGAGAGCCACTGATCTCTTTGAGAGACATCCTCCTGTCTTCCTGAAGGACTTTATCCCTGCTGTGAGCTACCTTTGAATCTGAGTCAGAGTGCTTGAAACTCAGCAAAACATGGCATAAGCTGTTTCTGGGGGCTGAGGTGACGTACAGCAAGCAGCCTTGGTTTCTGTCTTCAGGTGTCATCTCCCCCATCCAAACTGGATGCCCCCAGTTTCTAGAGCTGTCTGTGGCATTAAGATAAGTCGAGGCAAACAAACAAATAGGCCAATAGACACATGGGGAGCACGAGTCCACGAAGGAGCTAGCGGATCAAGACTGGGTAGGACTCCTTCCTTGCTCGGTCCCTGCCTTGCCACAGAGAATCACATTCACACCATTTGCCAGGACCAGGTCAGAGCAGGCTTAGGGACACAATTGGTGATGTCACTGTGAACCCAAGTGTTTACATGGGCCTCATGGAGGCTGAGTAAGTATTAACTTTAACTTGATTTTGGGCTGGTCAGAAATCTCTCCCTCCTGGTGACCAGCAATGTTAGTGAGTTCCTCATGGTGAACAAAATACCAAACAAACACTCCCAGCTTGAGGGAGGAAAGATTTAGCATGGCTCGTGGGTTCTTGGATTCAGCATGGCTTCTTGCTTCCCTGGACTCTGACAGGCATCATGGAAGCAGAGCCCATGTGGAAGAGGAACTTCTTCACCTCAAGGCTGACAGGAAGCGGATAGTGAGAGACAAGAAGTAGCCAGGGACAAGACACCCTTAGAGACTCACACCACCCTGTGACTGACTTCCTCCAGCTATGCTCTGTCTAGCTGAACCTCCCAAATAGAACCACTAGCTGGGGACTGAGCCCCCAAGTGAGCCTTTGGGGACTATTTCACAATGAAAATGTGACACCTATCTGTATCTGCTGGCTCTCCTCGCTGTGAAAGGTGAGGGCAGGAGCCTGTGACTATATTCCTTACTCTGCTGTATTGCTGAGGCCACAGCGCCAAGACAAGGAAGGAGAAGTGGGTGCTTGAATGCTCTTTCCTTCCATTCCTCCTGGAGACCCAGTGTGCACCAACCAGGAAGGAAATCAAGCCAATTCAGAGATAAGGCGGCTTCTTGCATTGTTAGACAACGGCCTCTTGCCCCATCCTGGCTGTCAGCACATGTCTTCCTAGTGTCCACGGAGATAGTAAGGTCTCAGGAATAATGCCCACCAGGAGTAAGAAGGTGGAGGCAGGAGACACCATCGAACAAGGAGTATTTGGGGCTCTGCTTAGCAGCCCAGGAGTGAAAGATGGGAGCTGAGGCAAGGGAGTTGAACTTATAGACAGCAGCACATCTGTTCTCAGGAGTGAGGCCTAAGCTCCCAAGTCTGTTTTATTATATATGTAAATATATGTAAAGCTGTCATACAGTAGTGTGTGTATGCGCATATGTGTATGTCTATCTATGTATGTATACATGCTAGTAAGATAGACAAGCCTAATGCCCTGAGTTTAGTCCCCAGGATCCACATGGTAGAAGGAGAGAACCAACTGCCACAAGATGCTGTCTGACCTACATACACACTCCCACAAATAAATTAACAAATGTAATCTCAAAAGTTTAAGCATTAGCATGTAAGACAGAATAAATCACTGGCGTATATTCATTGCACCAAGCGATGGTTTCAGTATAGCGTTTACGCACCTTTGTATTGTGAGCTTTGCTCACAGTTAGCTGCCTCCTGCCTTCTTTTGGTGTCTCCCTTCTTTCTGGCCCATTCTCTTTCCCCAGTAGTCCCTCCTTCTGTTTCTATGTCATATAAACTAAATCTTGAGCCCACAAGTCCTGCCTTTAGTGATGGTCACATTGAGAGTCGGGGGCACAATCCCAGTCCATAACACAGCAAGATAGATGATAAGGACTGAGCTCACTGAGCATGTGCCTGATCCTGTAGAGCGGGCGGAGCCATGGTAATGGCCTGCATACAGGGAAGTAACATCCTTCAAATAACAGTCCCAGGATGTCAGACTCCCCAAGGCTGCTGTCTCCCAGAACACGCCACTGGACTGGAAGAGACCCTCCTGGACCGGAAGCGAAGAGGTAGCCATGGAGATCCCCACAAACAGCTGCTCTGCCACCCTCATGACAAAGTGTCATTTAAGATGCCAGCCCTACCGTGCCAGCCCCACACAACCTGTTATTAATCATAATAATAACCATAATGAGGATGATTCGGACTTGTCATTGGTGGGCCCGCTGCCATGGGAACGGGACACCCTGGGGTGTATGCACCTTACCAGGGCCCACTTCTAACCCTCTCCCAGGCATGTGCCTACCCCAGCCCCGGGCTAATGTCACTTGTGTGTCTTCCACACCCTCCCCTGTCCCAGTGTTTCCCAGCCTGTTGGCCCTTGTGAGGAGTGGCCATACCTGGGAAAGTTTGTCTAACTCCCACTAAGTTCCTCATTATGCAGTAGACTTTCCTACTTTGGCCTCAGTCCTCCAGATAAACAGATACCATATGTGCATGTGAGATGTAGTGTAAAATAATTCCTAGCCCTGGCAGTAGACATAGCCCTAAACTGGACACTTTCACGTTGCCGTAGCTATCTGAGGCACAAATGAATGTGCCCTGTTGGCAGATGGAAAAATAGAGACCAGAGTATGCCGGAGGCCTCACAGCTAACAAGCAGCAAATGAGTCTTTACATCCTTAAATGTCAGCGGGTGTTCTTGATCCCAGGAGAAAGATGCCATCAACTCTGCCAACCTCGGGGTTTGCTAAAGTGTCTGGACCCTGTGTACCAGCAGAGGATATAAACTACCACGTTGTTTATTCCCGGTAGAGGAGACGTCCTCGACCCCAGAATCTGGACTGTTCTCTTCTCTAATGTGTACCCATTCATGGGTCTGGGGGCATTCCTCCTAGCTACAGCTAGGGTATGTGTGTGTGTCTCTGTGTGTGTGCGTGTGTGTCTCTGTGTGTGTGTGCATGCGTGTGTGTGCATGCGTGTGTGCATGTGTGTGCATGTGTCTGTGTGCACGTGTGTGTGCACGTGCATGTGTACGCGCCCGCACATGTGTGTGTGCGCGTGCGTGCGTGTGTGTGATGTGTGTCTGTGTGTGCACGTGTGTGTGCGTGCGTGCGTGCGTGTGTATCTGTGTGTGTGCGTGTGTGCATGTGTGTGTGCGTGTGTGTCTGTGTGTGTGCGTGCATGTGTGTCTGTGTGTGCGTGTGTGTGCATGTGTGTGTGTGTGTGCGTGTGTGTGCATGTGTGTGTGTGCGTGCATGTGTGTCTGTGTGTGTGCATGTGTGTGTGCGTGTGCGTGTGTGTGCGTGTGCGTGCGTGCATGTGTATGTTCCCAGAAACTACTGTGTAGAGGCCAGGGATGCCATGAAACACGATATAAACACAAAATAGCCCCACCTGACAGCAATGCCCACAGTAACATGGCATCGGGGATGGAAAGCCCGAGTTAGAATAGATTTCATGGTGGTCACTGACTGTGTCTGGCTCCTGGTGTAGAAATATAGGCAGTGGACAGATGGCCCTGATGTTGGATGGAGAGGCACCCCATGGAGAGCTCACACACACACAGTGCGGGTGGAAGCTCAGTGATCCCCCAGCTCAGTCTCCTCCCTTCAGCCCCTGTCTAGAGATCTCTTAATACATGTGTTTATCCAGATGGATGGTGTGTAGCCTCTGGAAAATAAAAATGACTTGGAGAACTGCAAGTCTAGAATTTCTCTAGCTTCCTTCACCCATATAGGAAATGCATCAGCAGTGGAACCCTGAACCCCCAAACTCCTGCCACTTCATTAGGAGTTCTTTCCTTAGGCCCAGGGTTTCTGAGAGTATAAAGCTGTGAGCGGATTTTAAGGAGAGCATGGACAAGCACTCTGTCTTCATTTAAATGTGCATTGGAAAAATACTCGTTTCTGTTTACAACTGAGCTAAAAGTCACTTATTAAAATATATTTAAGTTTTTTTTTTAAAAATGGTTTTAGTAAATCATTATCTAGATCTGGGCCACTGGCCAGACAGATGTATCTATGCGGATTTAACTTTAATTAAAGTGGAATCAGGGTCTGTGAGATGGCTCAGTGGGTAAATGTGCTTGCTACCAAGCCTCACGACCTGAGTTTGCCCTGGGGCTGTCATGCTAGAGGAGATAATGACTCCTGAAAGTCATCCTCTGGCCAACCCACCAGTGAGTTCTGTGGTGTGTGTGTGTGTGTGTGTGTGTGTGTGTGTGTGTGTGTGTGTGTGTGTGTGTGTGGAGAGAGAGAGAGAGAGAGAGAGAGAGAGAGAGTCTAGATATAGTTAAAAAATCAAAGTGGAATTAGATAATTAAATTTAAAGTTCAGTCCTTTGGGCTGGTGAGATGGGTCAGCAAGTAAATGTGGCCTGAAGACCCAAGTTCAGTTCCCAGGACATGGTAGAAGGAAACCAGTTTCTGCAGATTGTCCTCTGACCTCTAGGCATATGTCAAGAGCACACAAACTTTCTCTATGTGTGTGTGTGTGTGTGTGTGTGTCTGTCTGTCTCTCTCTCTCTCTCTCTCTCTTTGTGTATCTATCTATCTATCTATCTATCTATCTATCTATCTATCTATCTATCTGCCCTTTGTTCATAGTGTCCACCTTTAAAGAGCGAGACAGTCACAGAAATTGGTGGCTGGCACATTGAGAGACTAGAGAGAAAACCGCCATCCCTGAAGATGTTCAGACATGGGGGAAAGTCATGATGGGGGGGGGGGATCTGACTGAGTGCCCTGGAAGGACCAGCACACACACCTCATAGAGCTGGGAAGCCCACCTGGAAGAACTGTAGGATGCAGCCCAGTTCCCCCAGAAGCTGTCTAGAGATAGTAGGCCCTCCTGCTGTCAGTCTTGAAGTACCTGTCTCTTACTCACGCCCCTTGGCTAACAGCCCCTTCTAGTAGTCTTTGATATGCCAGACTTTGTTGGCTCCCCAATGGGAAGCCTTACCCTCTCTGAAGAGTGGATGGGGCAGGGAGAGAAGGTGGAGGGAGCAGGAGGAGGGGAGGGACTGGGAACTGGGATTGGTATGTAAAATGAGAAAAGATTGTTTTTTAAGAAAAAAAAGAAATACAAAAAAAAGAAAGAAAGAAAAAGATGACTAAGGGCCACTTAGTCATCTGTCCCCAGTGTAAGACTCTGATCTGCTGCAAGGTGTTGGAGCAACCTTGCTTTCCTCCTCCTCTGGGCATTTACCCCCGGGACAGTGGCAGATAGGCATAAGGACAGTGACAGCATTTACCCACAGATGGCTCAGTGCACTCTTGTTTCTAACGGGGGAAGAACAGGGCCCACCTACCAGAATCCGTGTTTAAACACAGGGTACATGTTGCCTTCCTGTGCACTGCCGTCTCTTGGTTTCTAGAACCCTCCTGAGGTCACCTCCCTGGGTTCTGACCTAGCTTTCCCTCTGGCTAGGATATTCCTTTTGTTCCCACGCTGGGTTCTCTGCCACATAAAGCTTGTCTCACATGTGTCCTCAGCCTGGACGCTTGCCTCTGTTATGATTCTTTGTGTGATGTTTGCCACTGTGTGGCCTTTTTCCTGTTTGCATCAGCCTCCTTGGCTTTTTTTCTCCTGTCAGTCTTGTTCACGATTGCAGATCTGGCGCCAGGAATCTACTAGAATGGACTATTTGGGGGACTTGAGGTATTAAACTTTGAGATCTTGCATAGTTCCTGACTTAGGTTTTGTTTTTTGTTTATTTGATCAGACACCATAACCAAAGAGCAAGTTGGGGAGGAAAGGGTTTATTTGGCTTCTACTTCCTTATCACTATTTATCACTGAAGGAGGTCAGGGCAGGAACTCAAGCAGGGCAGGAGCCTGGAGGCAGGAGCCCATGCAGAGGCCATGCAGGGTGCTGCTTACTGGCTTGTTCCCGTGTCTTTCTCAGCCTGCTTTCTTATAGTACCTAGGACCAGCAGGTTAAGGATGGCACCATCCACCACAGCCTGGGCCTGCCCCCATTGATCACTAAAAGAGAAAATGCCCTACAGCTGAATCTCATGGAGGCATTTTCTCGACTGAGGCTCCTTCCTCTCTGATGGCTCTAGCCTGTGTCAAGTTGACACACAAAACCACCCAGCACAGTCCCTCTAGAGGCAACTTTAGACTGCAGAGAGCAACGTGTAGGAACAAGAATGGACAGTATTCAGTATCCAGCAGAGATGTGCAAGAGGGCCCAGAGCCTGTGGACCCGAGGGTGGCTTGGGCTGGGTTCCATCATTCCTATCTCTGCGTTTCGGTCTGGCTCTCAGCCTCCTATGGAGGACTGGGAATGCCCAGGGAGGAGGGTGGGAAGCCGGCAGAGGCGTTTCTGGGACCTGGGGTCACTGCTACAAAACAAGGCTCTCCGGGGCTTTGTCTCTGCAGGCGAGAAGACAAACTGCGTATCCAGAATGGCTGGCTGTGTCACCTGGCCCCAGAGATCATCCGCCAGCTGTCCCCTGACACAGAAGAGGACAAGCTGCCCTTCTCCAAGCACTCGGATGTCTTTGCGCTCGGGTAAGTGGGCCGCACCCTGGCCTTTGACCTCCACGGCGTGGGTAGAGCCACCATCTAGTGTCGCCTTTGGAAGAGTCAGGGCACATGTTGGTAAGGGCAAGGTGGTGGGATTTATGGATGAATTTGGGGGATCTGGGGGGATGTAGTAGAAAGAATGACTGTCGTACACTCGTACGCCTGGTTTCAGTTATGCGACCATGGCGAGTTTCCCTACTCATTCATTGTTCTTTCAGTCCTTCATTTGCTCATTGTATACCAACTCATTGTTACGGTGTTCATTGTGTACTGAGTGCCCGTGAGCCACTTCCAAGGTGGCTGCTCATGATCATTCAACTGTGGAAAGCCGTCCACCCTGCTACGTGGAGGCACTCCAGGGAGCTCCCAACATGGCGGTCTCCTCTGCTCTGTGGAGGCTGCTCTGGTGAGCTCCCGGCACAGCAGCTAAGAGCCTTGTTGCAGATATGAGCTGAGTCTGAGCGTTAGACAGCATCGCTCCCGCCATGTTGTTTTTTTTTTTTAAGTTATCTTTTTGAATGACGTATTTACATGTAATAAGATACTTTGACAGGTGTGTACTTTACGTAATGATGGAAATCCGGGCAATGCACACATCTGTCGCCTTACAACTTTCGTTGAGTTCAGAAGGGTTCACAAGTACCCTGAGTAAGAGCGGCTATAGTTCCGTGGAATGCACAGTCTCCTGGCATACGTGCCCTGTAGACAAGCCGCCAAGTGTAGACGGCCCTCGAGGACAGGAGATAGAATCTCTCCCATTTTCAGGAAGGAAGGAGGGAGCTTCAGAATTGTTTTTGACTTCTGCTTTTCCGCTACTGGGACTGAGACCCAGGGACTTGTATGTGCGAGGCTAGTGCTAAGCTTCTGAGCTGCCATCCTGCCTTGGCCTCTTTGCTCACCACACTCCGCCTTGTGGAGAGATGCTGCACTGGGGATGAAGGCAGGACTCTGGGGGTAAAAGAGAATGTGGGTACCAACCTGGGAGGTGAGGAAGGGTCTCCAGCAGGAAGTGACTGGAAGCTGGAGTCAGAGATTAGATGCAGGGAGACAGGTATTCCAGAGGGAAGGTAAGTCATCTACAGTGGAGGACTATGTAGCCGTGGGGATGGATGAAGATTCAGACTGGGAACTGGGCTGGGGTGAGACACTAAGGAAGAAAGCAGTGTCCAGCCTTTGTGGACTTAATGGTGGCATGAAGGAGTTTTATCTTCAAGACACTAGGGAGCCATGGGTGGTTATGAAGTAGGTTAGTTGTGTGACTGTCATAGGAGCCCCAGCTCAACCAGATCACCCTGGCTGCTCTGCAGAGAACTGAGTGCAGAAGGGGTTGGTGAAGGCTGGGTTTCCATGAATCAGAAGCTGTGGGTACAGGCAGAAAATAAAGAGGCCTTTACAGGGTCTAAGTGCTGGGGCTTGGTGATGGGGTCCCAAGAGAGCTGCCATCGGTGTGTAGAAGGACAGTGGTGTTCTCCATGGTAGTGACCTTGGAAGCAAAGTGTGGTTGGGTTATACAAAAAGGTTGGGTATGTTCAAAAAAAATTTGAACAGCTTTGGAGATAATTAGCAGAGTTGGGCAAATCCACATCTGGAGTTGGGAAAGGAGGTATTTGTGAGTCAGAAAATAGCATCTGCAGTCGTAGGGAAGAATAAGAAGCCCTCAGAAGCATAGGAGGATGGAAGGAGATCAAGACATAGATACAGGATGCCAGGCGGGGTGCTCAGAAGATCCAACCAGGAGATGAGAATAATATGCAGTATGGTGTGCCCATAACCAGCATGCCGGAGACTGTGGCAGGAAAACCACTTTGTAGGCTAGCCGGAGATACAGACTAAGACTCCATCTCAATAAATAAGTAATAATAATAATAAGGAAGCCGGGCGGTAGTGGTGCACGCCTTTAATCCCAGCACTCGGGAGGCAGAGGCAGGGGGATCTCTGAGTTGGAGGCCAGCCTGGTCTACAAGAGCTAGTTCCAGGACAGGCTCTAGAAACTACAGGGAAACCTGTCTCGAAAAAAAGAAAAAAAAATAATAATAAGGAGAAGGATAAGGGGAAGGGGAAGGAGGAGGAGGAGGAGGAGAAGGAGAAGAAGAAGAAGGGTCTAGGGAGGTGGTTGGTTCAGTCAGTGTTTGTTATGCAACCATGAGGACTTGAGTTTGTAACCCCGCTGACTGTGTAAAGAACTGGGAGGCTGGGTGCTGGGAAGGCAGACACAGGTTGGCCCCTAGAGTTTGATGGTGAATTAGTGATTCCAGGCCCAGTGAGAGACCCTGCCTCAAAATACTAAGGTGGCAAGAAATTGAGGCAAGATATCCAGCAAGCGCTCTGATCTCCATACATTGGTACATACTTGCGCGTGTATATTTTGGTTGAATTTACATACACATAAGAGCACATATAACACATGCATATGCACACACCACCACCAACAGATGAGAAAATGCAGCTAGGAAATAGCTGTCCGCATCCCATAAATAGCCATGATGATCCTTGGCTTATTATGGGATGGATTTGAAGAGGGGAGAGACACAGACCAAGGAAGCTGCAAGGTTGTAGATTTGTGCAATTAGATCTGTCATCCCTGGGGCGCATTAGAGAGGCAGTCAGCCTCAGTAGAAAAGCACCCCACTGTGCCCTCGCTGTGGGCCCCCCGACGGTGCATTTTAAGAAGATCTCAATCCTCAGAGCCCATCATTTGAGCCCCTTGAGAAGCCATCACTTGGTCTAACTAGTTAATTCCCAAATCTTTATCTAGTTAGATATCATTATCTGGAACCAAATTACAGTAATTAAGTTGGTTTATTTTTATCGTGAATTTAACGGAAGAAAAAAATGTAATTAACAAAATGTACTAGAGTAAGTAATTGGTTTCTCGCCACAATTTTCATCTGTAACTTTCCTTTTTTTTACTCCTCAAAGTGAATCCTCCTCTTAAAAGTTGTGTTAGGAAGGAGGTTTTAATGAGCCTTTTATTGGTGACACTGTTGGATCGTGATGGACCCTGTGCTCTCGGACTCCCGCCAATTAGGAGCATCCCGTTGCCAGGGAACCTCATGCTCAGGAATGAGTTAGAGCATAAAGACACTGACGGAAATGTACTGAAGGCTGTGTTGAGCTTTTCCTCTGTGTGGTAGCATACTGTCTTCCCAAACACCTTCTCAGGCGGGGGGCATGCTGTCCTGGAGTGACTGGTGAGAAAGGCGAGGCCAGATGGTTGTGACAGGCTGTGCGGCAACTGGTGACAGAGCCGAGATCCAGACCAGGGCCACCCTAATTCTGTGCTGTTCAGGGGAACACAGCAGCCCACAGACCTGGAAGTGAACCACACTCAAAGGCTTGCTTCTCCCTGTTGCAGATTAAGCTTAATAAAACCTCTGTAGGAACAGGGGAGGTGGCTTGGTCCTAAGTGTGTAAGCATGCAAATGTGGGGGCCTGAGTTCCAGTCCCAGAACCTGTAGTGCATGCCTGTGATCCCAGCACTGAAAAAAAAAAAATAGACAGGTGGGTCCCTGGAGCTCAATAGCCAGTCTAGATGAACTGATGAGTTCCAGGCCAGGGAAAGACCTTGTCTTACAAAATGCACCCTTAATCCCAGCACTCGGGAACTGTAAGTAAGCAGATTTCTGTGAGTTCCAAGCCAGTCTGGTTTGCATAGTAAGATCGAGACCAGCCAGAGCTACACAGAGAAACCTTGTCTCAAGCAAACAAAGTGAACATACCTAAGAAATGACACCTGAGGTTGGCCTCTGGCATCCACATGCATGTGCACATAAGCACATAAGCGCAGACACACATACACATGTGCCCACATGAACACATGTACACAAGAAAGAGAGTGGAAAGCAATTAGTTGCACTGGAATCATTTCTTGGGCTCTGGATGGAGGAACTGGGGAGCAGACATGGTGAACATCTGGTCAGGATGTTCCGAGTCCATTGGATTGTTGTGAAAGGCACACTCCCGGGTCAGTCCCTTCTTGTCTGCAGGAGTCGGCTCCCTAGGCAGAGATGGCCCACCAGGGCTAGCAAGTGGCCAGCTCGTCAAAGCATTGGAATAAAAAGACACACTGAACATTAGGCCTGAGGCTCAGCACGGGGGGGCGGGGAGCTTGCTTAGCATGTACGAGGCTCTGGGTTCTCACACAACAATTAAAAACCAGACCAAACCCGAATTCCTCCGAAGACTGTCAATCAAACTGAGCTTCATGCTTCTACACTGAAGCCAGTGATTGAGTGTGTTAACCGTAACCTTCAGTCGTAACCATAACACGGGTGAGACGCTGGGTTCCATCCTGAGCAACAAAGAAAATAAAGCACAGAAAAGATCTTTTTTTATCGTATTATTTGTTTATTTATTTTAACTTTAAGAATTGAGATTATAATATAATTACATCGTTTCTCCCTTCCCTTTCCTCCCTCTAAACCCTCCCATGCAGCCCGCCCGCCTTAATGCCTTACAAATTTATAGCCTCTTTTTCCATTATTATTCACACACGCACGTGCGCGCGCGCACACGCGCACACACACACCCATATCCTTAAATATAACCTGTTCAGCCTGTATAATGTTACTTGCATGTTTTCAGGGCTGACCATTTGGTATTGGATTACCAACTGGTGTGCTCTTCCCCAGGGAAAACTATTTCTCCTTCTCTCTTTAGTTGCCTGTAGTTCTTTGTGTAGGTTGATGCCTCCCGGGCTTTCCCCTGACCACTTTAACTGTTGCTGGTGCCCTTGTTCAGTTTAGGTTTGGTCAGCACACCCAGGGACTAGAGAGGTGGCTCCGTGAGTTGCAGGCCATCTGGGACTACATGGCTAAGAGTACTTGTTGCCCTTGCAAAGTCTAACTAACTTGTTAGTTCCCAGCACACACCAGTCAGCTCACAACTGTGGCTCCAGTATATCTGACACCCTCTGCTGACCTCCACAGTGATGGGCATGTACCCCCCCATATACACTTCATTAAAAATAAAACAGAATTTTAAATAAGATAAACTTGCCTGTGAAGACTTGAGTTAACACCGTTCTTGGTCAGTCAAGAGAATGCCAGAGTGACTTTGTGTTCCTTAAAGACAAACCCAGAGAAGCTGGGTGGTGGTGGCGCACGCCTTTAATCCCAGCACTTGGGAAACAGAGGCAGGCGGATTTCTGTGAGTTTGAAGCCAACCTGGTCTACAAAGGGAGTTCCAGGACAGCCAGAGCTATACAGAGAACACCTGTCTCTGGAAAAGAGAAGAGGAAGGAAGCCCAGAAGTCTCTTTGTGGAAGAGGAAACATTTTTATTGTGATATTTCCTGAGATGAGAGACCTGCTTCTTAGAGAACACAGGTCGTTGGCCGCAGTGACATGCGAGCCTCCCCAAAGTCATCTGCCACCATCCTCACCACTGATGGCGCTTCATGTTGGCAATTATGTGCCAACCGGCCATCACCTCATCCGCGGCCAAGATCTCCACTGGCACCCTTTCTCCCTATAGTGCATCGTGATTTACGGGACGTGTGGCATGGCAAATATCTGTGAAGTAATCCTAGCACTGTGTCCAGATGCTTGGTGTCCCACATAGCCACCCTTCCGAGGGCATAGAGAGAAGGGGCGTGGCTTGTACTGCATCTTCCCACTAGTGTAGACTTAAGCCTGTCCGCATCACGTCACAGTCTTTACATGTTTCTTTCTGCCGGTCCACACTGTGATTCATCCTCACCGTGAGCAGCTATGGGAGTCAAGGCTCCCCATCCCACTGCTCCTCATCGGCACGTTGTTGGCTTTCATGAGCTTCCCCATCCATGCGCATGTGGTGATTTTTAAAGACCTGCATACACTCCTCCTGTTTTCCACACCTAGCGTGATCTACTGAGGATTTTTCATGCCAGCAAAATGTCTTGCAAATAGTCTCAAGATAATGTGGCGGCTGTTTCATTTTAAGGAGTTGCTATAGTACATACATCTGCTGGTTACTACTGAGATGTTAGGCTATGTTTACCCTTTTCAGTATTTTACGTAAGGCCATAGAGAGCAACCTCGTGAATAAAGTATCCAAAGCATTTGTTTCCTAGAGTTGTGAGTACAAGGTCAGAAATGGCTGCCACCTTGTGTTAAATGATTCAGGTAGAGTTGTATCCCTCCTGGCCTCAGTAAAAGCATCCTGGGGCAACAAACCTAATGACTAACTTCAAGAGGGTTTTAGACATAACAGCAGCCCCTTGGGGAGAGACTGCAAAGGGAGTGACTAGCCAGGAGGCTACCACTGTTCGTACAGTGGGTGAAGAGGGTGTTCCTGGGTCACAAATGACACACCACAGCAATGCCTCATTAACTGTGTCCACTGCCTGACAGCACCATCTGGTATGAGCTCCACGCCAGGGAGTGGCCATTCAAGACCCAACCAGCAGAGGCAATAATTTGGCAGATGGGCGCAGGCATGAAACCCAACCTCAGCCAGATTGGCATGGGAAAAGAAATCTCGGTAAGTTCCATGAGAGGCTGTGTCTAGGGGACAAGGAGAGAAGCAGACACAGTCCTGGGATTTCTTGGTCCTGTGTGTGACAGCTATAGAGGCTTTCCCAGAGAGTGACTTGCTTGGAGCAAGGCGAATTTAGGGCAAAGTATCAGCACTATGCCTGCAATTCCAGGTACCTGCCACTAGGGGCACAGTAACACTTGGTCATGGAAATGGATTGCTGCTTCAGATAAAAACAGCGAATACCTGGTTTGTTACTTTTTAAAAAAATAGTCATCAAAATATCACAAACAGTATTAGCACTTATTTTTACTTGCATCCAACAATAGTATTAAGCCATTGTCTAACTCAGAGTATGCTAGACGGACACCAAGAAACCTGATGGTAAATAGTACTCTTCCTCTTGAACACAATGGGGAGAATCCTCTCTTTTGGTCAGAAGTTGGGGAAGCAGTAATTCCCTCAGGTGTTCAACATGACCACTTGCCCTCAGACTCCTCTTCCTGGACAATGATATGGTGAAAATTGGCCTTTCTCCTCTGTAACTTTGAGGGGCATCTGCTAATCGAGTGGGATATAGCTAGAGACTTTAGGATTTCCTTCTATCCCTCACTTTTAAGAAAAATGTCAAGAAACTCCGTTGAGCTTCTTTGGTCTCCATATATCTCAGGCCTCCTTGCCACGAGCCTCCCTAGATTACTAGAATTGTTAATCAAGTAAATGAGAAGAGGGGAGGGGAGAGAATGGGGGATAAAGTGAATGGGTGAGTAGCTAGATGGCAGAAGAAGAGAAATAAGTGAATGTATGAGGATTCATGCTTTGTGGACAGTAGCTAGATGGATAATTGATGGAATATTGTGTGGATGACGAGTGATAGATATCTGGTGGTGAGTAGATAGATGATAGATAGATAGATAGATAGATAGATAGATGATAGATAGATGATAGATGATAGATAGATAGATAGATAGATAGATAGATAGATAGATGATAGATAGATAGATAGATGATTGATAGATAGATAGATAGATAGATAGATAGATATAGATAGATAGATAAATAGATAGATAGATAATAGGTATATAGGTAGATAGATGATAGATAGATAGATAAGTATAGATAGATAGATAGATAGATAGATAGATAGATAGATAGATAGATAGATGATAGATGATAGATGATAGATAGATAGAGATAGATCAATCGATAGATAGATGATAGATAGATGATAGATAGATAGATAGATAGATAGATAGAGATAGATAGATAGAGATAGATCGATAGATAGATAGATGATAGATAGATAGATAGAGAGATAGATAGATATAGATAGGTAGGTAGATAGATGATAGATAGATGATAGATAGATAGATAGATAGATAGAGATAGGTAGGTAGATAGATAGATGATAGATAGAGATAGATAGATGATAGATAGATAGATAGAGATAGATAGATAGAGATAGATCAATAGATAGATAGATGATAGATAGAGAGAGAGATAGATAGATATAGATAGGTAGGTAGATAGATGATAGATAGATAGAGATAGGTAGGTAGATAGATAGATGATAGATAGATGATAGATAGGTAGGTAGATAGATAGATGAGAGAGTGGATAATTTATATGTGTATGAACGGATGGATGGTAAATGAAGAAGCGTGGGTTCATGTGGAAGGATGGATGGATGGGTGTATTTTGGAAAATGGATGGTGGTGTGGATGGGTGATGGATGAATGGTAGATGCTAGATGAAGGATTAATGGTTGAGTTGATGTGGATGGATGTATAGATAGTAGGCAGGTTGATGGATGGATGGGTAGGATGGCTGTGTATATAGTGAGTAGGTGGGTGGTAGTTAATGAGTGGATGGACAGGTGGGTGGGTCGGTGGGATGTCTGTGTATATGAGTGGGTAGGTGGCTGGTATCTGGCAACCGGATGATGGATAGATGGGTAGGTAGATGGGTGGATGGGTATGTGGATGGGTAGATGATGGGTGGGTGGGTGGGATGTCTGTGTATATGAGTGGGTAGGTGGCTGGTAGCTGGCAACAAGATGATGGATAGATGGATGAGTGTGTGGATGGGTAGATGGGTGGATGGGTGAATGGACGAATGCATGGATGAGTAGGTGGATGAATAGGTAGGGGGATGGATGGGTGGGTGGGATGGCTGTGTTTATGAGGGGTAGATGGATAGTCACTACTGAGTGGGAGGATGGAAGGGTGGGTAATGGAGGGATGTGAAGTGGGCAGAAGAGTGGACAGATGGCCAGCCCCAGAACAATGCCCTCCTACTGAGGCTTAGATGAGGACTCAATAAAGTCCCTACTTAGGTCCACTCACAGCTCACTGGTTTCTTCTAGGATATCCTGCTCTTCTGCTGGGCCTTTGAACAGGAAGAGCGGCCCACCTTCACCAAGCTCATGGACATGCTAGAGAAACTGCCAAAGCGAAACCGCCGCCTGTCGCACCCCGGGCACTTCTGGAAGTCTGCTGAGTATGTGTTTCCCTCAGCGTCTTCCCCACTGCCTTGCCCTCTGACCTTTTACCCCTTGACCTTTGTTTCCTTTTTGGTCTCCTCCTCCAACCCTTTCCTCAGCCCGCCCTACTCCACATACCCAGCACCCAGGCACCACGCTTCCCTACCAACATCTGTTCAGGGGAGCCTGTAATGACACTGGGGCCCTCGCGTCTGCTTGTGACTGGCACAGTGACCTCTGGCTTATTTCTTCCCGATGACAGATGATGTCTCAGTCTAAGCAGCTGTCATGTGACTGAGGGCTCCTCTGTGGAACCTGACTGGCAGGGCCCCTCCTACCTGGGCCAGCACCTGCCCGCTTCGTGGCAGATCTCAGCTCCCAGCATCCTCCATTGCAAAAAGTCTGAGACAGGAAGGGCTCCCAGCTGTTCATCGTCCTCTGCAGCCTCTTCCTTCTTAGGAAGGTCCATGCCCCTCCTTGCCATTGCCTTAACTGTAGATCCATTGCTTTCCCAAGACCAGGAACGTGTATCTCACCCCGCAGTCCCCCTCCCCAGGCCTGTCACCATGCTCTCCCTGGAAGATGAGAGGGAGGCTGCTGGGGGGGGCCCCATTTCCTATCGCTGTCCTAGGTACTCCCAAGTGAGCTCACACAAGCTCAGGTATACACACACATGTGAACACAGACTCCACACAAATCTACACACATACATACACGAGAGAGAGAGAGAGAGAGAGAGAGAGAGAGAGAGAGAAGCGCTCAGACATACACACACCTCCGTACATAGGAGCATTGAATGGAAGTACACCCTAAAGCCTGCTCACGTAGGCAAATTCACATACAAACATGAGACGTTACATAGCTGCATGGCACACGAGGACCCATGCACACCCACATTTAACATTGCCCTGTCTGCTCACCAGGCATGTCTGCACACAGATGTGTAGATGAGGGGACCCCATGGGTCCCAGGAGATGGGCGTGTGGAGACAGCCCTGCCTCTGCTCGTCTCTTCTCTTCTCACCCTGGGGCTACCCTTCTCCTGGGCAATTAGAAAGAATGCAGAGTCCACAACAGGGGACACAGGTCGGAATTTCCTCCCTGCCATGGATAGCTTTGTGACTTGGGCACATCCGTTGGCTTCTCTGAGCTACAGTTTCATGCTCTGAACGGTGAGGGCAGTGAAACACATAGCAGGGATACTGTGGGTTATCTGAGGCACCTCAGACAACCAATGTTCACTCTGCCCTGGCCACCACACTGTGCCAGGAGGGAGTAACAGCCTTGGACGAGTCAGCCATGAATTCAACAGGCAGGAGGCAGCTCAGACGGGTGTCACTCTGCCTTCTAAGAGTGCCCAGCTTATCTGGAGCTGTAACACTCAAAGGTCCTTTGGGCCAGCACCCAGTGGCCCCTGGGCAGAAGGGCTTCAACTCACTGATGGGGCCAGGAGGAGGCAGGAAGCCTTGTTTTCTAGGTTCTTCTCTAGACACAGACTGAAGAGACTAAAGATACAGGGTAAGTTGTGGTCCTGTGCCCCACGATGCTAGAAATCCTGTGGAATTTTCCATTACATTTTATCGTGATTCATCCTGTGTGTGTTGAAGGCCTGTGGTGGAATCAGAGCCCATGCTAAAGGGGACACGCGTGATCATGAGGGTCTGCCAATGTCGCTAAAAATCCGCTATGCGGGTCTGCTCTCACATCAGTGGTCAAACTTGTCCAAGCCTACACACTGGACTACCTGCTGTCATGAGCGAGTTCTCTGTTCAAATCTTGACCCTGATGTTTCTTAGCTGTGCACCCATAGGCAAACCACACAACCTCCCTGATCCTCAGCTTTGATTTGGAAAAAGGATACAAAATGCACACAGCTAAACCCCTCCAGGCTAAAATGAAGTCAGGAATAGGCCACAGTAAGTCCAGAGTCCAACGCACATTAGGGCCTTCATCAGTAGAAAACCCTTCTGCTTGGAAAAGACAGGGAGCCCACTGGAAGTCACTCTCTGACAAGGTGTTAGCATACAAAAGATGGCATGATGGGACCCATATCTTTCTTATTCACCCTTTCTTCTCTCTCCCTTCCAGACTGTGACCATGGACATGGGCCAGCATCACCCCCAAACCGCCTCTTCTTCCCTGCTCTGCCCTCTGCCATCTCAGGAGGCCCAGGCTCACCACCAGGGGGGTCCCGAAACAGCCCAGCCTGGGGGACCGTGTGATGGCGTGAAGACCACGGAGGCTGACAGCATCTTGGACCTGCACCCCTTTACTCAGGCAGTATCAGGGACCCCTGAGCTAGGATCAGACTGGACCAGTGAGGGTCCAGTGCAGGTACAGAGAGCCGCTGACTGAACACCACCCCTCCGGGCTGTGGAGACCGAGGCACACGGCCCTGTGGACAGACTCTCCGCGCACATGTGTTTCTTTGCACCCGGACAAGCCTGCCCAGCTATGGAGTGTCCCAGCTGTGCTATCCCAGAACGCAGGGCAGGGATGGAAGCAGGAACGGCAGGCCTACTCCCTTGAGTCAAAGGCTCCCAGGTCAAGGTCAGAGTGAGAGAGGTGGGCTAAGCTTGTGAACCTCTGTTTTCGGAGGCCCCATTCCAAGCTGGAAGTGACTGCTAGCCCCTGGGCGCACAGCTCCAAAGGACACTAGGCAGTTCTCTGTGTCTTTTTAGCACAGGGGTCTCTCTGGGGACCATCCTTCGCTTCACCTTCATCCTGTTTTCTAAGAACATCATTGTGACTCAACTCACTGCCCACCCTCGCCTGGGCAACTGGAGAACACCATAGCTTCTCAGCTGATAGGACATCTGGAGGTCTTTTATAGCGGGCCGTCATTCATGGCACCCCCAAAGTCTGAGGCCTGAGAACTGGAGCTGTGGGAAGAGGGTTCTGGTACATTCTCTTCAGCGCTGACCCTGCTGGAGTTGGTTCTCCCACGGTGATGGCTACAGGTCCTGGGTAGACATAGCAGGCTGCATGGGTGTGCGGATAGCTGTTTACAAAGGTCTCCCTGACTCTCACCCGCTGCGTTCCTTGTCAGGGCTTGAGGATGAAGGGCATATGTGGAGCTTCTGTGGTCTCTGCTCTGGCCTGGTGCTGAGTCCTCCAAGTGGATTCCCCACTCAGGGCCCTGTGGCCCTGTGCCGCTCACCTATTCTGCCCACTCAGCCCATCTGCCACGCTGTCTTTCTCTCCCCGCTGGAGACGGAAGCGCTTCTGGTCTGTGTTGTTCTGCCCCACCCCTCCCCCACCACAGAATCCCACCTGAGGGATGCTGAGAAGAGGTGGTAGGGAGTGAACAGAAAGGAGTGCCCTGAGGTCACGGATCATGTTCGCAAAGTCCCGTCCTCAGTGATCAGACTTGACGCGAGAAGAAAAGCTGTCCCCAAGCAGAGAACTAGCAGAGGTAGCAGGATAGAGAAATCCAAACAAACATCCAGAATCATCCCCTTCCTTGGTGGCCCTATTGGATGCACACCCTGGGGCCAAGCCTGCTTGCAAAACAGGAAGATTGATTGACGGGGTCACACTTCAAGGGAGACTTACCCTACGGCACCCTCAAGCCTTTGCAGGGCTGTTCTCAAACCCCATTGCAAAGCTCCCTCTACCTGTGCCAGAGGACCTGGGGCCCAACACAAAGCTGCTTCCATGTGAACATCTCTATCCTGGTGACATCTGTGTCTCTGTCTCAGCATTCATGCATCTTGGAGACATTTTACACATGCTCACTCATGTCCCAAGGCATATCTCTAAGGACTGCTCTTATCAGGAGTTGCGTCCTCATCTAAGAAGCCCCCTCTGGAACCCATCCTTGTGGACAGGGCTGCGCTGAGACCTGCCCCCAGCAACATACTAGACACCTAGAATTTAGTTCCTCCTTTCTCTTTAATCCCATCAGGACCTCTTTGTTCCATGAAACTCCAGTCTGTCACATGCCTTTGTATCAAGAGAGAAAGTAAGAGAAGAGAGGGCCAGGGAGGGCTGAGCCACTGGGAACCAGAAGTGTCGCTACGCGCTGGAAGCCTCTCACCTGCTTCTGCTGTTTGCCAATAATGACCCAGTAGAGGCCAGAGAGGGAGATTTCCTCACAGTTCCAGGTTCCCCAGGGAAGTCAGAGGAAGGCATCTCTTTACAAGGAGAGACTGACTTGTCACCTAGCTCCCAGGGTTCTGTCCTATTCTGGGCCCATGACTCTGTGAAGGATCACAGACTTAAAAAACCAAAGTGTGCTGCCAACCTACCTGTAATCTTATCACTGTGGAGGCTGAGGCAGGAGGATAACAAGTTCGAGGACAGCCTGGGCTACATAGACTTTGTGAAGACCCATTTGTGATTAAGGACTTGACTGGTACAGGGAGAGTCCTGACCTTCCTGGCTCCTAAGCCACTCTTCCGCTTACGGTACCTGGGTCCCGTGAGCCTAGGTCTGGGTCGGTCAGGTGTCACCTCTTCACTCTTGCTCCTTCCTCACCTCCACATCCACTGAGACCTGTGCCTCCGGTCAGGTTCCATCCCTCCCTGGCTTCCTCCCTTCCTCTCCTCACAGGCCCTGGCTTGCCGGCAGCTTCTTAATGTACAAACACTTAAATCCTGGGACAAAGAATTTCAGTGTCTTCCCTGAGGAAGTGTCTGAGGCTGATCTGTTCCTCTACCCTGCACTGAGCCAAAAGAGAGGAGCCGTGTAGTTAGATGCATTTCCCCTTTAACTGCAGGCCCGTCCAGCCCCTCACTCTGTACAGTCACCCCAGCTACCCACTCCACTAACATCAAATGGCTTCTGTCCCTGCCTCATGTTGCAAATCCTTCAAGGCACAGGTTTTAGAGGTGACAAGTCCTTTCTAGCCTTGTCTGGAGACATCTCCTGTGTCTCCATCCCCAGAGCTAAACCAGAAACTCCAAGGGGCCCCTTGGATTGCTCGGCTCATGTTCTCTCTTACTGGTCAGAGGGGGAGAATCAGCTTGTCCAGTGCTCGGTCCCCTTGTTTTCTGTAGCATCTTGACTTCTTGGCCAATAGGAATGCTAGATGGGTGTTGCTAGGTAGGTGGCTATATTCAGGATACTTAGGTCAGGAGTTGGGTAGAGTACTTGCCTGATACCACAAAGCCCTGAGTTCTATCCCCAGTACCACACAAACCAGATATCATGGTGCATGCCTAAGTTCCATACACAAGAGGTAGCGGCAGGAGCATCAGAAGCTCAGAGTCATCTTTGACTATATAGTGAGCTTGAGACCACCCTGGGCTTCATAAGGCCTTGTCTTGAAAAGTAATTTTTGTAAATTTAGGAGACTTGGCACCTCCCAGCCCATGTTCACACACTGCATAGCTCCCCAAATATGCATAAACCAGCCTCCCCCCACCTCCCATAATCCTTGTCCCTAGTTGCACATGGTCTCCTGAGGTGCACACATCAAGCAAGTGCCACACACTTAACCTGAGGTCAAGGAGCTCCAGGCTGCAAAGTGGTTTTTACATCCTTTGTAACAGAGGATGAAAAGATCATCTAAAGAAGAAAAATATGACTCAGGAAAGTTCGATGCAATTCAGATTTCCCATCAGTCCTGAATTATCCCCATCAATGACAAAATTATTTGAAAGACAGACCCCGGGACCCATAGAGTCAAAATATATTGTTGCTTGGTCAGGGGCCAACATGGCTGACTTACGATTCAGTGAGCTGTCTTACTGAGGAATAAACCAACCGGAGTAGCAGGGACCGGAGGCTGTGAGAAGCAGCCTACAGAGGTGCAAAAGCCGAGAAGGGACAGGCAACGTCTTGGCTGTGGCCAGGCGTTACGTCTGCCAGCACCGTGAATCAAGCCCTTGAGGCGATTGTGAGCTATCACATGTGCCAACTGTCACCCACAGACTGCCTGCACCCCACAACAACTGTGAATGAGCAGTGTATGGAAAACATTAAGGGGTTTTGTTTTGGTTTGGTTTTTTTTTTTTGGTGTTGTTTGGTGGCTTCCTTTTTGGGCAGCAGTGTCATGTCTCGGCATCAGAGGTGCAGGATGCCTGGCTAGCTAGACTTCAAGGCTGCCTTGATCAGCCAGAGATGCTAGCACAGGCACAGGCTGGCTTAAACAACACACACTCACTTCTCCCAGATCTGGGTGTCTCCGCCGTGCCTTCTTGCCATCTCTTGTCTCTGGTGTCTTTTTTTTCCTATGATTACTAAGAACACTGCATTTCTTCTTGCTTAGGGTCCCTACCCCTCTGACCTCTTCAAAGATGCTTTCTGTGGATGTGATGTTGAGAGCTTCACCAGGAGATGTTGAGGAAAGACTCAGCATGAGAACTGAGTGGGAAGTCACCCTTCAGTTCTGTACCAAGACCCTGGAGGTGACTGAGGCCGTGGGTTTCAATACCCACAGGCTTCCCGTCTCTGGCTTTTTGTTTCCACACTGGCCCCACACTTGAGTCCCCAAACAGACCCTTCCTGTCTGTCTTGCCAGTCCTCATTACACTTCCACCCTCCTGGCAACTGGTCTTGTTGCAAGAGTTATCCTGGTAAAACCAAGCCTCCCTTTGCTGCTATGTTGGCTTCTGTGGCAAAAACTACCACACACTAAGAGACTTTTCACCATCCTCCCGATCCAAAGTCCAAAACAAAATGTCCATCCCGTCAGAACTTGCCAGCGTTTGCTTGCTGCCTCCTGACACGTGCTGGCACGTGATGAATTCAACACCCCTTGGCTTGTGGCGGTGGCCACACTGGTCTCTTTGCATATCTACCTTTGTGTGGCTCTTCTATGTGGTCCCAGTCCTGATGAACCGGGACACTTGTGTATGCGTTATTTTTCTTGTGACTCTAACCAAATGCCTCAGAGAAGCAACATAAGGGAGGAATTATTATATATTTTGACTCACAGTTTCAGAGGGCTCAGTCTGTAGCTGCCTGGCTCTGTGTTCCTGGGCCTGTCTTGAGGCAGACCATGATTGTGGTGTGAAGGTGAGGAGGGGGAGCATGTTCATCATGGTGGATGAGGATGAGGATGAGGAGGGGGGTTCCTCATGGCAAATAGGAAGGAGAGAACGAGAGAGAGCAGTACAGGGAGGGGTCAGCGTAAAATGTCTCATGGCCATGTCCCCACAGGCCTACTTCCTTCGGCTGGGACCCACCTCCTGCCCTTGAGTGTGGCATTGTGAATCCATCCAGGGGCCTCATTGTAGATTATGTCAGAGATATCAAACTGTCTTCAGACACCCAGAGGTGCCTTGCTGTTCCCTTGAAAAGTATCTCTTAATTCTGTCAAGTTGACAGTCAAGGTTACCTATCACATCCCGTTACTCAAGTGTGACCTCATCTGAAGTAATACACCTACGTCACCCTGCTTCAAATCAGAGCCCGTCAGGAGGCCCTGGGACACGACTCACACCCTAGCATTCTCCAGCAATTCCCCTATGTGTGAAGGTGTCACCCTGGCTCCCCCAGATAGATTTCCCAGAACCCCTGGGCTATTTCTCAGTCCTACGCATGACACCACATCCTGTCCTTGAGTCCTGAAAGTCATAGACTTAGTATGTGCTTGGTAAAAGTGGGCCATGTGGGCACAGCAATAAGCTCATTGGGATGAGGACCTAGAAAGGTCTGTGTATATTGGATCTAAAATAATGAAGATCTAGACTAAGGAGAGTGAATGTGTAATATCTCTATCATTGCCATCCCTTCCTCTACCCTTGGCAGACATTACTAGTCAATTTCAGCACACCTTTCAACTACACCGATAGAGTATTAGCCAGGTAAGCCCCAAATATGACTATTCATGCTGGAAAGGGAGGATAGGTCCCTCAGAAAGCCCATTCTAACGATCAATGGTGGCATTAGAACGTATGCCTCAGAACTTTCCAGAAACCCAGTCACATGGGCTCTCTCAATGGATAGTCTGCCTGTATAGGATTTACTTTCCAATTAGGGGATTTAACAAGCTGGGAAAGGAATTCTTTCCTAAAAGCCCTGTAGCTGGTACCCTTTAGTAAACTGTTTGATTCTTGGAGAGAATAATTTATTCTCTGGGACAGCTTCCCCACCACAAAACAGCTGGACTTTGGTAGCTCCAAAGATGGACACCGGGAAAGATAGCTGCAGGCAGAGTGGTAGGCCCAGGTGCAGGAAGGAGGTCTGAAGTGCAGCCAGGAAAGTCAGGATACGTAAGGTGCTGAGGAAAAAGAACCTGACCCTAACTACCTTTTGGTCTCTTGCCTGTATGGGAGACTCAAAATCAAGTTTTAACCCAAATGGCCTCTGAGGTCCTAGCGGACCCCAAATTCACTCTACTCCTGAATCCTTAAAATGCTGCTGATAATCGATGTGGTGACCAGTAGGACCTTGCTTGGTCCCCCTCTTCATCTCTTGCCCATGTGCTGAGGAAGAATGAAAAGTAGCTCTCATGGACTTAGCCATGGAGCTGGCAGCCATTGCTTGTGGCTATGGGAAATTTACATTGTGGATTCTTAGATTTGAAAGTCTGATGGTTCAAATTAATACTTAGTTTTCTTTTCTGTGACTTCAAAGGAAAAATCCCAGCCTGGCTATTGTCTTCGTGTCTTAAAATGTCTTGACTTCTCTCCATCACCCACTGCAGGTGCCAGGATAGGAGGAATGCTAGGTCCAGGGATGCAAGAGGGGACTCTACCATGACGGGCAATGCCCAGGAAACAGCCCATCCCAAAAATAGATGTCTGTGCTGTACAGATGACTGGGGGACCTCGCAGGGGCCATGAGTGCACATGAGTGTGGGCAGTGGTCCATGTATGGAGGTGAAGCTGAGGTCTGAAGGAGGAAGAGGAAGCAGGAAGGTCAGACTGACCAAATTAGACATCTATTAATCTTGGCGCTGTTGACCTTAGACCTAGTCACTTCTTGGGTTCCTGTTGTAGCCCAGGCTAGCCTTGAACCCTTGTTCCTCCTGTCCCTGGTGGAGAAACAGCCACTAAACACAGTAATAGAATGTGACAACTCTGTCCCTGATCTGGGTGTGGCCGATGGAAAAGTCTCTGTATCACATCTCTAATCAGACTCAGGGGAGCCAGCGGCCCAGAACTGGAGGAGGAAATAGAGGGGAAGTGGGCACTGCAAGAGACTGGAGCTTGGTGAGTGCTTTGGAATTTGACACACGTGGCCACCAAGGGCCTCCTGGGATAAAAAGCTGGGCCACTGGGACTCTGTTCCCTGAGGGTCAATGACCCCCCCATCCTCATCCTGCCCAGGGTGGAGCATTGAATTCATGGGTGTCTCTGCTGTACATGGGTTAGTCATCGGCCCTTGTCTGCTTTGGTTTCTCCATCATGCTCTCTCGCCACCTCTCATACAGAGCTCTGTTGTGTCCACCACTGACCCGCAGACCTAGAGGAACACGCTAGGAAGACCCACCACAGATAGTCAGGCCGTGCCCCCTCCTGTGGACAATTGTGCTTCCCTCCACACGGGGGCCACTGGAGACATCAAGGACACACAAGAGCGTGGAGACGGGTTGATGGAAAGACTCCCTCACGCCCTACATAATCCTCTAGAGAAACAGTAAATGTGACGGGCAAAATGCTTATTTGTTATCGAAGAGGCTGACATAACCCAGGGGCCATAGAGAGTCCCAGACTGACTCTGTAATGGGGCCTAAAGTGTAGCAGAGAATGCATTAGCTCTCTTGGTAGGTGGGGTTTCTTCCGTGGAGGCACAGAAAACAGCACCTTGGCCCAGCTATAGAACTCTCTGGGGTGGGGGCTCTCAGACCTGTTTCTCCAACTCACACTTCTCTCTCTACTTCCTCTGGCTGACGGTGACCTCGCCAACCAGCTCCGTGTCCTGGGCTCGGCAGGAGCATGCTTTGGACTTTCTTAGCTTTACAAAGCCCTTAACCCTCCATCTTTGCTGGTTCCCATGTAGATGGCTGCTGTCAATAAACAGTGGCTCCTTTATCCCCCCAGTCTCTGACATCTCGGAACCCAAATGAACGCCTCACCCCATAGCGTACCTCTCAGGATACCCTGGGCACTTGCAGCTGAGACAGAGAGGTGGTAGGCGTCTCCCACCCATTTAGATGCTGATGACCTGGGGACAACTGGATCTCCTGAGGAACAGCTTGAAACAGCTTCGGGGTACAGAGGGTTGGCAACCTAACAGAGGGAACCAAGAAATCTCCAGAAAGACCCTGCCCTGACCATCAAAGGCCTTTGTAGAAGCAGGAAGCTTTTCCTCATGTCCCACAGCCCCAAGGTCAAAGCCAAGGCCGTCATTGGGGACACACAAGTCTGGCTCCACAGGCAAGCAGCCTTGCTATGGCAGGCCAGACTCTACAGCCCACTTCCCCACTCCAGATCTGTTGTTCCTACTTCCCCGACTTTTGGTCTTTCATGGCGGTCTGCTCTATAGACCCTTCTGTCGCATGTCCCAACAGGTGGACAACTCTCCAAGTCACCAACTTGAGGAGAATCCCTCACTGTAAAAAAATGGCTTTCTTTGTAAATTACTCTGTTGTCTTTTTCTAAACAAAGTATATATACCTATAAATGCTATATATATTATATATGTGTATATATATATAAAGACTAATTCTTGTACAGCCCTCTGCGGACCTCAGGCCCACACTGTTTTCTCCATGTCTGTCTGTATTGACTGTTGCAGAATGAGCTGATGTATGACCTAGGTTTCCCATTTCCTTCTGGACCACTGTCTCTTCCTCTTTCTAGATCTGTATTATTCTCTGTCTCTTTTACTTGTTGCCAACATGTTGCTGGGAAAGAATATTTGATGTAGATGCCATCCAAGAAAACAAGCAGAGTGGGTGTATGGGTAGATGGATAGATGAATGGATGGGTTTGGTGGATGGATGGATGGATGGATGGATGGATGGGTGAGTGGGTGGATGGATAGATGAATGGACAGCTTAGTGGATGAGTAGATGGATGGGTGAATGGTTATATTGATGGATGTGTGGATGGGTGGATGGATGGATGGATGGATGGATGATGGATAGGTTGATGTTGGATGAAAGGATGGATGGATAGGCAGGTAGGTAGATAGCTGGATGGATAGGTGGATAGACTGATGGATTGGCAGACGGGTGGGTGGATGGTCCACTGTGTATATTTGTACAGATCATTTATAAAGTTTTCTACACTTCTCACAAAAGTATTTCTAACCTGGGCTGTTGGACAGTCTGTGAGCTTATGAGCTGGCAAGCCTGTTGTTTCTTGTGTTTAGTGCAATGTTTAGTGCGAATCCAATGTCTGAGTTATTTATGCCAATAAAGAATTTGAGAATTACTGCATCAACTGCTGTCACTACCGGTCTGAATTCTGCTGTTGTCTGTTGCATCGAAGGAAGCCTGCGAGGTTAATGATGGTTGCTAACTCCCAGGATGATACTGCGTAACAAAATACCCACCTAACCCTACAGCTTATAGCAATGAGAATTTATCTTCATGCATCTGGGCTGCGAGTCTAGGTTGGGCTCCTCTGAGAGGCTCTTTCGGGGCTTCTGGTCAGGTTCAAGGTCAGACTGAAAGTCATTCCATATGTGTTCATATGGACATGAGAGCCAGACCAGAAAACACAAAAATACATGCAGACTGTTACCTCCAATGGCAGCTGCCAATACTCCACTGGCCAGCATTGGTCAGACAACCCAGCCTTTCACAGAGGGGTTGCAAAGTCCACCACAGCACAGGCTAGCAACATCCACATGGGGAGCCACAAATACACTTCTCTGGAAAGATGTGGTTGGACATAACAATCCCCATGGCCACATGTTGGGAGCAGTGAGACCCCAGATCCTGAATTTCTTGTAATCCCCTGATCTGAGTGCCTACAGCTGCTCTGGGCACGAGACCTTCAGGAGTTCCTGATGGCAGGAGAGTGGTTTCTGGTGGGTTTGGCTGGGGCGTGGCTATCTCTATATAATCTGCCCCTGAACACAATAAAGGGGGCATTCTTGGGGAATTCGAGAATGACCCATGTCTCTGTCTCTCTGTCTCCAGCCCCTTGCCCGAAACTTGGTAACTGGGTAAAAGCGCATCGAACGCAGACACGGGGGCGTGGTGCGTGGCAGCCACACTCACAGATGTGCCAGAAAGACCAGATATTGACACAGGATGTCTGCATGCCTTAGTCTTTCTCCACCTTATTTTTTGAGGCAGGGTCTCTCACTGGACTAGTGTGGTCAGCCAGCTCGTTCTGGGATCCCCATCAACACTCCAGCCCCGAGACTGCAATCTTTAGTCGCTGCTTTTAAGCTATGCTAGGTAGGACCAGAGCTACATGCAATTCAGGGAACCCTATTCCCCTCTCTGCAGGTAGGACTTCAGAGCCTCTGACCTGCTTGGTGGACGTTTTTCTATTCTGAACAAAGCACCAACTATTGTTCCAAAGCATGTGAGACTTTTCTTTGGCCCTTTCACATGCTACCGTCTGCCCTGGCCTTGGGAATGTCCTCAATCCCCGTTAGCATTTTGCTGAGGACACTGGGCAACTTCCGCAAACCATCTTCATAGATCCACTAGCCAAGAAGCTGGTCACCAGATACTAAATAGCCACTGTGTGCCGGCCATTCATACCTAACCCCTTCAATGACATTCTGAAGCTGGACAATCACTTGCTATCCTGGGACCAAGTTCTACTGAATAGCAGTGCTTCGGACCAGGATGGGGCTATTCTCAACTTACAACTGAGGAAATTAAGGTACAAGGACATTTAAGCTGTTGTGGCCAAGCCATGTTTGGGCCCCTAGAACTCTGGTTCCAACCAGTTCTGTGTCCTAAGCCTGTGGCTCATAGGGCAGCAATGAATTCCACCCCTAGGAAACGTGGGTGATTGTGGGGGAACGTCCCAGGAAATAGCCTCCCTGAGACTACCTGGCCATACCCTGTGAGTTCCAGTCACCAAGCCTTTTGCAATGGATGACTGATCCCCTTTGATGGTCATGGAACTGTGCAAAGCCCAGAGAGATGGAGGGACTTGTTGAAGGTCACACAGGACTCCCAATTCATTCTCCTAAAACCCAAGCTGTGGTCAAACTCAGAATCTACAGTAAGTAGGGGCACACATGGGCCACGAGAGAAGGCCTGCGTCTCAGCAGGACCCTGCATGTTCCCTGGCCACCCAGCCCGGCATGCCAGTGTTGTGAGGTATCAGAAATAACAGCGCATGTGCCACCCTGGTGTCCGTGGGCTCAGGACCACCTGACCATGGAGTGGAGGACATCCTCCTCGGCTCATTCTCTCAGTCAGGAGAATTCTCCAGCTCTGTATTACATACATGTAATCCCTGTGTTATCCATGACCACATAGAGTTGGAAGCCTTCTCTGGCCATGTGAGACCTTCATCAAAGAAATCAAATAATGTCAGGCGTGGTGGAGCACACCTTTAATTCCAGCACTCCAGAAGCAGGGGCAGGTGGAGTCTTTGAGTCTCATACCAGCCTGGATTGCATAGTTCAGACCATGTCTCAAAGACAAAAGAAATTAGAGTAAATAAAATAATTTGTTAATAATTTTTGTACTGATTACATTTGGCTCAAGCATTTTTTTTATACTGGGTTAAAGCACATTGCCATAATTTATTTATCTTTTTATTTTTTTCCATGTAGGCTCTCTCACTCTGTAACCCACACCAGCCTTCTGGAACTCTGTAGCCCAGGCTGGCCTCAAACTCTGCACTTTCCTGCCTTAGTCTCCAGAGAGCCATCATCACAGGTGGGCTGCTCACCTGGCTCCGCCTCAACTAGCTTCACCTGCTTTACCCCTTTGGCTGGGTCTGGATGTGTCTGTGACTAGCGGAGCATAACAGAATCGACCTCACTCTGCTGGAGGCTCAGATTAGAACCAGCAGTAATAGACTTGAGTTCAGGCATGCTGTGTGTATCCCTGGATCCCAGCTCCCTGACCCCCCCCCCACACACACTCCCTAGCAGCCAGCATTGGAGTGGAGTGTCCAGGCTCCATCTGCCCAGCACACCAAGAGGACAGATGACGGACAGATAACCTGTGCTTGGAGCAGGCAGCCTCTGCTCTCAGGTTCTTCCTCCCAGTACGGAAACAGAAATGATTGGCAAGTGCCCGCTCCTATGTGGATGCAGGGCCAAGGCTGTCATTGTGACTATCATCAACACCTATGACGATTACCTAGTCAAAAGTGCAGCCCTGAAGCCACTGCGGTGATACACTCTGGTAATCCCAGTCGTCAGGACAGGGGAGCAGAAGTTCAAGGTCATCCTTGGCCAAAAGGAAACTGGGCTAAATGAGACCTTATTTCAAAAAAGAAAAATAGAAAAATAAAAATTAAAGATAACCCAAACACAAACAAAATAACCATCACGGTTGGAGAGATGGCTCAATGGTTAAGAACACTGGCTGCTCTTCCAGAAGACCCAGGTTCAGTTCCCTGCACCCATGTCAGGCAGCTCCCAGAAGTCTGTATTTGCATCTCCTGGGGGAATCCGACATCTTCTGGCCTCTGCAGGTACACTGTGCGGGCGCGCGCGCGCGCGCGCACACACACACAAAAAGAGAGAGAGAGAGACAGAGAGACAGACAGACAGACAGACACAGACACACACACGGGGGCGGGGGGGGGCATTGTGAAAGTGTTTAGTCCCAGAGGGGCTTCTCCTGGGTTGAGCCCCACTGCCCGCCAATTCTGTTGAACTGGGAACAAGTATGTGAACGACAGGTTGACCGCTCACTGGTGACATGCTTGCTCCGACTTAGGAGAAACATTGGAAGCAAAGGTTTCAAAAGTCTGTTTTTAATAGGAGGGTTTTATTGAGCACCTACAAGATGCCAGGCCTAGGGTGCTGTGGGGAAGAGGAAAACAAAACCAGAGCTCTGGCTTAGGGCTGGCCCGAGAGGGGAGAGCTTGGGAGGGGCAGCAAAGCACCTGCCCAGTGTGGACGATGACTCCAAAGATGTCAGTTGATGATATCCAAGCTCATTTCTGGAGGAAGGTAGAGGTCATCGGGATTTTTGGAATCTCTCCCAGTTTCTGGAATCCATAGATGGATGGGAACTCTTCCTCTTTCCAGGCAGCCTGCCTTGTGATTCCTTTTAGAATATTCTAGGGAGTTTGCTAGCGACTCCACCATCAGTCATCTGAGCCCTGGACCTTGTCATCCCGGCAGGTCTGGGTCTCCTACCCCACCACCTGCCTCAGGACCTGGCTCTGGCAGCCTCATGGCCGACAGCCCGGCCAGATGCCTGCTCCCTTCTTGCCTCCACCTGACAAGTCAGGCAGCTGGGTCACGGCTCATCTTCCCCAGTCCCACGTGGAGGCTGGGTCTGCGCCAGGGGTATGAGCACCAGTCAGGGTGCCCGCCAATCAGACCAAAATGAGTCCATCAGCTGCCCTGAGGATTAGACCTAAGAACATTCTAGAATCCCACACTCCACTTTGGAGCTCCCGAGGGGGCCGACCACAGCAGACGGGCGTGTTATTCAGCCACGTGTGGGGAAACCTGTCTTGCCTGAGGATAATGATACAGTAATTACTCAATCGTCCAAATGGATGCCAGCCTGTCAGCTGCTGTGGCTCAGCTCCTGGGATAACTCCTAGCACACAGTAGGCGCTCAAAACGTTCTTTTGTTAAATAGGACGCAAACAACAAGGGCTGTCTCAATTCGTCAAGGGTGTAGCCTAAGTAATTACACTTTACCACTGATATACATGAATAATAGTTTTAAAAGGATCACACCTTCATTTCCGTCTACACCAAGTAAACACTGCTTACATCTGCCCTTGTGTCCCGCAAACAGTACGTGTTCAACAAATGCCACTGCCCAGAGACGGGTGCTGGGCAGGATCTCATTTATTCTCTCATGGCTCGGGCAGGGAAGCGAGGTTCTCCAGAGCAGGATCTCAATCATCTCCAATCTCTAGCAATAAGAAAGACGGGTGGGGGTAGGGATGCTTGGGGAAGGGCACAGGGGTGTGGGCCAGAGAACACTTTGTGACTGGGACCATTCTCGGTCCCAGTCCCAAAGGCTCAGCTCAGCTGTTGTTCACCGCATCTACATCAAAGCCCAGAGAGGTAGATGAGCCTCCTCGAGGTCACACAGGACTCCTGACTCCACGCTGGAACCCTTATACCGTGGCACAGGTGAGTCTAGGAGAGAAGGCCGCAGCAACCTGACCAAAACAAAGGGGGCTGGTGGCGTAACTGCAGGTGATCTGGTGAGAAGCTGTAACTCTGTGTCAGGCTGAGGGAGATGTGTGTGCTGATTCTCCTGCTGTGTGACGTGGGAGAAGAAACTTAACTTCTCTGAGTCTCGGTTGCTTTATCTACAGACAACATAGTAACTAAGTAGTCACCTTGTGGAGCTTGTGAGCTATCTCGGGGGCAGCACAGGCATCCGTTCTGACACATAATAAATGCTCAGTTAAAGCTCCCAGGACTCTTGGGTGGTACTGTAAAGGGCCATACTCGGATCCAGCAGGCACAGCCTGGACACAAGACCCGTGGCTGCAATCCTGACTCCAGGCCATCCCAGCCAGCTGGGGGAAACCTGAGCTACCTCCGTCCCTGGCAGAAGCTGCCACAGCCACCACAGCCTCTGGAATGAAAGAAAGGTCAGAGTCTAGGGAAGCTGGCTGGTACGATGGAGGGAGGGCTGCCACCCTTACCTCTCTCCTCTCCACTTTCCAGGGGAAGCCTGAGCACGCTGAACCTGGGTGCGCCCCTCCATCCCTGTCCAGGGCTTGGCCTCTGGGCCCCATGCTGAGCCGCCTCCCAGCCTGCCCCTGGGGAGGGGCCACCTGGTGTCAATTAAGGCCCTGAGTCGCTCGGCCGCACCACGCAGGGCCGCTGATTAGAGCCGCAGTCTCTCCAGATGGGGAGCACGGACTGAGGGGCGACACCACCATGCCAGGGGGAGGCCTCGCAGGAGCCTGTGAGTAGCGGGTGGGGACTCCGTGCCCTGGGTGGGAGGGAAGCTGGTTCTGTGCGGGCACTGGGCATCCAAGGAGGGGGCTCTTCCAGCAGAGTTTGTTCTCTGGAGGCCTTTCCGGGCCTCCCAGCACCCTGGACTCTCTTCTCCCCACATCCACCTCAGGGAGACCCCAGGGGACCACATGTCATCGGGTGTCCTTTCTCAAGTCGTGCAATCGCAGAGGGCACCCCCACACTGCCTCTGAAGGAGGCATGAAGGGTGGCTGACGGACTAGCTCAGCTAGAGGCTATTTGGAGGAGTCCCTGCCTCTCTCCTGGACACTCCCCAGGGAGGGTTGTCTCCGAGTCAGCTTGGGTGGGCATCTAAGGCTGTGTTCCTACGACCTGCTGGTCCCAGAGCTCATGCTGTGGGTGGCCCCACAGGGGAGCTGGAGAGGCGGCTGCACCAAAGCTGCTCTTTAGCGGGGAGGCTCCGGCTCCAGATGCCATGTGTCCTGGGGCACAGAAGGCCAAGCCAGGTCCTAGCTCTGCACCTGCTTCCAGGGCCACTGGTTCAGTTGGCGGGGTCTGTACTGCTTCCTGACTCCCAGTGGGAAGTTGTTCCCCAAGAGGGACAGTGTATGGGGCAGCTGCCTGCCCATGGGGCAGACTGCAGGAAGGGTGCTACCTCATGTGAAGTGACTCCTGATTGGCCCCTGGGCTGTGGCTGTGGAGCCTCAGCTCCTGGCTGGGAGAGCTTTCTGTAGCCATGGAAGGGTCTTCTATGGTGGCACCACCTGGTACTAGTGACAATGGCGGTTCTAAAGCTGGGGGACGCCTGTGTAGAACCTAGGCACGCAAAGGCAGCCGTCTTCATGATGAAAGCACAGGCGTGTCCTTGGCGGTCCATTTCTGTATTCACACAGCAAACTTCCACTAAGTTCTGCTGTCCTCAGGGCACGTGTCCTTACTACGTTTCCTGTACAGTGTCTGTCACGTGCATCTTAGAGAGTGGTTCTGACGGGGCAGACTAAGAAGGAAGAACGGGTCACTGCTGTGACCAACGTGTCTTTCTGTGACGGTGTGACTCTGTGTCTTCTGCCTTGCACTTGGAGGCTGTCATGTGGTCATGGGCCTTTTGGCTGTGGTGCCAAGTTACTGAGGCTGCTCTTTCTGGTGCTGTCCTTTTGTTGCGCGGGGAGGGGGGAATCCTGGGGAAGGCAGCACCCTATGAGTTCACTGGCCAGTAGCTGCCCCCACCCCTTGTGCGTTCATCTTGGGGTCTTAGCGGGCTCTGTCTTCCAGGCTCCTATCCAGCTGGTGGTTGGACTTGAGGGCTCTGGAACCCCCATGTCTGTGAGTCTGAGGCAAGTAGAAGATGAAGGCTGACCACAGAGAAACCTCATTGCCTTCTGGGAAATACTGACCTAGTTCATTTCCTCCGTGAAGCATCCTCTGCAGCCTCCTCCCACCCAGGACCTGGGCCCTACACGGGGACACCTTAGTCTGGTCACAAAGGCTTTACAGAGAAGTATTTGTTTTCAGGGCTGAATTACAAGGTAGCTTTCCCAGAGTCCTTTGCAGTGGAAGCCTTCATTCTCACTGCCCACCACACCCCGGGAAGTGCTCACCAGGCATCTACTCTGAGCCAAATTCTGTTCTCACTGGTGCAGACACACCAAGGCGTCTGAACTTGAGACTCCATCGACCCTCCTCTCCGCCCACTGTCTGTAGCAGGGTACCCATGTCATCTGGTCTGGAAGAAGCCAGGTGCTGAAGCAGCAGAGGCAGATTGAAGTCCCTTCTTGGGGTCCCCTTGTAGCACCAATCAGAATGTCCCCAGGGTCTGCTGGGAATCAGCGGCTCTGACCAGAGCTCAGAATTCAGTTCGTGACTGACCATAATAGATCGTTCAGCATTTTGAAAATATCCACCCCCAGGAAAAGGTGACGTTCATGTGTACCCATGGCTTAACTGCTGTTTTCCAGGGGAAAGTCTAATTGTTTCCCTGCTTGCTGCCTAAGCCTGCCCAAGGCACAGCTCGGGTCGTTCATTAGAGAGAGGGTAGAGTTAGTGTTCGCAAACCGGACACCGCCTCGTGTAGAGCACGTGAGATGACTCACCTACTCCGGTCCCTCCCCATCCCTCCAACAGCTCCCCAGGGCCTCCCCACCTGCTGACTAGTGACCCAGGGACCCACACCTTGAAACTCCAGTGCCGGTCACTTCATGTGTTCCAGTCTTCAGCAGGACATAAGTGGCTTTGTCTCCTGGTTTGATTTAGTTAGCCGTGCTGGGAATGGAACTTTGAGTCTCGAATGCTAGGCTAATTCTACCACTGAGGTACAGCCCCTGTTCCTCTCGGTTCATTTGTTGGTTTTTCAATATGTTTTTTTTATTAACTCTGAGAATTTCATACATGCACACAGTGTATTGGGTCATATTCCCACCACTCCTTCCTGACTTCATGTCAGTATTTTTTTTTTTAATAATCTGTACCGCCTGTGCACTCATGGGTGTGGGGGCGTCCGCTCGAGCATGGCCAACCTAAGGCCCTGGTTTTCAGAGACAGGGCCTGCCTCCCGCTTCCCGAGGCCAGGGTTGCAGGTGGACTCTGCCGTACCTGGTGTATGAACACTTTCTTGTGTGGAGCTGGTGATGGAAGGTGTGGGCTGCATCAAGGGAGTGGGTGGGGCCTGCAGAAAACCACAAAGAGCTTTTCATCCGTTGCAGGCAGACATGGAAAACTTTTGCCCAAACAAACTTCTAGGGAAATGGATTGGGGGTCGAATGTTCCGGATGAAGCTTGAAAGGTGGTGGGAGGTCTTGTCACCTCAGTCCCCGTTTGACCTCTTGCCTTGGTAGGGTCCTGAGGTCCTCTGGTGATGTCCTGTGGTAACCAGGCAACTGGCAAGGCCCAGCTGGGGGGCATGGCAGGCAAGGCTGTCTGGCAGGTGACAACAGCTGCGACTTTGAAGTGGAAGGAGACCCCGCTAGGACCCGAGAAAGGCACTCTTGGGAAGACAGGCAGATAGGCATTCAGACATCTGTTCTGGTATTGCTTCAACAGCTAGTAAGCTTCTGTCGTGTTTTGGGATTTGAGCTGCATGCCAGTAGGGGGCAGAACACAGCCGAGGTGATTCCTTGGCATAGAAGGGGTGCCATGTGTAACATGGCAGGGGAGCAGGGGGAGGCCAGGATCTGATCAAAGCTAGTGACCATGATCTCCAGGGGCCACTATGATAGGTGGGTGAACCCAGCCCATCTCAGTACCAGGAAAGGGATTGCCTCGGGTCTGAATTCGTGGAAGGGGGCCTGACAGGACCCACTGCAGGAGAGGCCTGTACAGGCACTGTGCAAGGCTGGACAAGCCTTGACTTGGTCTTGGGGCTCTGGGAAATGAGTCCCACCACCCAGAGGCCCAAGCAAGTAGGCTCAGTACCAGGTCAGTTATTCACTGGCTCAAGCGGTCCTCAGTGTAAGGGGAACATGGGGCAGAGGATAATATCAGTTTCCCAGGTAAGCCAGCTTCCTTCATTTCAAAAGATGCAGAAGATGGGGCACCGGGGCACCGGCCTACCGAAGGCCACATGTTTGAAATATACACGTCACCCACTACACTGAGCTGTTTCTAGACTGAAGGTGAAGACGAGTAGGGGTCTGGATAAGGACAATGTGGGGCTTGTTCCAATGGAGAGGGCAAAGGGAAAGCCACTGGGAGCCCCAAACCTAAGGTGGAAAGTCAGGGAAATGAGCAAGGAAGAGTCTGGGGCCTGAGTTCAAATCCTAGTACCACCACTTGATCCTGTGCCGTTGAGCCCGTCCTTTGGTTCTTCGGGCTTGTGATCCCCTGGCTGTGGGGTATGGATGCCACGTGGCCTCTCTTCTGGTATAGCAGGTACAACGTGTGTATAAGTTACATGGTCCAGTCTCTGGAAGATGCAAAGGGTAGTGTGGGTAACTGAGACAGGGTCCAACCACAGGTAGCCCCTCAGTGCAGAATATCTGGGGCCTTCCCTCACCTGAACACAAAGTGCAGGCACCAGGGCTTTGTGTCTCAGTGGGGAGGACTCACATCCCAGCGAGGAAAATGGGGCAGAAAATCAAGTTGCCACAGCAGAGGTGGGTGTGTCTGCTTCCCACTGGAATCCTGACCCCACTGACCTTACATTGTCCCGTGGGCATTCCGTGTGAAGCCATGATTCTCCACATGCTCCCAGAGAATGTGTGGCACTGAGAAACCTCCATTCACTGATAAGGAAGCTGCTGTGGAAAGTCTGGGCCTCAGAGGAACTCTGGCTGACATTAAACTTAGTTGCTGAGGGGACTAGAGAGATGGCTCAGCGGTTAAGAGCACTGCCTGCTCTTCCAAAGATCCTGAGTTCAATTCCCAGCAACCACATGGTGGCTCGCAACCATCTGTAATGAGATCTGGTGCCCTCTTCTGGCATACATGCAAACAGAAAACTGAGAATACTGTATACATAATAAATAAATAAATCTTTAAAAACAAAAACTTAGTTGCTGAGAGAGAGTGAAAGGTTTTGACTGCTTTTCCTAAACCATGTGCCCACTCCACTGCACACACACACACACACACACACACATACACACACATACACACACATACACACACACATACACACACACACACATACACACACACACACATACACACACACACATACATACACACACACACACATACACACACACACTTTTAATCGGTCATCTCTTCATTCACCCTCCTAATCATTCATCCATCCACCCATCCTTCCCTCCTCCCTGTTAGTAACTTCTGCCATCTGCCTACGCGTTCATGTATGCATTCACGCATTCGTTCAGCAGCCCATGCATCCACACCTGCATTACTGATCGCTTGCCCACACATCCTTGTATCCATCTGGTCCATTTATAAATCTGTCCGTCCATCATCCATCCATCTACATCTCTGTCATTTGGGTCCCCAAGACGAGTCTAAGTCTGGTGACTTTCTAGGAGACTTGTGGATTTAGTATAGTAAAAGAAAGCAAAATAAAAATATGTGGGGTGTGGGGCTGGAGAGATGGCTCAGTGGTTAAGAGCATTGCCTGCTCTTCCAAAGGTCCTGAGTTCAATCCTCGGCAACCACATGGTGGCTCACAGCCATCTGTATTGAGGTCTGGCGCCCTCTTCTGGCCTGCAGACATACACACAGACAGTACATTGTATACATAATAAATAAATAAATATTTTAAAAAAATATGTGGGGTGTAGTCCAGGAGTAACCGCCATGATGGCCCCCAGAGTCTATGTGATGAGGGTAGGGGATACATCTCTTGGGAACTAGGTCTGTGATGGCTCTGCAGATGGGACGGGGCGGGGGTGAGTCTCCTCTCGTTTTTTCCCTCTCTGTTTCTGGATATCTTTCTAATTGTCCCCTGTGATGTCGCCATCAGATCACGTCTGCTCCGCTCTGCACGCCTATCACTAACCCTCTCACCTGCTTTGAGAAATGAGCGAGCAGGGCCTAGAATCGCCCTTCCCCTTGTTAACACAACACAGCTAGAGGCTCAGGAGGCTTGGAGCCTCCCAAGCGGGGCCTGCCGCAGTATCTTTGGACAACGGACGCCTTCCAGAGGCTCAGATCCTCACAGACACATCTCCTTCAGTGTCACCGTGAAATGTCCTCATTACAGTGTTTAAACGGGTGCCAGAGGACACGCACAGTGAGTTCCTCGCTCTTCCATTCCCCACACGGTTCTGCGGCAAAAGCAGAGAGACACGGTACACATGATTGCAATTATGCAGCCAATAAAACTCGCCTTCAAAACACGTGTGATGGGCAGCGTGACGTTTTGCTGCGACAAAACCGTTGCTCACCCTGGAAGTGTGGGACATGCTGCCTAGAGGGCTCATTTTATTTTTTTATTTTTGAAGAGCTTAATTGCAGTTATTTGGGGCTTTGGGGGTGTGGGGTTGGGTTTTTTTCTTCCAAGGGGTTCTTTTAGTCACCCCCACATTGCACACCCACCTCTGCTGTGGCGACTTGATTTTCCGCCCCATTTTCCTCACTGGGATGTGAGTCCTCTGTCCTTAAGATGTAGCTGATGTCCCATCCTTGGGCTTCACTGGGCACCAATAGGAGCATCTCCACATAGCATCCACGCTGTCCCCTTGTCCTTGTGTGGTAATTACAGCAGGATGGTTCAGCGCGGTGGTTGTCACAGGCACAATGCAGAGGAGAGTCCAGAATAGGCAGAGTTCAGCAATGAGATGTTCGTCAATCAGCCGGAGAACAACGGCTGTCTCCACCTATGGACTAAAACAGCAAGCTGGTGTCTGTGGCCCAGGCGGCTCCAAGAGATCAAGTTCAGGTGCATCTTGCAGCAATGAGGAGCATGGAGGGCTATACAAGGTCCAGCTAAGAGAGTTAGGGGCACTCAGACCATGTCAGGAGGCTCTCGAGGCTAAATGGGAAAGAGGAGCAAGGGATGTTGAGAGAAAGACTGGTTGGGGTGACACACCAGTCATCCCGGCACTGAGGAGACAGAACCAAGAGTGTCATGAGTTCAAGACCAGTCTGGGCTATATAGTGAGATCCAGGAGGGGAAGAAGGAAGGAAGGACAGGTGGATGGACAGACGCACAAAGGCCTAAGCCGGCTTTGAACCTTGATGGTGACACCCAGGAAATGGGCTTTGTGTGACCTTCCCAGGGCCACCACCTGGGGATTTGGACCTGGCTCCACCCAACTTGTCTGATCCTTGCTTCGGGGGCTGGATGAGAACGAGACGGAGCTTGGCAGCATGGATGGGTGAGTCAGGCAGACACGTGCTGAGGATCAGGCAGCCCACAGTCTCAACCCTAGCCGTGTGCCTCCTTGGCTGTGTGGTCTGGGACTCTTCCCTCAACACAGCTGGGAGTGTGTTTCCAAGGTGGTAAATTGGGAGTCACAGCCATCCCTCCCTGTATTTATTGCCAATGTTTTATGGGTAATATTGGCAGGGTTTAACCAGTGCCTGGGAGCTGTGGGCTTCCAGAAAAAGCTGTCACCACAGCTCCTACCTACACTGTGTCACTGGGATCCCCTCCTCCGTTTGCATCCCCAGCTACCGTCCATCTGGTCCCAGCTTCTGCAGGTTGCAGGACCTGGGAAGACTCACAGATTCCATGACCTCATGACTCTTCTCCTAATATGTTTCCCATCTTGCTCAATGACACAGATTCCTCTCAGAGCAACAGTGTGTGTGTGTGTGTGTGTGTGTGTGTGTGTACATGTGTACATGTACACATACATGCACATAGAGGCCAGAGGTCAATGTCAGTTTCTTCTACTTTGTTTCTTGAGACAAGGTGTCTCACTAAGCCTAGAGCTTGCTGGCTATCTAGACTACCAGTCCAGTGAGTTTCAGGGATCCACACATCTCTCCCACTCCCTAACCAAAACCTGGGTTTGCAGAGGTGCACCGTCATACCCAGCTTTTTCATAGGTGCCGTGGCTCTAAGCGCACCAAGGTATATCGCTCAGGATCTCACACCGACTGTTTTGAAACACTGTGATCCACAACTTACCACTTACCTTAAACAAACACAGTGAGCTAGCATGTGTTTCTGTTAGCACATTGGCTAACAGAAGCTCTCTGCAAGCCTGGCAAACACTGTTATTTTATGTTGCTGCTGGGGATGCATGCCTATAATCTCGGCATGGGGCGGGGGAGGCTGAGGAAGATTAGGACTTTGAGGCAAGCCTGGGCTACATAGTGAGACCCGCCCCCCCCCAAATCTCAAAACAGACAATAAAGGCAAGCCGTGTAATCTTGAAGTGGTGAAGAATATAACTATCTCAAGGTATTTGCAGTAACGGTAAAGGAACAGGAAAATGCCTCTGAAGTCTTAGTTCCAGTGTTGGAAACAGTCCTGTGCCTTTTGTTTCTTTGAGGAGAGCAAATGCTAGGTTTCAGGGAGAGGCTGGTGTGAAATAGAGACGTAGTTGTTTTTGTCTAATTCAGTCCCTCTGAATTGTATCCCAAGAGCCCACGTTCCATGTCGGATGTTGTCACCAGCTAAATGGATTTCTCTCTATCTGAATACGCAGAGGCTTTCCTCTGAAAACAGGCACACGGTGGAAGCCATCCATTAAAATAGAAACCCCAGAGCAGGAAGGGTAGATCAGTGGTTATAGTGTTTGCGGTGTAAGTATTAGGTCCAGAGTTTGAATCCCTAGAACCCCCTGTAAAGGTTGCATGAGTGTGGTGGCTTGGATGTGATTTAGGAAGTAGAGATAGGGGACCTCCCTCTCAGGGTTTGACTGGGAGACTCTGCCTCAAAGAATAGTCATCGAGGATGTGTAAATACCTCAATGCTGTCTTCTACACACACATGCACCCGCACACATGAGCGTCCCACACATGCTAATGCACATACATGCATACATGGAGATGGGAAGTTTTCACCTGGCCCCAGCTCATGTTCCTGTTTCTAGCTGTTCCTGCTACCATTCCCTCCAATGCTCTCCCCTCCATGCCAACACATGATGTCAATCAACTCACAGACCCAAGACTGCATCTCTTGACATTTCTTGCTCCACCCACACAATCTAGGTCTGTCACTATTTTTAGTTCCATATTGGTTACCGTGGTAACTTTGAGAAATGCTTTTACACTCTCGTCCCTTACTCTATTCACAACTGGAGGTGTATTTTGGCTCCTCACAATTTCAGGGGTGTTGTGGGGGCTCCACTTCTTACCTCATCTCTTCTCCCAACACTGCCAATGCCGACATCTAGAACTTGATGTCTCATTATATTTATTTATTAGTGTGTGTGTGTGTGTGTGTGCGCGCGCGCGCGTGCGCGCGCGCACGCACGCACACACAAAAACACACAGGTACCACAGCACACATGCAGAGGTCAAAGGACAATGTGTGAAAGTCAGATAGCTCCTTTGATCACCATGTGGATTCTGGAGATCAAACTCAAATCATCAGTCTTGGCATGCACCCTTGTACACTGAGCCTCCACACCAGCCCAGAGCTATTGATGGACAAATCCTGCCCTACTTAGGGTTTCCATCGCCGTGACGAACACCATGACCAAAGCAACTTGGAAAGAGTTTGTTTGGCTCACACTTCTACATCACTGTCCATCACGGAAGGAAGTCAGGACGGGAGCTCCAACAGGGCAGGAACCTGGATGCAGGAGCTGATGCAGAGGCCATGGAGGGTGCTGCTTACTGGCTTGTTCCTCATGACTTGCTCAACCTGCTTCCTTATAGAACTCAGGACCAGCAGCCCAGGGGTGGCACCACCCATAACAGGCTGGGCCATCCCCCATCAATCACTAATTAAGAAAATGCCCTACAGGCTTGCCTACAGTCCAATCTTACTGAGGCATTTACTTAACTGAGGTTCCCTTAATTAAGGCTTTAACTTGTGTTAAGTTGAAATAAACTGATCTAGCATCAGTCCTTATGTCCCTGACAGAATTTCATGCTCCTAGAAAGTAAGGGGCTGGCTTGTGGGTATTGTCACTGTGTGCTCTGCTCTGAGAATACAGACCTTAGCTTGGAGAGCAAGTAGGAAGATACAATACAAGCTTGACCCAGATGCTAGAGGGATGATAGACAGTGGCAGACAGACAGAAAGACAGAATGGTGGGTGAGTTGGCAGGAATGGATAAAAGAATGTGTATATGGATGCACTGATTGTTGTATATATGGATGGATGGATGGATGGATGGATGGATGGATGGATGGATGGGTGGGTGGACAAATAATTGGGTGGATGAATGGATATGTGGATATGTGAAAAGATATGCTAGATGAATGGTAGATGACTGAGTACATTGGTCCAGAAACACTAGCAGGCAAGGTTGGGTGGATGGGAGGGCAGATGAATATATAGAATGATGATAGGTTGGATGAGTGAATGAGTGGATGGTTCAATGGATGGGTAGTTGGAGGGATAGTAAGAGGAAGAAGAGGGAGGGAGAAAGGGTTAGATGGATGGATGGATGGATGGATGGATGGATGGATGGATGGGTGGGTGGATGAGTGGGTGGATGGGTGGGTGGATGGGTGGGTGGGTGGATGGGTGGATGGGTGGGTGGATGGATGGATGGGTGGGTGGATGAGTGGATGGATGGATGGATGGATGGATGATGGATGGAAATATGAGATGGTTCCATAAATAACAGTGAAGTTTCCTAGTTGGAATAATGGACATGTACCATTAAAGCATGTGTTATAGATGACTGGATTGGTCCTATCATGTGCACCCCTGAAGTTACGTTCTTGCTCCAGTTTCCCCAATTGTTCCAGTAACCCAGGAAGGCTCTGTTATCAGGACTGCCCCTAGGGGTGGGCTACAGCTCCATGGTAGACTATTACTGCCTAATGCCTGTGAGGCTCAGAGTCTGAGCGATATCACAGAGCAAAGAAAAGGGGAAGAAGAGAAGAGAGGGAGAAAGAGAGAGGGCAGGAGAGAAGGAAAGAGGGAAAGGCTATCTCTGAGTCTTAGAACATCTGTGGGTTTTGCAGTTTGGAGTCAGTATTGAAGGTGTTTATGACTGAGACTGTAGGGTGCACATTCTTTGAATTTCTGGTTGAGCAACAAACATTTCCCAGAGATCTTCCAAGTCCACCATCTGTAGTCGGGGCTGAAGACAGAGAAATGGGGACTCACTGCCTCCCAGGAGCTTCCAGTCAGGGGCAAGTTCTGGGTGCAAATGTGTGCCCATTCAGTGACTGTGACCGTGATGACAGTCACAGCCATCACTGCCATTTACTGGCTAAGTCAGAGAAAGGAAAGTGACCCTGTTGGAAGACGGAATGAGAGGGGAGCCCTTCTCCTGTGATGAGCTTTAGTTACAGCTGACTTCCCTTCATAATGGCCAAAAGGGACTCTGGGAGGGGTTAAGTGGGTAATTCAAGGTTACTCAGCTGCTGAGCTCCACGGCCTGACCTCCACCTGCCTCTGAGAACCAGACCGTTTACCCCATAGCCTCTGGGGCAGCGGCAGCGTGAAGTTGCTCACGCAGAGGCACCAAGAGCACCCAAGCAAGGAATGCAGGGGGGAGTCACTCACCTTGGAGAAGGTGGGGACATTTCACTCAGGAGGGGACACCCATATGGGTGGGATTTCTGAGCCTGGGGGCAAATGTCAACAGATTTAGAGAGAGGGATTAGGGGGGAGTCACTCACCCTGGAGAAGGTGGGGACATTTCACTCAGGAGGAGACACCCATATGGGTGGGATTTCTGAGCCCGGGGGCAAATGTCCACAGATTTAGAGAGAGGGATTGCCCTAGGGCCTCTGATGTCTCTGTGATTGACTGGCTTGCTGAAGACAGATCAAGGGCAGGGTGGGTGTTTCTCAGCTCTGTCTTGCTCCATGCTCAGCTGTCGGAACCCATCTTGGGGATTAGATAATCTTGACTTGGATTTGCAGCTCTGGGACATCCATGGAACAGGCAAGTGTCTGGGCTTTGGTCTCTTCTAGAAACTGGGATATCTTCTTTGCCAGATCGTTGCTAGAACAACGAAGAGATAACATCTGTCAGCCTGATGCATAGGCAGGCTCCTTCAGTGGCAGATCCCTTCCTCTGTCCCTGGGCCTGAGCAGACCACAGGGATCCACCTCAGTGATCCCTTTGAACCATGTGTACCATGTCAGGACTTATGAAGACCAGAGCTCCTGTGCTCGACTCAGACCGCTGGGACTGAAGGCCAGGGCTCAAACTGGGCAGTTGCCCATAGCATTTTACTGACCTTGAATCTGGGAAACCCAAATGCACCTGAGATGACCATGTTTGAAGTCTATGGGAAGTGAGGGAAAAGCTCTGGGACTGTCCGTAGGTTGGTAAAAGCTGCTGCCTCCTCCAGGGGTCGGAGGGCCCCATGTTCCCTGCAGCAGGCTTTTCTCTCTGGGAGAATCCCTATCTTCACTGTCCCTTTGAATTTTGAAGGCTCCATTCTGTATATTTATGTTTGCATCACAGAGTCTTGGCCCACGTTGTGGGCTAGTTGGGATAGTTGAGCAAGTGAGGGCCTCCAGACTCCTCTATCTCACGGCAACCTTTGTGTGGGGCGGGTGTAAGGGGCAGGGGCCCTTTGAACCTCTTCAAGTTAAATGAACTAGGAAGTGTAGTGTGTTAGCAATGCCACCCCCGTGTCTGTGAGACCATTGACTGCTGCTTCCTTCTTTGTTGCTACACTGCATCCATGCACCTACGTCCCCTCCAGTAACCAGCAACTGCTGTATGCTGTGGTCCCATCTTGTCTGAGGGTGTCCACATCCAAACCCTCATGAACACCAGAAACTGTGATTAGCACCAGGGCCATGCACACTCTCTTCTGTTCCTCTACCACAGACTAGGAGAGCACCTGCAAATGGTATACCATGCCAGATAAACAGTCACCGATAAAACCGAAGAACCATGATATCAGGGCAGGGAACTGTCCATTTAGTATTTTGGACCACAGTTGACTGGAGGTCACTGAAGCTGTGCCACATGAAACGTGGTTGGTAGTTTTATGGAAGTCTGGGACTATCTGCTGTCTGGAGGGACCAGTCAGTCGTGCATTCATCTCTAAAGTGTTGCCTGATGTCTTTGGATGGCGTGCAAATAGTGGGTTCTCCCTGCTGTCACGTTGATGGCTGGAGAACAATGTACCAGGCAGACAGTCCAGTGAGAATGTTGTCCACTCTCCAAAGCCATCAGCTCCGTGAAGGGGAGTAGGGGTTCAGCCCTGCATCCTCAGAGTTGTTTACTTGAGCGATCACTGCCATCAAGCAGAGCCTTTGCTAGGGAAACACTGTCACCATTGTCCTCCCCTCTCAAAGGACACAGGAATCCATCGGGCATAAAGAGAGACAGGAGGTGGATCTCTCGCTGTCATCAGATGGCTCATGCCTGGATATATCCTTAGCAAGCCTCGTCTTAGGTCCAGAAGGACCAGGGGTCACCCAGAACATGTCTGACATCTCTGAGCATCCTTCACACTTCTGAGAAGGGTAGTTGGGATGTGGGTACCAACCCACTTGAATAAGAGGAGTGTTCATTTTCCTAGATCAGCTGTGATCGTCAGCTTCATGTCACTGCAGCAGAATATCTGAGACAATGAACTTGTAAAGAGGAAATGTTTGATTTGCCTCATGCTTTGGAGACTCCAGGTCAACTGACCCCATTACTTTGGTTCCAACACATCATGGCAGAGGTGTATGATGACCAAACTGCTCACCCCGCTGCCATTAGCCAAAGATAAAAAGAGTCACAGCCTTTAGTTTCCTTTGCCTCCTGACCCAGTCTCTGGAAGGCTCTGCTTACTCCCCCCCCCCCCCCTGCAATACGGCAGCCCTAGGGACTAGGCCCTTAACACATTGGTTTTGGGGGGTAGTGTTTTGCACCCATGCTATGGCAGCTGCCAAAACACCCCCATAGGCTCATTCAAGAGTGGCCCTTCATTTTGTGTGTCCAGGGGCCAGAAGTTCACACTCAAAATGTAAGGAATTTTGATTCGTTCTGAAGGATGAAGAGAAGCTCTCCCATAGACGGGATTGGAGCAGGACAGAGCAGCTCTCCCGAGGCTCGTACTACAGGAGGATCATCTGGCTGCTGTGTGGAACCTGGATGGGCGTGACAGGTGGAAGGAGGCACCCCTGGTAGTCCTGGCAGGAAATGGTGGTGAGCTAAGGCCTTCAAATAGAGCTAAGGAACAGGGGCTAAAAATGGGGCCCGTCTCACTTCTGAACTTGGACCTCACCTCGTCTGGTGGAAGGTATTGGAGCAAGCGCAGGGGGAGGTTAGATACTGCCCATTGTGAATCCCAAACATGCAAGGACTAATTTATCTCACCCTCTTGAACAGAAGGCCAGTTGCCTATGTTACAGCTTATGCCATAGCTCGCAAGGGTGTCTGCTCATAAGGCCATGATGATACAATGAGACACGGCTTAAATACAAACTGTCCCCACAGGCCCATGTAGGGGGTGTTCACTCGCCAGCCAGCGGTGCTATTTTGCAAAGTTCTCTGTCTTTAGGGGTGGGGGGTGCTAACAGAAGGAAGTAGATCACTGGGGTTGGGACCTTGGGGGCTAACGTGCTGGTCTCTTCCTCCCTGCCCCTACCCACTTGTTGTCCGCCAAGTTGTGAAGAGTCTCTCCTGCCCAAACGATGCTCTACCTAAGTGCGCAGGTCCGACAATCAGAACTGAACACATAGACCTTGAGCTGAATGGATTCTTCTGCCTTTCGGTTGTGTCTGTGATGTGTCTGGCCACATCTGATAAAGCAATCCCGTGGGGGACAGTGTAGGCAGGGGTAACACCTACTCACTGCCAATTCTTAGTTTCTTGCTTGGTCATTCTCCCACCAGCGCCTCCTTCGTGACAAGCTTTGGGAACCCGGTGACAAGATGCTGTCTCCGCTCTTGGCAATATCTCAGGCTAGTTGGTAGGGAGGTTTGTGCACAAGGAATAGAAGAATTGATCAGGCCTGGACAAGGGCCTTGGGATGTCCTGGGGAAGAGGAAAGTCTGTGGGTGGGACAGGTGGTAAGAACAGCCCCCACCAGGATCCCTGCCCTAGCTGTCAGTCTGGACCTGGGACAGAGTAACCTGATCAGGCCTGGAAATCTCTCTCAGCCTTGGAAGGCACAGGGTATGTGAATGTGTCTATTGGAACAGGGCACAGTCACCTAAATAGCCCAAGTCACAAGGCACATGGTGTATGTGTAAGAGGGGGTGACAGTCCCCGGAGTCACGAGATTCACATAGGAGGTGCCACCAGAATTGAGAAAGGAATGTGGAACCTGAACTGGCCCTGGGCCATCCTGAGACAGGGCACAGTGAAAATAGCCCAGGACTGTCAGGAGCCGTAGGCTGAGACGTGCTTCGGATGGCACCTGACGGGATCTTTCAAACCTCAGGCTGTGTACACCACCTCTGAACTTTCTGTGCTTGGCCCAGAGGGTGTGCTTTGTGGCATGACACCACGAAGCCACCGAAGGACGGAGCTAACGGGAACTACAGCCAATCAATGGCTGCCAAGAGAAGACTCTGTTTCCTTTGGAGACAGGTCTCTGATAGGTTGTTCAGTCCCAAGTGTAGTCAGCCCTAAACACAAACACATGTATACCAGTAGCACTAACTGAAATACCTGTTCACATCACACATAATACATGATGAATAGAAGTCATGGTTTTGAGCAGAATGAGGAGACACAAGGGGGGGGGGACAGGAAGTGTGGAAATGATGTCAATACAGTACTCATGTGGGAAAGTCGCCAAAAAAAAGATAAAAAATAAATAATTAATTAAAAACCAAGAGATCCAATTGCCACTGCAGATACAAGAACACGAAAGGAGAAAGCAAAATCTCAAAGACATCCCAAGAGCACAAAGAAAGTTTGGGAAGGTGGGGCGGTGAAGCACCAATCAATCATGCTGAAACACGTTTGCACATTTACGCACGCGCAAAATAGGGCTCTGCATGCTTTACTGACACACGGTGGTGTCTGTCTGTAGAGAGCAATAGTGGAAGATAATCCGTGGGAGGCTGGCAATGTCAGTTACCCCTCCGGGGAGCAGCCACATGGGAGGGGATTTGACACCCGGAGAAGTTTTTTTTTTTTTTTTTTCTAGGCAATCCTCTCTTCTACCTGTCAAAATTACTTCTAGTAATTGTATTATAACAAGTATTATTTTTTTACTGTTTGTTCTTTTATTTTAAACCATTCGTTTAAGAAGAATAAATTTCAATGTTAAAGAAACATTCAAACTCAGAAACCAGAACAGATATGAACCAGAAATTAATGTTTAACAAAGAAACAAAGCAAAAAAAAAAAGTAGCTTATGACTCATACCTACTCTTCAATTTAAACACAAATTTTCAACTAGCAAAGAATGACAGAAATAACTCTAGCAGGATTCATGGCTAGAATCACTATTTGTCTAGGAATCTTCTGTGTAAACATAGGAAGATACATTATTGCAGAGACTAAAGCCTTGAGCTAAGGTTTCATTATCTTTGAAGAATTCCAAACTGTTATTAACTTGCAAACTTTTGTTATTACATTTATTTATGGTGAGTGTGTGTGTGCACGTGTGGGTGCATGTGTGCGTGCATGTGTGTGTGTGTGTGTGTGTGTGTGTGTATACAGAAAACAACTTGCAGGAATCCATTCTTTTCTACTGTGCAGATTTCAGGATCAAGCTCAGGTCATCACGTTTGGCAGCAAGCACCTTCTCCTGCTGAGCCATCTTGCTCACCCATAGCTGCAAACCCTAGAGAGAGTCCCCTAGCTTGGACAGGTTGCACTGAGGATGGGTGACTCTCCCAACGGGTCTCACACAGAATCTGGTGATGGCTGGAGAATGCTGGTTAAGAAGGTGCCATTTTGAAGTTCCTGGGTAACAATCTAACCGCAATGCGACAACAGTTTCCAAATTCAGACAGATTACTTCCTGGGGTGGGGAGGGGATTTTCTCAATGTTCTGTCTATTTATTTTCTATCTTTCCATTTGCCTGCCTCTGTCCATCCACTCATCCTCCCTGGCTTCTGCCCGTCTCACGCATTCACCAAGGAGATGTTTGCTGCCCCCTCCTTTGTGCAGCACCCTGCTGGGCCTGGACACAGAGTGAACAGGGCTGTCACACTCTGCCTGCTGGGGCTGCCACTGTAGTGGGAACACACTAATAGACAATGTACACAGACAGGAACATCACAGGTTGGACTAAGACATCAGCAGGGGAAGCAGTCTGTTTTTATTCACCCCTTCATCTGTCTGTCTCTAGACCAGCCTCTTCCCTCGCCCTCCTCTCCTTGAACTGTGTGGAATGTCGGGCTAACAGGATAGATGCATCCTTCACAGCTGCCCAGCTTGGCTCATGGTGAGACTCACAGTGCACCTGTTAAAAATGGGATTTCTAGAACCTTCCTGAGACAGCTGTTCATGGTAGCAACCTGTGGCAGGCCAACAAACCAGGGTTGAGGTAGCAGAGTGTCACCTTCTCTTCTTCATGTGCCACCCAGGTTCGTGGGGACAGCCAGGTCAGGAGACAGGGCCTCAGAGGAGCACCTGGGGGTGATTCTCACAGTCTGGAACCCTGGGAGGAGGATTGGCTAAGCCATGAATCCACCTTGTTCAGTGCCAGGGGAAATGTAGACACCTCCTCTAGGGAATGTAGGAAGCCAGGAGGAGAAGTCCCAGGAACTAGCTGTTTTGCTGGGAAGGGAAGGGGCATTTTGCTGAGATACTGGGCAGCCTGGAGTCCTAGGAAGGCTACCTCATATCCTAGCGATCTGGGCAGGGCCTGCATTGGGCTAAAGAAAATGCCTCTATGGACCCTGCAGGAACAGGGACAGCCCTTAGGGAGGCCTAGCTACCAGCTTTGGATAGGCACAGAAGAATGGAAAGTCATGTCTATGGGTGCTGTCAACAGCTTCCAGGAGCCTGGGCCTCTTAGAACTGGGTGTGGTGGTATATACCTGTGATCCCAGCACTGGGGTGACTGATACTGGATGTTTGAGAGTTCGAGGCCAGCCTGGGCTGCATATTAAGACCCCCAAAATGAAAACAGTTGAATAAAGCATCATAGCATTTTTTGAGAGATCCTGGCCCACATCTCTCAGGGTTTCTAACTTAGAAAGGATGGGGTTTCCAAACAGGTGGAAATCCTTGCTTCTGAGCTCAGAGGGCATTTCACTGGTGGTCACAGTGTGAGGTGAGGCTCTGTATTCAGGACAGGGCAGATTCCTTTCTAACCTCTGTCCACTGTGCTGTGCAGGTGGCACCATCTGGGACAGAAGTTACAGGTGACTTTACAAAATGGCATTTGTCAGGATCATCACTGCTGTGTGTTGTGGGTCACACAGGGGTGTAGTGACATCCAGCCAGCAGCCTCTCTGACTTTGATTCAAGCCTGGGTCATTCTAAGCGTGGAGATAGACAATCAGCATTTGCTTTGAGACAAATTCTTGCTTTGCCGTTGTAGCCCAGGCTAGCCTCAAACTCACCATCCTCCCGAGTCAGCCTCTCAGGGGTGGGGATATCTCAGTTCTTAATTTCTCAGCTTCGTTTTTTTTAAACATTGGTCTCCATCCCCAGTCCTGGGTGCATTCAAAGGCTCATCCATCATCCGCACATGGGGCCCCAGCTGTGTGATGAAGTCTTGTGGCCCTCACTCTGACCTCATTACCAAGTGGCTATCACCACCAGCCACAGGTATACACTGGCCAGCATGAAGGCACCCTTTATTACTGCATCCGTCCATCCATCTACCCACCCATTCATCCATCCATCCATCCATCCACCCACCCATCTATCCATCCACCCACCCATCCATCCATCCATCCACCCATCCATCCATCCATCCACCCATCATCCATCCACCCATCCGTCCATCCATCCATCCATCCATCCACCCACCCACCCACCCATCCATCCTCCATCCATCCATCCACCCACCCATCCATCCATCCATCCATCAATCCACCCATCCATCCATCCACCCATCCATCCATCAATCCACCCATCATCCATCCATCCATCCATCCATCCATCCATCATCCATCCATCCATCATCCATCCACCCATCCGTCCATCCATCCATCCATCCATCCACCCACCCACCCACCCATCCATCCTCCATCCATCCACCCACCCACCCATCCATCCATCCATCCATCAATCCACCCATCCATCCATCCACCCATCCACCCATCCATCCATCCACCCATCATCCATCCATCCATCCATCCATCCATCCATCATCCATCCATCCATCCATCAACCCATCATCCATCCATCCATCCATCCACCCATCCACCCATCCACCCACCCACCCATCCGTCCATCTACCCATCCATTCATTCATACATGTGCTCGTTCATCAGTCAACCGGTCCCTCTGCGTACCTGGGTGTTTGCCTCTTATGTCAGGCACTGTATGATTCCAGCCCTCCTGGGACAAAGTCTAAGGAAACAGAGATGTCAATCAAACAAAAAACTGGGCAATGGCAGCTACATTCTCAATGGATTCTCTGGGCTTAGCTCGGACTGGCATAAGCCTAGCAAAAGTAACCATCTGGTTTCCTCCCTTGAGATGGGCAGAGCTGAGTTGGGAGGGGAAGGGACTGAGGAAGGTTGTTCCAGCAGCGGGAACAGTGTAGGAAAATGCTCCAAGATTTGAACAGCAATAGCACATTGGGGGCAAAGTCTTGGCCAAAGGGGGAGATAGAGAGAGATGAGAGGTGAGAGCCACAGGAGTCGGGGAAGGGGAGACATTGATTTTTGAAAAAAAAATTTGGTTGTTTTATTTTTTTTTCTGACAAGATCTTCATGATGTAGTTCAGGCTGCCTTCCATGGTCCTCCTGTCTCAGCCTCCTCAGTGCAGGATGACAGGCGTGACACGGGCCACCTGCTTGCTCCACCCCCTCTCCCTGTTGAGCCTGCTATCCTAGGCTCCTGTGTGAATCTGCAGGGTTGATGGGCGCTGTTCTGTCTTGTGCTTTCTGGACTGGGCTGTCTAGGTTTGTAATTCACACGCTCTCTCTGGAGGGGTCTGGGGTTCATTGCATATATTTGCAGATACATACGTAGGGAAATGAACATGATTGTGTGTGCACATGAGCATGGAGGTCAGAGATCAACTTCATTCCACATATGACCTTGTCTTTTGAGACCGGGTCTCTCACTGGTCTGGCACTCACAGGTTTAGACTGGCTGGCCAGGAAGTCTCAGGGATCTGCCTGTCTCTGCCTCCCCAGTGCCAGGATTATGAGCATCCACCATTGTGCCTAGCTTTTTCACATGGGCATTAGGGATGGAATTCAGGTCCTTGTCCTTACTGAACTGTTTTCCCCGCTTCGTATTTTCTTTTTAAATCAAGGAACGCGAATGGCCAGCTTCTTGCATGAAGTCAAATTATCTGGCCACATTGAAGATCCCATGCACCCCGCTAAAGTTGATGTGGGCTACTGTGATGTCAGAGAACACAGATGTGGGCAGAGGGAGCGTGTCTCCCGGTCGCCCCTCTTCCTTTCATGGGCCTGTGTCTCTCAGTCGCCAATGTTTCCCCTGGGCCTTTCCTGAGAAGTCAAGGCCGCAGGGGTCCCTTTTCACCCCAGCCCCCCAGCCTCCACCCTCTCACCTCCTCACCCTGGTTCCACTTTTCCTCACCCTCTGCTCTCCCCCTCCCCGTCCCCTCCCCACCTACACCATAGAAGCAGATGGCGGCCTCAGGTCGGAGCAGCCCTAGTGATTTGTGGTCCCTGATTGAGCCCTGGTATTTTTAGCTGCCTCCCTCTGCCTTTTGCTGTCCTCAGCACATTCTCTTCAGCCTCGTGGGGTGGTTATGCCAGTGGTTTTACAGCCAGAGGCAATTTTGGTCCCCTGAGGGACTTTTGGCAAGGTCTAGACACATTTTTGGAATTTCTACTAGAGTCCTGAAGATAGAAGTCCAGCATGTTGCCTGCGCATTGGGCGGGAGGTGCAGGTGGTACCAGGGGTTGAGTAGGTGTCCAAGGTGACCAACTGGGAGGCAGCGTGCAAGAAAGCACTGGCTTCCCGAGGGAGGTTCCATCACTGGGGATGCTCTAAGCCTGGCACTCGTCAGGTTGCTGATGGGTCCATGAAACTGCATCCTCCTTGTGTATCAGTCAGCTCATGCTGCATAACAAACCATACACAAATGTAAATGTCTGTTCTCTTTAAGCTATTGAAACCTGCCATTTTCCAAATTGGCCGTTTGCACTGGGTCAGCTGACCACATCTGGTCTCATGTGGACTTACTCATGCACCCATGGTCAGCAGCCAGGTCAGCTATAGACTAGGTCTGTAAGAGTGAGGGTTAGACAATGGCCCCCAGGGCCCACTGTCCCCAGTGACGTGGGATACAACACAGCCCCTCAGAGCATAGCCAACAACCTGGCATGGCCAAAGTCCCTGAATGAGGGCGAAAAATGAAGTCCTAACTTTGGGTTTAAGATTCCTCTCTTCCCTGTCCTTTCCACAGAAAGAGCCCTACTTTGTCCCGAGTCCAGACCCAGCTTCTGTCGGTCTCTTCACCCACACCATGCCACCACATCCTTGTAGGACCCCCATGTTTATTCTCCACAGAGAGGGTTTCTGATGTCATCATTCCCCGCTCAGAGCTTCTCATGACTCCCTGGCTGCTGAGAATTAGACCCAGAGTCCATCCTGTGGCCATGAGGCCTTGCTCACACACCATTAACTCTGCAGCTTCTGTCCCTACCCTTCCTCCTGGCTGCTCCAACATCCCTCTGGCCTCCTGAGCATGCTCATGTCTCGGGGGCCTTTACACAACTACTCCCCGAGCCTGGAAACCCCTCCCCCTGGGTGTGTACTTTCCTTTCTCTCATCCCCATCCCATGATGTCTCCTCACCAAAAAGACCTTTGTAACCATGCCAGCTTTCCCTGTCCTCATGAGTGCTACTCATGACTCCTAACATGGTAGAACATCAACCTCATGACTGTAGAGCCCTGGCATGCTTATCCTGTGTCCCAAGGCCTGACATGGTGTCTGGATCATAGCAGGCACTCAGTAACCCTGTGTTGAATGAATGAATGAGTGAGCAAGCGAATCCTGTCAGGTAAGGCAGGGAGAGAGAGAGAGAGAGAGAGAGAGAGAGAGAGAGAGAGAGAGACAGAGAGAGAGAGAGAGAGACTCTGTGTGTGTCTCTGTCTATGTGTGTGTGTGTGTGTGTGTGTGTGTGTGTGTGTTCAGAGCTCAGACTGACGAATGAACTCACTTGTGGGGCTGGGTAGTGGTGGAATACTATGGCCCAAGCACAGGAAAGTGCGCTAAAGTCCCCAGCACCCACAGAAAAAGCCAGGCACAGCGGCATGCACCCTGTCATCTCAACCCCAAGGAGGGTGGATCCCCGAGCTTCATGCCTAGCCTAATTGATGAGCGCCAGGCCACAGTGAGAAGACTCTGTCCCACAAAAAGAGACGTCCAGCCCCTTGAGGTTGGCCTCTGACCTACATACATATACACACACAAGAAATTCACGTGTGGTCACTAATCCCCTAAAAAATTAGAAGAATAGGAATAGGGAAAGGGACATCATTTTACAGACTGTATGATATTCTATCATCTCACCAGCTGCTGTTGGGTCATTTCTTTTCTCTGTCGATAACCCCAGGACCCTCCTCACGAATCCGTCTTTTTCTATATCCCTTTGTCTCTTCACATCATCACCTCCTCTTTCCCTAGTTGCCTGGTTTCTCTCACTGTGCCCTGAGGGTTAAGTTTAAATCATCAATACAGACAGGAGAGTTTCCTTGGCTGAATGACCTTGAGAGCATCATTCTCAGGGCTCCTTTGTTGCTGACCACTGATGAGGAGTCTGGGCTTATCTGTTTGCTTCCCTGGTTCTTATACCCAGCATCCATTACTGATAGCCATGACCTCCCCATCCTTGGGTGGTTCAGTGTGGTTTATCCCTTGGTCAAATAGGGAGCTCCTATTTGAGTTTGGTTTTGTTCTGAGGCAACACAAGACACAAGCTTCTTAAATCTTTGTCCATGAAGAGGTCTCCAGCCTCTGAAAAGTACATTACCCTTTCAGACCACAGCCCAGGGTTGAGTCTCCTGATAGACACTGCTCCATCACAGGTGTGTGTGCAAGCACATGTGTGTGTGTGTGTGTGCATGCATGCATGTGCCTGAAAGTGCTGGGCTATTGTGAGCCAACAGTGCCTCCCTACATGGCTCAGTTAAGATCTGACACATTATTTACCCATATAATCATCAACAAAATTGTGAAATGAATTCTTCCCTTTGTCCGAATATTCCTCCAAGTCTGTTTCCAAGTCTTCCTCTGCCTATCAGGTGTGGCCAGTTTCGTAAGCGTAGAGCTGGCCTTTCCTGTCGATGGAATCAAGCAGTGTGGACCTGCTATCTGGTTGGTTGTTGCCACGTTATGTGTTCGAGACTCATCTGTGTTGGTGTGGTTGAGTTTGTTCATTCTTTTAAAATGTTCTCCCACCTGACTGATCCCCTGAATGGACATACCACAGTGTTTACCTCTTTCCCCTGCACATTTGGGTGCATCCTTGTCTGGGATTACTGTCCTTACACAGGTGTTTCTGTAGGCAGTGGGTTCACTAAGGCTCTAACAAGTAGCTTCCTGACGCGGTTAAGCAATTAATGTTCCCCTCATCCACGTATGAAAGGTTCACTTGTTCCACATCCTTGCAGAACAGTCTCAGTTTCAAAAATCCTTAGTTTTGTTTTCTTTTCAGCCCTTTACATGGATGGGAGCTCAGTGTGCTCTTGATTTGAATTTCTCTGATAGCACTGATACGTCTTCAGGCTGCTAGTGGTCACATGACCACCTCCTTTTGTAAAAGATATTCCCGACTCATTGGACAATTTCCATCCTTGGTTTTAAGTATTGAGCCTCTGAAATCTGCAGAAAGCCCAATTTTTATTCCTTGGCAAATACTACTTGAGTGATGGCTGGTGTCACTTAGCATTTCTTTACTTTGTTTCGGAATGGGTTTTGTTTTTTTATTTTTGCTTCATTTTTTTATATCAAAGACTTATAGAATTTTTTTCTCATCTCTTAAGTCGCCCGGTATTCATCTTTGCTGGATTTCTCTGGCGTTAACACAAACCAGCCAGTTATAAACTAAAACCTCAAGACCGTTCTCTGTGACTGCTGTCACTGTTACTTCCTCTCCTCCCTCCCATCCCCCTCCATCTTGGGTTCTTCGCCCTGGGTGGGAGATTCCATGCAGTACCCTGCTGATGCGGTCAGGTCCAGGAGAAGTAAAGAGGGGCACAGCGTCTGCTGCAGTTAAACAGAAGGGCGAATGGGTGCATGACAAGATGAATGGATGGGAGGCAGGTTGATGGATGGATAGAAGAACCGAGACTCAGAGTGTTGGGCGTTTCTGATTTGGATTTTGGCCACGTAAACAAGCAGGATGGGGGTCAGTGTGTGGGCAGCCTAACCACAGGACTCAGTCTTGAGCCAAGGATGACTTTTCTCTGGTGGTCATGCGATGAGAGAAATGGCCTCATCAATGACCTTACTGCCTCACAAGCCTGACTTGCTTCAATGGAAGTCAGACATTCATAAGCTAGGAATCCCCAACGGCATGTGTCCCACCCTTCCACCCCCATCTGGGCATTGCTTCCTCAGAACACTACCCTTATTCCCGAGCCTTGGGACTCCATTTCCCTCCATCCTGTGAAGTTGGGCTCAGGATGCCTTCATCTTTGTGTCCCCCCATGAGATGATGCATGATAGATGGAGATCGTTGCTGGTTTCTGAATGAGTAAAGGATGAGCAGTGGATGAAGGAAGATGGACGGCGGGTGGGTGGGCGGATGGACTAACAGGTAAACAAATGGACAGAAGGACGCATGAGTAGATGAAGGAATGATGTAGAGACCGAAGGGTGGGTGAACAGATGAGTGGAACCGATGAACGGACGGATAAAATCACTGACTATATGGATAACTGGGCAGAATGATGAATAAACGGAGAGGAGTAAGGAGGGAAGGCAGATGGGGTAAAGACGCGAGGGAGGACCTGAGGCTCCGCCTTCTCAGGACTTCTCCTAGCCCTCCCTACCAGCAGGCCAGGTTCTGCCCATTTCACACAAGGACAAAGTGAACCTGAGAGCCGACTCAACTCCTTGGATACCGTGGACAACCGAGGAGACATAACTGGGACTCAGGTTCTGGAACTCGTTGTCCATGAGTTAGAACTCTATCCCGGGGGCCCTAGGATGAGGCTCTCGTGTATGTAAGGTTCCTGAAACAGGCAGCTGGACTGCATGCATCTGGCACTTTTCCTGGGAGAGACCCCCCACAGGCTCTCCATATTCCCAAAGGAGACCCTGGTCTTAGGAGGTAAGGCCACATGGTTTTCATTGTCTCTGGACAGGGGGTGCTGGGCCGCAGCAGTCAGCAGCAGGAGGCTGTATTCCTTGGGGTGTCTGCACTCAGTGAGTTAGTTTTCCTTATGAAGTTCAAGCCCAGCACCCAGATTGAGTCCTAGGATCTGGAGATTTGTCTCAATGACAAAGGCCGACAGAAGCCATCAGAGGTGGGAAGCTGAGGGGCACATGTTATAAAGGGACCCTTAGAAGTATTTGCTGTCATCAGCAGAGGGATGGCAAAAGAAATTAGATTTGGGTTAGTTTCTTCTCCCATGGCTTTGGTTTTTTTGTTTTTCACAGGAAATGGGGAAGATGAGAAATCAGGGAGGAGGGAAGGAAGGAGGGAGAGAAATAGAGAGTGAGAGATGGAGGAGGAAGGGGGGAAGGGGAGACAGGAGGAGAAGGTCAGTATGGTCTTCATTACGGGTGAACTCATGAGTCATTTTTGAAATTTGTGTTTGATAAAAACAAGAAGGAACTGGAAAGAGGACCGTGGCGGGGGGCATATGACAGCATTTAAACAGCAGAGAAAGGCGATGAGGTGAATGGGCCACGGTGAAGGCTGGAACCACAAATGATGGGGTATCCGTGCCCAATGGAGGGGTGTAGCCCAAGGAGGAGCCTGAGAAAGATCTCAGAAGGTCCACAGTACAAGGGTGTGGGGGAAGCTCTGCGAATACCATGGCCATCAGAGTGTCGGTCCAGGGGACATGAGAAAGCAACCCAGCTCAGCACAGCTCAGTAGCCAGGGTTGGTTCAAACTTCGAGAATCTGACACCAGGCAGTTTATTTCGAGCATATTTAAGCACGGCACAATTTGGAAAAACAGCTTCCTGGCAATAATGAACTCAATCCCGTGTGTACAACAAAGCTGTAGGCAGGATTACCCGGAGACTCTGGTAAAGTCCAGCTACCGTCTTCCATAGAGCTGGTTTCTGTAGATCAGCCAAGGAGGCAGGATCAAGGTATAAACAATGTATGTGATGAGGTCTGGGGAGAGGTGGCACTATAGACAGACTGGGATAAATAGGATAAATAGGCTCAAGACGTGGGTCCGAGGGAGCTGGTGTGCCCTGGCCATACAGTTATTGCAGTGGTCACTCCCAGCCTTCTGGGTGGAAAACGGTTTAAGCATCTCTCCCTTTGAAAAGACAGTCCTGCGTCTTTAACATTTCTGGTTTCCCTGGTTCTTATCTGTTTGCACAAGCACCTACATCCCTCCTACACAGGGGAGGATTTCACAACAAATCTCCCATCTGGCTAATTTTGCCTCATTCTGCATCTCCACCCCAGCCCAAGCCCTTGTTCTGGAGCCCCGGGAGGCTCCCCTAGCATGGCCGAGTCACCCTCTCCCCAAATGCACTTTCCTGGTGTAAACAAGGTGGCCGGCAAAGTCCTCCCTCTAGATCCTTCTGCACTCCCTGGTACCCAAAAGATAGCTTTAAATTCCTCACCTGGGTCCCCGAGCTCTTAGCTGCCGACCCCCTACACAGCCCCAGCTCAAGCCTCAAGGCCTCTCACTCAGGGCTCATTACAATTCCATGTCCTCAAACATACGGAGCTTCCTCCAGCCTCAGCACCATTGTGCCAGCTGCTCTCTCCACCCGAGAAGTCCTCTCATCACCTAAGAGCTAGGGGTCGATGGGTGAGTGTTACTGATAGAAAATCTGTCATTCTCTCTGACTGTACACTGTGGTGCTTCTCCCGGGAGATTTTAAACGCCTTATCCTTATGGCTCTTGTCCAATTATTTGTTTCTACGCTGCCTCACTCCTCCTTTGGCCTATAGAGGCAGAAGCTATAACTTTTATTTGCCAAGATACAGGCAGAGTAAAATAATGAAGAAAGCAACTGCCTCCTACCATGGTTCTGGGCTGCCTTCAGGCACAGCTGGATCCAGCAGTTCCCTGGCTCCTGGAATCTTTCTCTCTGCCCTTGTTGGATGTGGTCTCTATCCTCCAGCTGACGTTGATCCTTCCCGTTATCAGAAGAAACTGAGGCTCTCCTTTCTCTTTCAATTCACGTGACCTGCCCCATCCTCCACTTTTCTCTTTCAGAATGTCCCTGTTAATAGTCTAGGGAATTTTGTTATTGCTGTTGTTTTATTTTCTTCCAAAATGTTTGGGGCTTGCTACCAAATCCGGGAACTCTGAGATGCAGTCTGAATTGTGTTACAGCGTGGCTTGTCTTCACTGAGCACTGCTCTAAGTCAAGAAGAAGGGACAGAGTCCTCGTCACTGGGGCTTGCATCCTAGGGACCAAACCAGACAGTGAGCGGGCCAAGGATGGCAGTCTCTGGAGCTATGGTAGCAGGCTGGTGTGAGAGAGGGCTGCAGGGAACGGATAGAATGCGGCTGATGTGTGCCACCTTTGAAGGTCCTGCCTGTCCCCAGCTATGGTCAAGGCAGTGTGCTTGGGGACAGAATTATTGTTCAAAGGATGGGGACAGTCAGGCAAGCCAGAGACAACAGCAGATGGCAGAGGGAGAAAGCTCGGGACACAGGATTCCCCGCCATGGTGTGCTCAGTCCTGGTGGGGATAAGTTACTGCCTTGCTAAAGGTCGCTACTCTCTAGCTAGACACATTGGCTGCTCTCCATAGCTGCGGCTAGGCACCGACAGCAGCAGCAGCTAACCCGAGATGCTTGTTTTGGCTCAGAGGATGCTGTCCCTGCGAGAGGGTGGGGATGGGGCAGGGGAGACACAGAGTGGGGCTTGCAGTGTGTTCCTATTGTCCCTGTTGCTACGGAGCAGGTAGCTAAGCCAGGCTTTAACCCTCAAGGCCCCCCCTCTAGTCACCTAAGCCCAAGAGGACCCATGTCCCTCCAGCTGGGGAGGGACATATGTAGCAACACAGGTGTAATATGGGAGCTTGTGGGGGACATTTCACATTCAAACCCGTGGGCCTTGGCTACCCCGTACAGCTGTGATGGCTGACGGCCTTCTCGCAGGACCTAGAAGGGCAGACGTGGAGAATGGGAACAAATCACACACAGGTGGTGTTTACCCTGAAAGAGCGGGTCCAGGGAGGGAGCTAGGCTCAGATGTGGTTTGCTCTTGGCAATTTTTAAGAAGTTTTTAAGACGTTTCCTAGGTCTCTCTCATCTTCTCGGAAATCCCCCCGAGGTCCTGAGTGAGTGGTCACATGATCAGAAGACACCACTTTGTCAGATAAAAACAGGAATATCAGCCCATCTCAAAGCCTTTGGTATTTGCTGCCCAGGCAGCAGTGTGGAGAGCAGATTCAGCTTTATCGGGAGTATACACTGTAATCCATTACTAACGTCTGACAGGTGCATGTGCTGTATAGAGGCTGCTTGTCACAAGGACAGCACTCTGGACGGGCCACTCCCGGCTCTGTCACCTGTGTCTATGGTCAACTTCAGGCAAGTTAGAAACCTGTCTAACCCCTCCTTCCTTTCCTCATTATGGTACGATTACTCCCAAAACAGGGTTGTTGTTCGGGGGTCAGTGAGATCAGTTACACAAAACGAGTCACACTGGAGGACCGTCCCAAGTGTCCCTTCCCTATTCCCACCCTGGCCTCCAGGATCCATCTAGCATGAGGGGTGAGGTGTGTGGAGGCAGGGGGAAGGCTCTGAAATAGCTCAGGAACATGGACTGGAGAGGGCCCGACCAGAAGGAAACTGAACCGAAGCAAGAATGAAGCAACAGGGAGCTTTAAAACCCAGCCCCGGAGCTTCTAGAACTGGAGATGGAAGCTTCGCTGCCTAGGCCATGAGTTCTGAAGCCAGATGACACGTGGTTAAAGTCCCATGTCCTGGCTATGTGGTAATCCCTGCCTGTGCCTCAGTTTCCTTATCTGTGAAACAGTAGTGGTCAGTGTCCGTCCCCTTGGGGCTGAGCATGAGCTAGTTGAGACCTAGGGGGCTCCGATGGCTGGATATCAATGAGTGATTAGCATTCATAGGAGCAGCTCCCCTTCCTGGGGAGCCTGGAAGTACATGCTTGGGCTCATGTGGCTCGTGGGGACAATGGGAACAGCGTGAGACAGGAAGTGTGTCCTGCTCCTTCTAGGCATGGCGCCTGCCCATGCTGGAAATGGAGGGTGTCTGGCCCTGCCTGTGTCCTTGTGGTGCAGAGGACTGCATCCGGACAGATGGCGTCCCCAGAGGCCATCGTTAGGGATCACGGCAGCAGGACCTCCCCACTCCCCACCCTAACATCCCCATAATCGGCCCAGGACTTCTGCAATCCGACGTTTGGAAACAATTAGCCTGGTTCATGGCCCAGGCCCATCAGTTCCTGTGAACACCACTCTGATTTATGGGGAAGCAGCCACAGATGGGTGGGGATGATATCGCAATGTCCGTCTCTGCTCAGATGAGACTCCCCAAATTGGGGCTAGCCACACGGGGTTGGAGAAGTGCCTGTTCAAACAGGTAGGTTTGGAGCAGTTCTCACTAGGGGCCATGTGATACCCTGGGCAGTGCATGGAGCAAAATGTGATCCCTTCTCCAGGCCAAGTTGTTTCCCAGAGTGGACAGATGGGTGTTTAGGGACCACTACTAGGAAGATGCAACATACGAATGTGGGAATGGGGGCTACAGAGCAGCGGGCTTCTGTTTGGGTCCCTGCTTAACCTAGTATACGTAGCACGCATAAGTGAACGTCTCTGAGCTTCAGGTATGTTTTGTTTTTGAGGTAAGGTCTCCCTGTGTAGCCTAAGCCTGCCCCCAGCTCTCCGCATAGCCTGAGTTTGTCTTCATCTCGTGATCCTCCTGCCTCAGCCTCCCAAGTGTTGGAACTGCAGGCCTGGCTCGCCTGGCCCAGCAGCTCATGCTTCAGTTCTTACACCTGCAGTGTTTTCTAAGTCAACACGTGCACGAGATGCTGTGTGAGGACTGGGTCACTTCAGAGCACGCTTTCCTCTGGGCCGAGGGGAGCTCCCAGCAGCTGTGCACTGATGTCTGGTTAAGGTTCTGTTGCTGTGAAGAGACACCATGACAACAGCAGCTCTTATAAGTAAAAGCATTTAATTGGGGCTGGCTTACAGATTCAGAGGTTTAGTCACTGTTGTCATGGTGGGAAGCCTGGCAGCACGTAGACATGGTGCTGGGGAAGGAGCCGAGAGCTCTGCATCCAGATCAGTAAGCGGCAGCAAGAGAGAGAGTGCTGGGCCTGACAGGAGCTTCTGAAACCTCAAAGCCCAACCCCTGTGACGATCACACCTCCTCCAACAGGGACGCACCTCCAATAACGCCACTCCCTGTGAGTCTACGAGAGCCATTTTCATGTCACCACAAGCCTCTCACCCATGGACTTTTCCAGAGACGGCTTATAGCTCAGTCCCTCACTTCTCCAGGCTCCAAACTCAAGAAGGCAGAGACCACTGTCTCTTGTCCCTGGATTCAGAAGTGACATCACCCCCTTGCACTGTGAGTCACTGGGTCCCTCCCACACATGGGCTCCAAGTGCGCCCACCCTGCCACCCGCAAGGGATTCCCCTTATCTCATGTCAGGCCCTGAGTGACAAGCCTGGCTGGTCTCATCCTCTCTGGACCCTAGGGACCCATTGACCTGTTCTTGTTTGGGAAAAGCAGGATACACAATCACTCAACAGAGAAAGGGACGGGTACCTTCCTTTGAGACAGAGAAGGTTCCCACTGCCAGGGCACAGTATACCCTTGTCACCCCTACGCTCCATCTGGAGGCAGAGGCAGGAGGATCTGTGGCTAAAGCCAGCCTGAACCCTGTCTCAAAAACAAAACAAACAAACAGAGAATGCTGGCTGGAACTGAAAAGGTTGGGGCGCTGGAATCAGGCGACTCGCCTAAGCCAGTTTTCCAGGAAGATTAATTGAAGAGGCAGACATGGGCCACTGGCTGCCTTGACTTTGGAAAGTGGCATCTCTGATGAATGGGGGCAGGAAGCCAGTATCCTGACTGGACAGGGAACCTCAAAAACAAATCATAACTTAGTAATGTGATTTCCTTGCCTGGAGGTGGGGGGGGGGGAGGTGTCCTGGATTGGAGGAACAACTTCCTTGCCTTTCTGGCCTGGTCTTGTTGGAGGCCGGAAGGCCCCTGACACATGTTACTAGCTCAGTCTGTGTCAGTTGAAATCATGGAAAGAGCACTAAGTCTTGACTCCATTAGGGTGGAAAGTGCCTTGAACCCCGGAGGTAGCAGGAGACAGGCTTGTCTCCATGGCGACCCTGGCCGGTTCTGAGCGGGGCAGTCTTCCAGATGTGTGCAGAAACTAAGCCCAGAAAACCTGGGGACTTAAAACATCCCATCCCAGGTTGGCCACGGTCTGACTGTCAACGCCCCCCTGACTCCCAGTGCCCTGTGAAGCCATGGTCTTCTGGCCCAGAGTAGATGAGGAGAATTCAGGGCACAGACCACACAGAGAAGAAAACATACAGGGGATGCCAAGTGCCCAAGATGTAGCTTGGAATCTGAAATGTCCTCCATGGGCTCATGGGGCAAAGGCTGTTCCTCAGCCATTGGTGCTTTTCTAGAAACTGTAAAGGGTAGGAGCTAGCTGGAGGGCACAGGTCACTGGAGGGCATAGGTCACTAGAGGGCGTAGGTCACTGGAGGGGCATACACGGCTTGAGGTGATGATAGCTAGTTCCTGGCCCCTTCCTCTCTCTCTGCTTCCTGTTCTCCATCAGCTGAAAAGCCTGTTCTCCACAGACTGACGGTGTGATGTTCTCTGAGCCAAGTAGCCCTGGACTGAAACCATGAGCCAAGGTATGGTCCTCCTCCTTTACATCATCCTCATACGTGTTTGGAAGCACCTATTCTTCCTGAAATCAGGCTCACAGGGCAGTCCTAAGGCAAGGGTGATCTGGGGGCATCTGCATGGTCTACAGAGGTTCTCTGCTTGCTTCACAGCCCTGAGACTGTGTGTGCTATGTGACTTCTCCGAGCATCGAAAATAGTGTTCACATCAGCCTCCCTCAGAGCCGCCGCGGTGACTGAGGTCTAGAAAGCCTCAGCCCACGGTGGTTCCCACTCACCCCATAGCTGTGTGCTCTGCAAAGGAGAGCCTGTGGCTCACAGGCAGGAGTACTGACCTGCGGCTCTTGGAGCGAAGCCTTCACTGGCAGCTAACATGCAGCAGAGGGCATAGGGTCCTTCTAAAGACGTAGGGGAGCCTAGGGACCAGTTTAGGGTGATGGTCCCCTTCGTTACCTCTGAAGCCCCCTCTGGATGCATCGAGCCCTCACCCTTAGCGATCCTGGTTCTTCTCTTTAGTTCAGAATGCAAAGAAACAGCCCATCCTGGCTCAGTACTCAGTCTCGTAGGGAGAGGCATGGGGCAGAGCAGGGCTTGGTGGGGGGTAGAAGCGTAACAGATGGGCTGACAGCCACAGCCACTAATGGTCCCAGAGCTCAGCAACACTCCTGCCATTGAGGACAGTCATACGCAGGCAGTGAGGGAGTGTGGTGTGTGTGTGTGTGTGTATGTTTGCACGTGTGTGTGTGCACGCGTGCGTGTGTGTATAAGGTGCACTCCTCCATAACCTGGTCTTCTGGGACTATTTGGTGACCCCAGTACACAAAGCTGAGCCCAGAGCCCCTACCCCCACCTCGGGAGGAGCTGCCTGTCATGTTCAATGGCTGCTGGCTGCAGATGGTCACATATTAAATTCTGCTCAGTCCACCATCTGGTGGCTGCTCTGGCTGGCTGGGAGAATTCCCTACAGGCCAGCTTTGGGCTCTGGATAAGGCACTCCGCTCCCTCCCGACCCTCTGGTGACCCTCAGACAGGGCCCTGTGCCACTAATCAGGAAGGCAGACCCTTAGTCACCTGCCCAGTGAAGCCTCTAGCGCTCCCTCTTCCCAGAGCAGGCACAGGGCTTGGCATCCAAATTGCCAAGTTCGTGTCCTGCCCCCACTGATGCTCCCTGAGCCTCAGTTTCCACCTTCTGTGTTCTCTGAGCCTCGAGGCCATTGGGCTATGTCTACGGCTAGGTGTCATAGCCTTGACCTAAGTCATTCTTTGTGCTGGGGTACTGTAAGGCTCCGAGCGTCAGCTGAGATTCACCCTCTTTGTGCCCCTGTTGTGACAACGGAAAGTGGCATTGTCAAGTGTCCTGGAGGAGAAAGTCACCCCTACTGAGAACCAGTGTGCTCCCTGCTGTGCCCAGCGTGTGGGCAGCAGCACTCGGTAGATGGAGCCTTGTCAGACAGCAGCTACCTTCTGGGTGTAAGGAGATGGAACTCCTAAGGGTGCTTGGGACAGTTCCCAATGGATCATGGGCACCCAACAAATGCTGTGGTTTTCATTATATTCTTGGAGGACTGTCTGGACCCCTAGACTAGACTGGCTATGTTTGCATGGTTCGATATCGGTTCAACAAACACATGTGGAGGAAGCTGGGGGATCGCTTGATGGGTAAAGTGCTTGCTCCCCAAGCATCAGGACCTGGTTTTCTGTCCTTAGCACTCGTGTAAAATAAAAGCTGGGTGTGGACAGAGACAAGATTCCTGGGGATCGCTAGCTGCCAGCCTAGCCAAGCCAGCTGACTTTGGGTTCGCTGAGAGCCCTGGCTCACGAAACCAAGGTGGAAAGTATTCAAGGAAGACAGCCGAGTCAATGTTCACCTCTGGTCACACATCACACTCACATGTAGGTGCACTTGAGTGATATCCTAGTGTGCACACACATGTGCGTACACACATGCACACACATTGATGTGTGGGGAGCCACTGGCTAGGGTGGATTCCTACAGTCTGGCTCTTAAGAAGCGGGGGCAGCCAGGTAGAGAAGAACTCAGAATTACTGTGGTCACCATCCCCCTGTCATGCCTTCCAGTCTTGTGCTATTCTTTCTTGTCATTACGAACGCTGAGTATCTCAGACAGTTTCCAGGGACTCTCAGTACACGGGGAGCCACTCTGCAAATGCTGGAAAAGTTTCTCATTTTCCTAGGGTATAGCTTAGGAAGCATGGATAGGGGACTCCCTGAGGCAGAGATGCTACCCCGAGAGGGGCCACTCTGAGCTGCATCTTGAGTGGTGAGGTGGGGTGTCTTAAGGAGATGGGATGCAGTCATGCCTGAGTTCTGGCCAAGGGCTCCTCCTTCCAGAACCTTCAGTCCCCACCACGGTGGAAAACCAGGACCTCTGTCACCAAACCCCTCCCCAGGGCATGTCCGTAGGTGCCAGGAGGCAGAAGTGAAGGCAGAGGCAGCTTCCCTCACTCCTTGCTGCTCCAGCAGCTCACTGCCTGTCGTCTTCTGACAAGCAACACAGAATCGTCACGCATACTTACGGGGCCACGTGTGCTGCTTCGGCCCATTCATTCCCCACAACGATCACATCAGCGTCATTAGCAGATCCACCTGAAACGTCTGTCATTCCACTCAGTGTCTCAAAACCTCCCTTCCAAGACGGGCTGTAATGGCACACTCTGTGACTCCAGTACTCAGGAGGCTGAAGCAGGAAGATCAGTTCAATTCCCAGCAATCCCCACAGCCTCTGCGGCCTACTGCATTATAGAGTGCTAGGACTTCCTACTTCTGCATTCTCTGCATTCTCTGCACGTGCACACCAGACTAATCTTCCCGTCCCTTACCCTCCCCCACTCCACCGCCCAGCTGCTGGTATTGAGACTGTTGGGTGTTACTGAGAGTCGGGCATGAGCCTAACACAGAGACAGACCAGCTAGCCACCTGGTCACTGAGAGCAATGCTGGCCCAGAGGTGAGCACAGCAGGGCCACTTGCCCTGTCTGAGAAGGGGAGGAGAGCTTTTCTGAGCAAGTATCTAGTCCACTGGTACCGAAGGATCCATGGGGTTTAGCATTTGAAGAGCTGGTAGGAATGTGTTCGTTTCTTTTAAAGGCCGAGAGGTGGAGGGCATGGCTAAATTGACAAATGAGTCACCCTGACTGGGTGGAGTAGAGATTTTAGGGTGGACGGGATTGGAGGGACAGAGGTGACCAGGCCAGAGACTTCCATAGCCTTCTACTTTGAGGGTATAACCACCTTGGCTCAAAGGAAGTGACCATAATTAGTGGTTTTGAGAAAAACATCCTGACTTTTGTGTAGGAAGTGGGTTGGATGAATGGGGGTGAAATGTGGATGTGGGACCATGTCACCTTGATTCTCCAGACAGCTACGGGTATTTGTCACAGGGCCTGAAAGGGGGCAAGGAATGATGGGAAAATGTAAGAAGGAGCAGAGGAAGAATGATAAAGGGAAGGGAGAAGGGACGAGGGGAAGGGAGGGAAGGATGGAGGGGAGGGAGGGAAGCTGGGAAGGTAGACCCTAAGGCCAGTAGAACAAAACCTATGGACACAAACCGAGGAGGTAACGCTGCGGCTTCCACTTTAAAAATAGCCATGATGTCAACGTGTCTGGGTATCTCTCCCCAGCCATTATGAGTCCTACCTTACCCAGAACCCTCTGCCTCGGTCCCTCTGAGCCCCCATAGAGTAAAAAAGAAATCATGCGAGGCATGGAGGAAGACCAGTGTTCTCATCCAGGGAAGACTGAAGCCCAGCCTGACCTCTTCACACTGTTTTCAAACCCAGCCTCTTAGAAGAAGCTGCTCTCAGGAATTGCAGGCAGCCATTCAAGTGGTTTTCATGGCACGGGAGACGGGCAAGTGTTTTCCCCGCTGCAGCAGGAAGGCAGCTTTAAACATCGCCAGAATTACCCCCATTCAGTCTGTGAATAGCGTGATTCTCGGGCTGCTGTGAACACCAAGATGCTCTTCAAGGAGCCCACAAGAGGAAAACAGAGAATGGGAGGTTCTTTGGCGTGAAGTAGGGTGTTTGGTGGGGGGGGGGTGCTTTTAAATCTCTTCGGGATGATTGGTGCCTGCCTACTTCCGAAGACTGGGGAGAAAGGAATAAATGATGGCTCCCACTCCAATAGAAAGTGTTTATTGAGTACCTACTGTGCACGTTAGATGCCATCTGTGAGATGATGCATTCCCGAAGTGCACCTCCAGCCCAGGCCTCTCCTGCCCCCTTATCTACCTTCTCCACCTGACGTTACTAATCCCAAGCTTCCCTCCCAGAGTGAAGAGCTCCCGTCATCTTGGGCTCAGAGAGCATTGGCTGCCTCCACAATTGCTGGGCTAAAATGTAGACGTTATTCATACCTTTAATTAAAGAAGCGGGAAAACAATTCACACATTTTAAGGTTTGGGGTAATTTTTTTAAAGTTTTGGTTTTTTTGTAGACATGTACCATGAAGAGAAGGAAGTGCAGTTTGGGAAAAGAAAGGTAGTTGGAGCGAGCACATGAAACAAAATGAAAACAGAGTGGATAGATAGGAGCACACACACATGTGTGTGTATGCATGTGTATGTGTGTATGTACATGTGTGTGAGTGTGCATGCCCATGGATGCATATAAATCAATGTTGGGTGTCTTCCTCTATCATCCTCCACTTCATTTTTTGAGGCAAGGTCTCTCGCTGGGACCTGGGACTAACCAATCAGGGTGGCCTGCCTGGCCATGGAGCCCCCGAGATCCTGCTGTCTCCGCCTCCCCAGCACTGGGAACATAGACATGTGACGACACCCTAGGTTGGTCGTGATTGTCAACTTGTCAGGCTCTAGCAGCACCTCAGAGACTAGCCTGCAGCTGTGTTTGTGAGGAAGTTAGCTGAAGCGGACAAGCGCACCCTACGAGTAGACAGCACCGTTGCCTGGGCCAGGACCTGGACTGCATAGGAAGGAGACAATCACTTGATCGCTAATCCTCCTCTCTCTGCTTCTTGATCGTGGCACACAACATGGCCAACTGCCTCACACCCCTGCTGCACTGTGGGGACCCGACTCTCAGCCTCTGAGCTCCGCCCAGTAGAGGCGCCTGCCACCAAGACTGATGACTTGACATCCATCCCTGAGACCCACATGGGGCATGGCAAGGCAGAGATAGTATAGCCAGCCTGCAGGCAACTGCTCCAGCAAGGCAGAACCTCATGTGGCACCACGCCCTCTTCTGCCCGTGCCTTCTATTGGCTGAATTCAAGAAGTGGGGTGTATGCTGATTGGTTTAGCTTCCCAGGGCACCAAAGAGGGTTTAGGAGCGAGTGAATGGACCTAAAGTCACCAACAGATGGCAACCCAAGGCTCCCTCCAGGCTGAGAAAGAAGATCAGGGCCCCCCTCCACTTCTCTTTAGTTTCACCATCTGCCTGGCGTCTCCCTGAACATGTCTCATGGTCATTCTACAACTTCAAGCAAGTTCTGTGACCTTTCCTGAACCCCCATTTCTTTCCTTAAAAATATAAGCTTCTGTAAATAGGTTCCTAATGGGGTCATTGAGCCTTAATGGTGTGGTACTTAGCTTGGCTCCTGGAGCAGAGAGAACAAGCAGGAAGTATTAGCTGGTGTGGGCCTTGGCCACTTCTCAGACTTGAGGCTTGAGGCAGAATCCATGGCAGGATCTACTTCCCATGCCTATGATTTCCAAGCCCTCAGGTGGCCCTGCATGGAGTCTCGGTGCTGACTGTGACTCCATGCGGATGACAACTTCCTCTCAGGTATTTCCTGGGCCGGGGACCTATCAGATATCTGGATGACGTTGTATTATTCTAACTTCCATTCTGTTGCTGTAATAGATTCCTCTATTCAACTCTCTTACACAGTCCAGTCCTAGCTGCCTGGGGAATAGAGCTGCCCACTGTGGGCTGGGCTCCTCCTATTTCAATTAACGATCAACACGATCCTTAACAGACACGCCAACAGACCAATCTGAACCATTGCTCTAGATTATGTCAAGTTGACAGTTAGAATGAACCAGAACAGGCATCAACTCGGGAGTCTGTAGTTCTAAAACTTTGGACAAAGTCCCCATGGATTTTTTCCTGTTCGTATCAAAGCTACCTACGTCATCGGAATGGTGGTCTCTTTATTCAGCGAGCCTTTGTCACACTCTGGCTACGTGCACAGCCTCCAAGACCACGTCTCGTCCGTGCTGCGTAAGATCAGCCCCAGCATGGCCTCTCTGCCCCTTTCCCTGACACTTTTGCCGTAGCTACCTTCTCCTCTTCAGTCACAGCAGCTCTGGCCAACTGATAACACTGTTTCTCTGTTTGCTTGTGGAATGAGAATTCCGGGCCCCACGGGAGCTGGGTCAGGCCTGTCGGTTTGCTTATCTCCCTCTGGCTAAAGCACACAGTGGATGCCCAGTGAGGATTTACCAGGTGACTGAATGCTAAGCCGTGGCCCAGGTGATTTGCAAGGGTGGGGATGAATATGGATATATGTATATTCACTGGTGTGGCCAGGAAAAACCTTTGTAGAAACCCACCGTTCCATCATGTGAATGGTGTCACAGTAAACAGCTAATGAAGGTAATGAAGGAGGTGGCTGGGCTGGGAGAGGCTCTGTCACCAGACCCAGCAACCTGAGTTTTATCCCTGGGACCCATGTGGTGGAAAGGAGAACCGACTCCTTCAGGTTGTTCTCTGTCTTCCACAAACACAAGCTTGTATGCCTCTCTCTCTCTCTCTCTCTCTCTCTCTCTCTCTCTCTCTCTCTGTTAATGTTAAGGAAAGAATGAATAAATTCTCCTCAGTCGACTGCCTGCTACACACCGGTGTCCTCCTCTGGCTATTGGTCAGTGTGTTTTTCTTTTCTAAACATTCGAAAGGTAGCTGGTACTGGGGACGAGGTGGGGAACTCTGAGAAGTTAGGCCCGTGGTCACACATCTAACATCAGGCGGAGGCTGGCTTGGTTAAGGCTTCCATGATCATCCTGTCATAGTATTGCTTAGCGGGGTGCAGCAATGATGGGGATAGCCTGGGATGGAACGCTCATGGAGGGTGCCCACTTTCCTCATCTACCCTCCACCCACTGTGTCCTCTTTGGCCCCAGATGTGAGTCAGCTCAGCCTTGTCCCAGAGTCGGGGGATTCACTAGCCCCGGGCTCATCCCGAGGCCCACCTGCCAGGCTTCACTCCAGACTTTAAGACTGGTTGGTATCCAAGTCCAACAGACCTGGATTCAAATTTTACAGCTGCCACAGTTAGTCACATGTCCTAGAGTAAGTAATCCTGCCTTTCCTTGCCGTGGTTTCCCCTAAAGTTCAGCCGGTAGTGCCCTGCTCACAGGGCAGCTGGAGGAGGGCTGGCCCAGACAAGTGTGACCATGGCAATGACACTCTGATGCCATTTGCTTCCTCACCTTTCCATACTGGGGACTGTCCCCTCCCCTCCCCCTTCATCTTCAGTCACCATCATGCAGGGTAAACATACAGACCCTAGAGGCAGGTGTCCTGGGCCCACTCCTGACTCTGACCTGTACCAGTGGCCAGCAAACAGTGTGCAAATATGAAAAGCAAGTCGTGTCCCTTCTCCAAAATGCTCCAAAATGGGAAAAGAAATGTAGATTTTAGGTGGCTTTCATATTTTGCGATATTAACATCTTATGTGATGAGCTATGTTAAATGGGACCCTGATCTAAGCGTGAAGCCCATTTCCGTTTCCTGTATACCTCCTACACCCGGGCCGAAGGTGCTTTTATGCAGTATTATTAATGCAATTTTATTTTGACTTTCCATGAGGTCAGCTGTGGAATTTTCCACTCATAGCCCCAAGCCAAAGCACGGTAACTTTCGGCTTTTGGAGCTTCCTGGGTTTTCGGATTGAGAATTCCTATGCTGTCCACCAAGTAGGTGAGAGTTCACACTTCAGCCAGCCTGTGGGATGAAGCTACCTCGAATGTTCCTATGAGAGAATCTTTATTAGATGACGACTGTGTAGCAAACACTGGTGTGGATGCCAGGTCCCTGGGGTGGAGAAGCAGGGCTCTTCTCCCCTCGGGGCTGCTGTGACATGCAGAGGCAGAGGCACTGGGCAGCACTGAGCCGTGGAAGGAGAGGATGGTGCTGGAGCACAGCTGAGGAGCCAGCCACTCACTGCGGGCCCTCCTGGTGTCCACCTGCTTGGTGTGCTCTGCCTGAGAGCTTCCTCTTTGTGCCCTACAGCTCTGCTGGGGTCGTTGGGTGCCTCTACCCCTCCGCTTGAGGGTCCACTCTAAGCTCTCTGAGGCTGTGTCATTCCCTAAGTATTTTATATGATAATGGAACCAATACCACAGAGCTGAGCAGAGAGAGGCTGAACAGGGTCCAAGCTCTGACGTCTGAAGGTTGCTGCCCGCCTATAAGCCGACGTGTGGCCGGCCACAGTTTCATGTGACACAGGATGCCTGGGGCAGAGGCACTCGCTTTTATTACTCCTGTCAACAGTAGAAATAAGGATATCAACATGGAGCCCACTTCCCAGCAGACAACACAAAGAGGACCCAGTGACGTGGCTTATCTTCAGGGGAGGAATCTAAAACTTAGGAAACCAACTCTTGATGATTAGAAAACTTCCCAAAGGCAATTGGTATCTTATTGATGTGATAGTGGGCACATGTCCCCATTGCTTCTGAATGTCCACATTGCTTCTGTCTTCCAATGTTGTCTTCTTTGTAAGCATGCTTAAAAACAGTCTTCTTGGTAAGACAGATAGAAATATAAGATACATGTGATCTCAACAGATACAGATATGTGGGTGGACAGGTAGTGAATATATGGATGGATGGGTGGATGCATGAGTGGATAGATGGATGGGTGGATGGATGGATGGGTGGGTGGATGCATGAGTGGATGGATGGATGGATGGGTGGATGGATGGATGGGTGGGTGGATGGGTGGATGGATGGATGGATGGGTGGATGGATGGATGGGTGGGTGGATGGGTGGATGGATGGATGCATGGACAGTTGGATGCATGGACAGTTGGATGCATCAACAGATAGATTGATGGATGAATGAATTCATGTGTAGGTGAGTATATGGTATATAGATGAATCGATGATATATAAATTTATGTATGCATAGATGGATGGTTGAATGAATGGATGATGAATATGTTGCTGAGTGGATGGATGGGTGGATAGATTCATATATGTATGAATAAATGGATAGATGGATTATATGTGGATGACAGATGGGTAGATGAATAAGTAGGTAGATAGATGATAGATAGATAGATAGATAGATAGATAGATAGATAGATTCATGGGTGGATGGATGATGGATTCAGGCATGCACAGGTGGCTGGATATATGGGTGGGTAGATGATGGATGAAATAATGCCTTCATAAAAAGATGCATGCATACGTACATTGACAGATAGATGTATGGATAGGTGAAACTGTGCATGCATGGGTGGATAGTGGATAGATTATGAATGGATGATGAATGGATAGATGGATAAATTCATGTATACATGGATTAGACATATATATGAATGGATGGATGGATGGATAGATTCATGTATACATGGATTAGACATATATATGAATGGATGGATGGATAGATTCATGTATACATGAGTTAGACATATATGTGGATGGATGGATGGATGGATGGATTCATATGTGCGTGACTTGATGGTTGGAGGATAGATTTGTGTATACATGGATGGATAGATGAGTGGGTAGATAATGGGTGGATTAGTGTACTCATGAATGGATGCACGCATATATGCATTGGCAGATAGATATAAGAATGGATAAATCCATGCATGCATGGATGAAAAATGGATGGGTATGTGAAGTGGATGAGTGGAAAGATAGATGATATATTTATAGATTTATGTATTCAGAAATGAATAGGTGGATTGATGAATGAATGGACGGTGGATGGATGGGTTCATATGTAGATGAATAGGTGGGTGGATGGATATACAAATGGATGATGGCTAGATGGATTCATATATGCATGGACTGGATAGATAGACAGATAGATGGATGGATGGATAGTTGAATGTATTCATATGTGCATTGATACATGGGTAGATGAATGGATATATGAATAGATTCATGTGTTTATGGATGTATAGGTGGGCATGTTCATATGTGTAAGAATGAGTGGGTAGGTAGATGACAGACAATTGAAGGACAGATGGATTGGCTGCCTGCTGATTAGGTAGGCAGTGGGTAGCGAGATGAAGAGTCCCTAGGCAACACTTTCTACGATGCATTCCTGGAGGTCCTAAATGTTCCAGGGCTCCTGGGGAGGGCAGGAGAGGAAGGGGTCTTTATCCTCCCTCAAGACTCCTCTATATGCTCTTCTGCTTTCCTAGAGAAACATAGCTATTTGATTGCAGACAGTCCTTCTTTAGGAGTGTATATTAGTCACGCTAAACTGTGGCATTTTCACACATGTATACAACGCACTCCAAGCATGTTTACCCATTACCCTCCCTTCCTCCTGCCCCTCCTCTAGTCTGCTCCCCCACAAGGCAGTCAGTCCTCTTCTACTTTTATCCCTGTATTTACTTTTAAATCTAGATTTCATGTACGGGAGGGAACACACAATGTCTATTTTTCTAAACCTGGCTCATTTTGCTTACCATCACTGCCTCTGGCTCCATACGTTTTTCTTGCCGATGACATCATTTCATTCTTCCTTATGGCTGACTAATACACCGTCAGGGGTACACGCTACTCTCTTTATCCACCCATCTGACGCTGAGCATCTAGGCTGATTCTCTTGGTTGCTGTGGACAGGGCTGCAGTGAGGTGAGCCTGGACGTGCGGGGAGGGAGGGATGTGCAAGTAGCTCTCTAGTTTTCCCACTTAGATTCCTTCAGGTTTATAGCTAGGAATTGTGTAACTAGGTCACATGATCTCACGGTGATTCTGCTGTTGCTGGGGTCAGGGTTGGATTGGATATTTAAGATGAAGTCTCAACCTATGACCCAGTCTGCCCCGTGACTCATTGTATAGCCTTGATCCTCCTGCTTTGACCTCCTGAGCTGAGGTGACAGGTGTGCCCTGCATCATATCTGACTCTACTTTCAACCTCTACACTGATGGCCTGAGGCTGGATCCATTTCCACTCCCACCAACATCGACAATGACTCAAGGTCCGTCCCTCTGCCATCCTTGCCAGCCCTTGTTGGTATGCACTTTCTGATGATGACCATGCCAACATAAGCTTCAGTCTTGGTCTGCTTATACTTTCTTTGTAGCTAAGTATAGCGAGCATTGCTTCTGTTGGTCATTTCTTCCTTCCTTCCTTTTATTTCTTTCTTCCCTTCTTTTTATGTCTGTTCAATTTTGCGCTAATGAGGGCTCTTTTTTTTTTTTTTTTTTTTTGGTCAACTTGACACAAGCTAGAGTTATTTGGGACAAAGGACCCTCAAATGAGGAACTACCTCCATCAAATTGGCTAATGGCAATTCTGTGGGGCATTTTCTTGATTAAAGATTGACTCGGGAGGGGCTGGAGAGATGGCTCAGAGGTTAAGAGCATTGCCTGCTCTTCCAAAGGTCCTGAGTTCAATTCCCAGCAACCACATGGTGGCTCACAACCATCTGTAATGAGGTATGGTGCCCTCTTCTGGCCAGCAGGCACACACACAGACAGAATATTGTATACATAATAAAAATAAATAAATTTTAAAAAAAGATTGACTCGGGAGACCCAGCCTGTTGTGGGCAGTGCCACTCCCAGACAGATGGTCCTAGTGTGTGTAAGAAAGCAGGCTAAGCAAGCCATGGGGAGTAAGCCAGGAAATAACACTTCCTGGTCTCTGTTTCGATTCCTGCCTCCAGCTTCCTGCCCTGGCTTCCCTCAGTGATAGACTGCACTGTGGAACTGTGAGCCACAATAAACCCTTCCCACACAGGCTGCTGTTGACCACGGTGTTTATTGCAGCAACAGAAGAACAAACCAAGACAAATTTTAGCTCATCTGCCCACTGAAGATTGGATGATTTTTTTGCTTATTTGTTTGAACTCTTTATATATTTTGGATCCCCTTGTCAGGAGGAGAGCTGGCAAAGGCTTTCTCCCATTCTGCATTTACTTCATTGTTTTCTTTGTTAATCCAGAGCTTCTGATTTCACACATTCTCATTCGACACTTCCGGCCATGATTTCCAAATCTGCTGGAGTCCTCTCCAGAAAACCCTTGTCTCTGTATCGTGAAGTAGGGTGGCTTCAGAGTCTCAGATCTTACGCTGAGGTCTCTGATCCAGCGTAAACTGATTTCTGCGCGGTGTAGTAGGAACCTACTTTCATTTCTCCTCCTGTGGATAACTGGTTCCAGCATCACCATTTCTTGAGTTTTTTTCTCCAGTGCTTTGAGACCTTTGATGTGAATGGCTTTATCTTAGGGCCCTGTGTTCTATTCAACTGGTCATGTGTGGTTTGTTGCCGGTAGCATAGTGGTGTTGTCACGATGGCTCTATAGTACACTTTGAGGTTCGATATTGCAATTCCTCTGGGCTTTGTTCTTTCTACAAAGAACTGCTTTGGCTATTTGGGCTCTTCCAACATCCATAGATCCTCTTTCCTGCTTTAGCTGTTGGTTTCTGTAGACTCTGTCTCAAAAGAAATAATTCATTTATAAAACCAAATAAATAAAAACAAGCATAGTAGTACTGTGTCCATAACCCCAACACTCAGGATCAGAAGTTCAAGTTTATCCTTGTCTAGATATGGAGTTCAAAGCCAGTCTGGGCTACATAGTGCTACATAATAATAAAGTAAAATAAACCATGTATCATACAATCATGTACACAATTTCAGCCGGATAGCGAATATTGTGAAAACATCCTGAATGTGGGTTCCAAGCTTACTTAGCAAATCAGAACTGCAAACAACTTTTTAAAATTCGGATAGTCATTCTCTGCCCCTCCTCCAGCCACCGACTGGGACAAGGACAGAAAGTATGCAGGTGCCACACAAGCCAGGAGCTGCCGCAGGTTTGCAGGTAGCAGTGGCGGTCCCAGGACTCAGCTTCTAAAATCAGTCGTGTGGAGAAACTGCCAAATCCTCCCAAGCAATCGGGTTGAGCTAACTGAAGTGCCTGGGACACGTTAGCAAACTGCTAGACATCTGAAAATGTCAAAATAGATTCCAACATGACTGCTACCTTCCAAAGAGACCAATAGGCAGCCTAGGATCACACAGTTAGGAGTCTGCCAAGCCCAGAACTGAGTCCCACGCTTTTAAATGGCGCCAGCTCCTCCCTTGTCCACACGAGTAGAGGGAGCGTCCACTTGAATCAGTTGGATGTCAGAGTGCAGGGCCGACTGACTGGGGAGAATAAAATGGCTTCTCTCATTAAAGCTTTGAAACTGAGGGCAAGGCTGGCATCCCAGGGTCCCATTGTGGGGGTACAGACAAGAGAGACTGCGGGGTGTCAGCACTCAGGTGACCACCATGGACCATGAGTTTATGGTCCTCTGGGGCCAAAACTCCTGCCTGAGGGTCTCACCGCCCCACCCTGGCGCAGTGCTCCACACAGATACCAGAAAGAGTGAGTGTATACACAAGCAAGAAAGCCAAACATACCAAAGGCAGAACTCTTCTGGAATGAGGAGGGACCTGAGGGCTATGGCACCCTTCCCAGGTGCCCTGGCACCCAGTTCGCGAGATTTGGGCAAGGGGCAGGAGGTTAAAATACACAGACAGACACAGACAGAGACACGGGTCATCCTTGAATTCCCCAAGAATGCCCCCTTTATTGTGTTCAGGGGCAGATTATATAGAGATAGCCACGCCCCAGCCAAACCCACCAGAAACCACTCTCCTGCCATCAGGAACTCCTGAAGGTCTCGTGCTCAGAGCAGCTGTAGGCACTCAGATCAGAGGATTACAAGAAATTCAGGATCTGGGGTCTCACTGCTCCCAAGACCCAGGTCTTTGCCTGCGACCCAGCAAGCTGCTGCAGAGTCCTAAGCAAGCCTACAGTAGGGAAGCCAATCCAACCTCCTTCCTTTCATAGAGGCCCAGAGAGGGGAGCCGCCTCACCCAAGGTAACACAGCAGGTGAAAAGTTAGGAGAAGGATTGTGGTACCCGACCCTGACTTTGGGGGATTTGTAGACTATGAAGCTGGAGTTTCTACCTGCCCCTCTGTCCTCCACATCCCCAGTGACCTCCCCCAGGGACTGCCCAGCAGAAGCCAAGGGTATGACGGTCTCTCTGAATATCTGTGGACTGATAAAGAGGGTGCGGTCACCGGAGATCTCTAGTTTGATAATAGAGGAGTGTCATAGTTTCCGAGAAGCCCTGTCATTGAATTCCAGATGTCTGGAGACAAAGATGAGGACGCAGAGCAGCTTATTGGGGTGACCTCACACGGCAAAACACCCAACTTGAAACCAGGGGATCATCTGACTCAGTCTCCTCAACAGCTTGTTGAGGACACAGCCATTCCAGCTCTCCTTTTTGGGGGTGAGGGGAGCATCCGTGCATGTTGGGAATTCTTAGGCACCTGGCAGTTTGTGACTCTGTGTTGGGGATCTCCCTTGACACCAGGCAGCAACACTTGCAGGAGCCGAAAGCTACATTTGCGGTCAGAACTCTCCAGCGAGTGGCCTCGACGCTTTAATTTGATGGGAAATATTAGAATTCTCTGCAGACCCAGCCGCTCCCCCATGCCTCACACTCCACCCCCTTTAAGCCCTGGCTGCACCCTTCAAACTGCAAACTCCACCGGAGCTGTCCACACTGAGGAGGCCTGAGAGAGAACAGGAAGTTACAAAACAAGGCTTGGACTAACTATAAGATATTAACAGGACCAGCAGTTGCATGCCACCCAAATCAGCTCAACTTGTCCAGGACGAAGACCCGAGGTCCCAGAAGTTGACTCTAAGAAACCATCCTGTCTTCAGATAGGTCTCAAAAAGCAAGTTGGCTACCGTGAAGGCTTAGCGCCATCTGTCAGTCATTTAGGGAACTGCCTCTCTGCTGAGCTAGCTTGGTAAATCCAACTGCCTTCAGGGAACCCCTAGTCTGGGGACCCTTTAAAGGGGCTTTGGACATTGAGAAACATTTGTGTACTGGATTTTGTATATAACTCATGGGGTTATCCATCTTCACATTAAATTATCCTTTGAGGCCCAGAGATTCCTGGCTGCTTTACTCTGGCTCACACAGCCCTGGAGAAACAGTCAGGTCATGCTATTCCTTATGGCCAGATTGCTCCTCTAAATGGTTCCTCTCTGATCTCTGCCAGAGTCTCACAAATTATTTCCGGTGTCTGGGGTAACATTTGCAGGGACCGTGGCACTCCCTCCTTCCCTGGGGACACTAGCCTCTCAGATAACCATGTTCTCAATACTGGGTCCTGTCTGGCCTGCCAGCCTGCTGGCTCCAAGTCTGCTTTAGATGAAATGTTTCCCCTCTTATGATCCCTGAGCTGAAGGGAAAAACCAATCAGCCACCCACAGGCTGCTGCTCCTAGATGGCTCTGGAACTTTCTGGTTTGGGCCACTCTGTGTCTAATGCCAGACAGCTTTTCTGAGTCCCCTCCTTTCTCCAACCGAAAAAGGGACTGATGGGCATGGAGTCTCATAGAATGTGCATGGGAGCGACAACTCCCAGGCAAACGCCCAGGGCTGAGATCAGACGCCAGCTAACTTCGTTGCTGAAACCAGTATCTCTCACCCAGAGAGAGGAGCAGAGTTGATTCGGGCACAGAGAGGATCTGATTGCCATGGCAACGGAGGGACAGCCCTGAGGCTGTCATCACCCCTGTAACTCAGGGGCATTCCTCAGAACTGAGGTGTGAGGGAATGTGGGCGTAGGTTAGAGGCCAAAAGAATTCAAGAACTTCATTACATGGGGCTGTGTATACAGTTGGTGTCTAATGGGGGAGTTGCCGTTGAATACACAAACCCTGGCTAAATGAACGGTTGTCCCTTCCTTCACATATTCAAACAAGTGTGAGTTTGGCTTTTGGTTGGCACTGGGATTCTCACAAACCCACAATGAGTCTGTCTTAAACACAGCCCTGAGTGTCTGCTCCAATGGGTGTGGGGTGAGCATGGTCAAGCGGTTCTCAGGGGATGGATGGTGACCTAGTTGTCCAGCAACAATCTTTGAGAACCACTGACTTGGAGCCGTGAGTGGTAGTGGCTGCGAGCGCCCACCCTTGTGAGCATCTTTCCAGTCTAACACTGGATTTGTAAATATTCCTGAACGTACTGTGTATTAGGAGTGGGAGGGCAGCTTAGAGCAGCGGCTTCTCCGAAGAGAGAGAGTTTGTGCAGACTCCATCTCGGTACAGCCTGCTCAGTCAGGGAAGAGATCGTTTTATTAAACACATAGAATACGCTGGGGCCCCTCCTGTCCCACCACCTCACCTAAGTTAAGTTCCTTAAGTCGCAGTGAAAGAGGAATAATTAAAACCCATTGTTTGGCTGAGAAAACTGAGGCTGCAAATACCAAAGAAAAGCCCAGAAGTCGCAGCAGGAACGGAGCCCCCAGGTCTGTGCCTGGACAGACAAACACCTTGGGGTTGCCGTGGGCCTTCAGCAGCTGCTGCTATCTGAGCTGTAGGCACCGCACAGCCTGGACACAGCTGCAAGCCAGCCAGCGGCGCTCTCCTCTCCCCTCCCGGGTCCTTCAAGTGTTTTCACTGATGGGTGAATTCAACAGATGCCTTTCGATCGCAGCCTATTAAATTAGCCCCTCTCTGCAGCCAAAAGAAGATAATTATGTTTTCATTAGCCCTGGGTAATGTATTAGCCCTCGGTGGCAGCCACATAGAGTAAGCAAATCAAGTCCCTCTTCCCTCAGCTCGCCTGGGCCAGCTCTTAGCAGAGGACTGTGGGGGATACTGACGGGGGTGGATATAAACACTTTATCCACCCACTGTCCGTGCAGGGGTTTGGAGTGAGACCCCACGCCTGGAGCAGATGTCTGGATGTGTGTCAGCTGACTCAGCCCCTCTCAGACCGAGAAAGGCGACATCTCCGTCATCTACCCCTAAACGCCCAAGGTTGCTTCTGAGAATCAAGCCACAGCACTCACTAGGTCACCACATCCAAGGAGCATTTGGGGGAACTGTTGCTATCACCCTGCTCAGAGCCACCTAGGTGGTGGCAAGATCCTCTGGTTTGTTTTCCTGCGCTTCTTGGGAACGTTAGTTCTGCCCAGCATTAGCCAGGAGGCTCCCCAGCACCTCCCCCCCAGTACTAAGATCCCAGCACAGTGACTGACTTCATTCCCCTCCCCCTTTCTCTACGAGAAGCCAAGCACTTTGGGGTCCCGGGGATGGAACCCAGGCTCTTGTGCACAATCAGAAGGAGCACTACCTCGGAGTCATGCCCGGCCCCCAGCCTAGATCTGGGTTCTTGTATTTACTTTCTCATCCACTGCTTGGAGAGGCTCTGTCTTCAGAGCATCTAATGCTCCTTCTGTCAGGCACGAATGAGGAAAGGAAGCCACTTCTTGTCATTTTGGTGATAATTCCATGAGCTGTGTGTCTGTAAAGGGCTTGGTTCAAAACCAGCAAAATGAGAAATGATACCCATGTCCTCATGGTGGTAAGCTCCTCCGCTGGACTCTGGCTCTGTCGTTGCAGCGGGGTCTCCAGAGCCTCTCGGTCCTGACTCACTATCACTTGCACCAGGACACCTAGCAACAGGGACAGGATTGGGGGTAGTGGGTTTCTGCCTCCTCTCCCAGCGGCCCAACTCTGTTTCTTCAGGCACAGCCCAGCCTTGGCCCTGACCCCACATGCCACAGCTCTGCCTTCCCTACTGACCACTCTGGGCCTTTGCTGGCCCCAACTTCCCATACACAGCAAGCTGGCGCAAGCCTCTGGAGCAGGTGAACTGCCAGCCCAGTGAAAAAGCAGCCTCCTTTCCTGGCTTCCTGATTTTCCCCAGTTGCCATGGTAATTGAGGGAGCAGTGTTGAGACCCAACACCATGGAAGCCCAGTACTCAACTTTGAAAAGGATGAGGAGGAAGCTGGGCCCAGGATGGACTGAGCCCAGGCTGCAAGCACTTACTCCAACCTCCGCTTCTGGGACCCTCATTTACCCGTTGACAGAGAGTCGATCCTTCTGGTCAGTAACACTATTAACGGCTAGCCATTTCAGAGCAGGTACTGTATGCCAGACGCTAAACTAAGGGCTTTGCCGCCATCCTTTGACCATACCAGCCTCAGCACAGCCCAAGACCCACGTCAGAAGCCCAGGAAGCAGACTTCGGAACTGGCACACCCAGTCAGGAAGTGGCGGAGCCCTGGCAGGCCAGTGGAATTTCTCAGGCCTTCCCTCGACACACACTCTTCACACCCCACAGCTTTTTCTTGTGCTTCTCTCCCCTCCTCTTCCTGCCCCCTCCAGGTCACAACCCCTTTCCTCAGGCTTGACATGTAATATTATCTGGAGACCATGTGTGAGCAACAAGGAGGGGTAGCTGGCTCTGGGTCTCAGTGCGATTATACTCCGGGTGTGCAGTGTCTTCGCTGAGACTAAATGGAGATCAAGCTAGTAGCCAGGTGTCTAGGCGTGTTTGGGCCTGAATCCTCCTCTCCTTCCTTGAGTGCAACCCCCTCTACACACCACACACACACACACACACACACACACACACACACACACACACTCCTTCCCTCAAGAGTGTGTGAGCAGCAGCGACAGTTAAATGCAAAACCGCCTTGCAATCTGCCCAGGGAAAGACAGCTTTAGAGACGGGTTTATATGGTTACCCATATGTTAGAGCCCCTAAGAAAGGAAGGGAAGAGCGCTCTGAGCCCACCCTCCCCCAGCCCAGCCCTTGGCCTCCCCTGGCATTGTTGTCTCCAGGCCATAGGAGAATAAGACCCCCGGGGGGTTTTCCACCCCCACTTCCCAGACACAATGCCCACACTCTGCTCTGAAAAACACCAGAACTGGGCAACCTTTCTAGAACCTCTGCGCACCCAAGACCCAGGGCCAGAACCCAGGCGGTCTTCTGCTGGCTCTGTGAGGGGCTTCTGCGCGGAGGGGCTGTGCTCTAACTATCCCATTAAGGAATGTTTCACCACGTAAGACAGAGACAACCACCTGCCTCAGCTAGGTCCTTTTCTGCCCAAAACAGCCTGCCTCCTCGCTGTGGTCACTATCTAGCCCCCTTCGGGCTCCCCAAAATTGTCATTGTGTGTATTTTTTTTTCTGATAGAAAAAAATGGAAATTAGGTTACATAAAAGATGTATGCTTCCAAGCCCAGAGCGGCCCTTTTAATGAGGGTTGCGACGTCTCCCTCCCCACGCCCATAAACCAGCCGGTTGGACGTCACCACTAATTCGTTTCAGCGGTGATAGGATAAAGCAGGGACATTAAGAAATAAATTCCCCCTCACGACCCTCGCTGCGCTCGCTGCTCGGTCCCTGCATATTGATGCAGCAGCGGGCGCGAGCGACTACTTAGCACAGCGGCTAAGGCAGGGGCAGCTGCGGCTTGGGTGAGCCTGGTTGCGCGTGGGGACACTGGCAGCCTCCAGTCCTGAACTTGGCTGGGCTAGGGCGGAGCGAGGCGGGAGCTAGGGGCCGGGAGGGGGCGGGGAGCGCTCGCTCAGGAAGCTCCTACCCCGAGGCGCTGCCGAAGCCTGGAGCATCCTGCCGCTGAGCTGAGCGAAGCTCTGGATCCGCGCGCTTGACAGCCCTGGGAGAAGGAGGCGCGGGAGACACGGTGATCGGCGAGATTCACAGCCCTGGAACTGCGCGGGCTCCGGAGGCGGCAGGTGAGTTCTCTGCCCCGGACCCGGTGTGTTCCACATACCGTATCTCTCCCAGACCAGTGCTCTAGCTCCGACTGTGTGTGTCCCAACTTGGCTCTCCTTGGCGGCCTGGCTCTCTTGATAATGGGGCAGACCCAGATCCCCCTACTGTGAGCTCCTGGGAAGATGAGTCCTGCCACCTCGTTCCAACTTTACAAGGGCAGAGGACCCTGCCAACCCCATTCCCCGGATATCCTCAACCTCCGTGTCACAATGACAGGGATTCACGACTTTAGGCGTGCATGTAACCCGAGGCTGGGGATACATGACCCTGGAGACCTTGGCACCTGCGGGGCCTCAACTTTAAGCTACCTCTTCCTCTAGGAGACCCTCTCTTCCTCTCTCCCGCCACCACCCTCCTCAAACCCCGTAACCCTGTTGGTGACTCTGGCATGGCCAGAGGGTGACTTGCTGCGAGGCTGGCTTGCTAGAGAGCTTTTCCTTGACTTTCCAACTTTGCCCCATCAACCTGGCACTCCTACAGACTGGCACAATCCAGTAAGGCAGCTCTCACTCCTCCAATCTGGAAAGTTGTACCTCTCCTGCCAAGGAGACTGTAGAGAACGCTGATGGTTCCCAGAGCAGAATGAAGGCACTCTGTGGGTCCCTGCTATGCACAGCATTTCACCCAAGTGGTCCGAGAGTGAGACAGGGCTCCCAGGAGATCCGGCTTCCCTGGTCACTCATGAACACTTGGGTCTTAGAATCTAGCACAGGATTCTTGGGTTGTACCCTAAAGAACAGGAAATAAGAGTCTCGCCTCAGGGCAAGGTGTCTGTGCACTGGGGACATGGCTGTCTGGAGCGAGCAAGGTTTGTCCGGGCAGTACACCCAGGGCAGAGACTTAGAGGGACTCCCCTGGGGTTCTAATCCTAAAGCTACCATTTCAGGTGAGTCCCGTCCCCTCTCCAAGACTATTTTTCTCGTGTGTAAAATAAAGACGCAATCCTTTCCTGGAGATCTGTTGGCAAACCTTTCAAACATCGTAAATGTCACAGTGAAACTGAGGGTAGGTGCTCAGCGAGGGAAATATTGCTGGTTCAGTCTGGTGCCGCTGGGACAGATCCTGGGGCCTCAGCATCTTGTGATTTCCCATAGACCAAACCGAGGGTCAGGAGGGCGATGTAGGCTGTGCCCACCTCTGTCTCCCAAGCAGCCCCTGGGGAGATGTATCCCATTTTGCAGCAAATGAGACTCTTTAAAAACATTGTCCGACTCATGGGGAACCCCAAGCCTCGCTTCACACACATACATATTTAATTGTGAAGGGAACCCTAGAGGCACCCCATGGAGGGAGAGGCCCCAAAGGTGAGCTGGTAGGTGTGATATTCAGGCAAGCCCGGGGTGCCCAGGGAGTGTCTGCCCCAATAGTGGGGAAGACAGAAAGGAGTTGGCCCTTCAGACCACTCTCTAAAGCAGATGGGGGGAGTACCCCCCCTTGTCCAGCCCCACTCAACTAGGATGCACAAATAACAGGTCAAGGGGGGGCATTAACAGCTTCCTGGAGAATTAATTTTCTTGCTTGGATTTTTACTCTTGTTTTTAGTGGGGTTTGTTTTGGAATTTGTTTTTTAAGCTTGGGATGTATGGCAGAATGGAGTAGGGGTCATGGCCACTCTTTATCCTTGCAAGCCAGAAGCCCTTTTCCCACGATCGCCAATGCTACCACCCCAGTCCAGATTTCAGAAGAAACTGAGGGACACGTCGTCTCTTTGCATATGCTGCAGGCTACTACCGCATATAGGATGTGTCTGGAATATCTTGACTTCCCCAATACCTAGGACAGCTACCTGAACCCCACTTTCCAGATATGGAAACTGAGGTAGGGCCAACCAAACTAGCTGCCCATAGTCAAAGCAAGGAGACCTTCATCCTGGTTTGTGGCTCCCTAAATGGGGGGAGGAGGGATTACATGCATAGCCAACTGACCTGTGCCCCCTCTTTTGTGTACATGGCCCCACTTCCAGATGCATCTGCACAACCAAACTACCCTCCAAAAGACTTTATAAAGTCTGGGAATCCCTCCCCAGTACCCAGAACATGCAGGGAAAGCCCGAGCAGCATAGTGGAGACCTGTTGAAGATTTTTGCCTGAAGCTAAGTTTGCACCATGGCTGTGTAACCTTCCTATTGGTGACTTAACATCTCTGAGTTCAGTCCTGTTATCTGTTAAATGGGAGAATCACTCCTACAAGAAGCCGTCTTGATGATATTGTGATGTCTGTAACAGGCGTTCTGGAAACATCTATGGTGTGTTAAAGTTGTTTGGGTTTTGTTGTTGTTGTTGTTGTTGTTGTTTTATTTTGTTTTGTTTTTAAATAAAAGAGAATTAACCCAGGTTGGGAGGTCTGCTCTGGAGTATACATGGGATATAGAATCTCTTCCGGCCGCTTGTTCATTTTTCCCAAATGGCCAATGCCAGCCCTTAAGGGCTTTATCTCTGAGGAGCAGCCCTAGGGGAAAGCCGAGAGTCTGGGGAGTGCTCTAATGTAGGAAGTCCCCAAGGGTCTCTACATCAAGCCGCAGGGAGCTATCCAAGGTACTAGGGGAAAGGTGTTCCAGCGCTCACAGAGATGACTTGGGGGGTCAGCTTGCCTACGTTTGTAAGCACAAAGACATTTGTTCCGTCTCTGTGTGTGTGTGTGTGTGTGTCCGTGTGTCTATGTCCCCGGGGTGTCTAATGACAGCTCTTGGCTGTCAGGTTCCCGGTAGGTCTCTGCAGGGGTGGGTGTGCTTCGGAATGCAGTTAAGAATCACAGGCAAGAAGGGTGTTCACCAGAGAAGCTGGCATACTCAGAGGTTGAATTTGGCAACTTAAGAGGAGCAATTTTTACACAGGCTGTTTTCACGAACAGGCACACTTTCCCATCCCAAAACAGTGTGGGACTGGGTGGTTAATAAGGCAAAGGCTGCAGACTGTATAGACTTGACTTTTTGTCTCCTGATGTCTGATGGGCTTAAGACATCTTCCAATTGGGTGAGTGTCAAACGCCTGCCCAGCCGACCAGCAATATCAGAACCACAAGCTGGAAGCAGAGATGTCAGGACCCCTCTGCAGAGTCCTTGTCTCCTGCAGGAGACATGAAGTAACTACATTTAGATAGAGCTTTTCTAGAAGATTCTAAGGCCCTCGGTTCCTGACCTCATTGTGAAGGAGGGAAGCTAAGGACAAGGGAAGGCTTATGACCTGTCAAAAGTCACATAGCCCTTCTCTGACAAAGTAGGGGCCAAGCCTCATGTCTTGGCATTTTGTCTAGAACTTGTGGATGATATTTTATGCTGTCTTCTCAGTAGAGAGGCCCCAGAGTCAGGCATGGGTGGTGCAGGGCTTCTTCTCTTCTGATCATCCCTGTAAATTAGGGAGCTGTTGGGGGTTCCTCCCACCTCAGCCTCGCTAGACATCAGCCCTGAGTTCCAATCCAGCACTAAGCCTTAGTCCACTGGTTAATCCTTTCAGGGGGAAAGTTCCTCTTTAAAGTGGCCCATCAGGAGTAACTTCAGAATCAAGCAAGCAGGCTCCACTGAACTGTCACTGGTCTTGACAAAGCCTTTGCTTTGTGCTCAGCCCTGGCCCAGCCTTGGCAAATCTTCAGAGAATTAGTGGACCTCAGGCTTCTGAGCCTAGGAAGGAGGAAGGTGACTTAACCTGCCATACTGGGCACCGTAGCCAACTTGGAGCTGTCCAACACAACCCATCCACAGAAAATGCCACTGAGTCCCCAGTGCGAGCATTAGCAGGGCTCTGTGGGCATACACCCTGCTATATCTGTATTCAAGGAGAAAAGACAAGAATTAGGGCAGTTACTATGGGTGGCCTCACAACATACATCCTCATTTGTCAGATGTGACATTGTGTGTGTTCTTGCTGCATGTCCATAGGCAGGTACGTAATACAGTGGTGTGACCACCCTGGGGTTGGCTGGATCAGGCAGCTGGTCATCTAGCAAGCCCTGTGCCAAGTGTGACATTTCTTTAGGAGTGATGGGAGGTACTTTTTCACTGCTGCCATGGTGGTGTGGCTGAGGACATCGGGGGAGATGTCTCAGAGGCAGGGTTATCAGAGATAGTACCCCAATTTACACTAATCTCTTTGGCAATAGGGCATCTTCCGCTATAAGCTGGCCACAGTCAAATCACAAGGCAAAGTATGACAGAGAATCATAGGGGCGTCATTATGGGATGCATCCAGGGACTCGGTGACTTGGGGATGAATGAGTTGAGCTCCCCAACCCTTGGTGTGCCATCGATGAAATCATAAGTACTGTGTGAGCTGTCAGGAGGAGTCAGTGGGGCAGCATCATGAAAAGGGACAGAATCCAGTACTCAAAACAAGAGGAAGGATCCTGAGAGCAAGAGACCCCTTCCATTGGCCAGTTGTTTGGTCTAAGCCTTAACCTCATGCTCAACCTCCATTTTCTGCCTGTGAAATGGAGACCTAGGAATCCTTGGCAGATCCACCCAGATGCCTATTGAGATACTGTGGCTGGTATACAGTTGTGTCTTGTTGGTTTGGTTTTGGATGGGTGGGGGAGGCTTTTGTTATAGGCTCTTATTATAGGCTCTTGTTACAGTTGATTTGGCTTAGGGATCTAGATCATCTCAGGACCAGCACATATGGTCCATGCCACTTGACTGACCTCAGAGGTGTTTGAGCTGCAAGCCCCGGGCTAGCGGCCCTCAGAGCCTCATTACCATCAGTGTTCTCTTCCTTGCCTGAGACAAACATTCCTCAGGCACCATCCCTTAGTTATGCACAAAGGGAGAGTTCCCTGTCCAAATGGAAGTCAGAAACCCTTTGCTAGGGACATGGTTTCTGTGTGCAGCAGGGAGGTGCACGCTGTCTCACACTGTACCTGGTGTCTTACTGTACCTGGTGCCACCTTGTCTCGATGGTGGTTTTCCAGGGAGGGTAGTCCTGAGTCTGGAACATCACACGGGGTGATCCTGAGTCTGAAGTATCACTGGGTGGTCCTGAGTCTGGAGTATCATACTGGGCGGTCCTGAGTCTGGAACATCATACTGTGTAGTCCTGAGTCTGAGCATCACACTGGGTAGTCTTGAGTATTATACTGTGTGGTTCTGAGTCTGGAGCGTCATACTGGGTGGTCCTGAGTCTGGAGCATCACACTGGGTGGTCCTAAGTCTGGAGCATCACACTGGGTGGTCCTGAGTCTGGAGCATCACACTGGGTGGTCCTGAGTCTGGAGCATCATACTGTACTTCCAGAGTTTGTGAAGTCCCTGGAACAAATCTCCAGGCTTGCAGAGGTGCTCCAGAGTTTTATCAGCTTCTGCCAGAAACATTGACCCAACATCTAAACATTAAATAACTCTTAGAAACGGCTTTTTTTTTTTTATTAAAACCTTGCAGTCAAGTTGAAAACAAGGTGGGGTTTTCCTGAACCTATTTCTGATTAAACACGAAGAAGGAAGCTTGTGTGGAATCAAAAGCTTGTTCAGCCTCAGACAGCAGCGGCCGTCATTTCTCAGCTTAACGATTTGATATTTTGTTATAAACGAGGGTTAGGTGTGTTGCCTTAAGGGACAAACCTTGAACTTCTAACTCCAGTGAGTCTTCCTAAAAGAGAAGGTGGCATCAGGAAAGGGTAAGATGGTCCCTGCCTCTAAGACAATGGTTCTCAACCTATGGATTGAGACCCCCCACTGGGGTCACATGTTGGGTATTTTCAATTACAGTTATAAAGTAGCAACAAAATAATTTTATGGCTGGGGGTTCACCATAACATGAGGAGTTGTATTCAAGAGTCACAGCGTTAGGGAGGGTGAGAACCATTGCTCTAGGATGCTCACAGCATCTAAGGGGCATCCAGTTGCCAGTATCTAGATGTAAGAGTTGGGGTGTGTATAGTCAGTCTCATATAGCTGTAAAAAATACCATGTGGTTCTCGACAGGCTGCCTTCCATCCTGGAATTTTAAGTACAAACAAAAAAGTATAGATAGATTTCAGTGGCACCTGACATCTTCTGGGCTCTTTTGTCTCTCTGATGTTTGACACGGTAGCCCTGAAATATTCAACAAGTGAAATGAAATCCAATTACAATCACACAGCAGCGTTCAGGTAGCCGACAGAGTGGAGAACAGCCTGCTGACGAAGCAAAGCTTGCCTCTCATTTCCCCTCCTGTGACGCAGTCTTGGAGATGAGACCGCTTTGTTTCCTTACAAAGCACGCCAGAGGTTTGTTCACCAGACCGGATAGCTCTCCTAGCTGGGTGGTGGGGAGTATTATTATCTTGGGGGATTACCTAGGTGCTTTTATTATTTTTATTACCTTTTTACCAGACACTTGGAACTCTGGTGTGGGGAGAAATGCAGTCTAAGTAGAGAGGAAAAACAGACAGAGTCGAAGAGATGGCTCAGCAGATAGGGAGGTCTGACGCCAAGTCTAAGGACCAGAGTTCAATCCCCAGAACCCCCAGACTGACCTTCCCAAAGGGTAATTTTTCATTCTGATCTCCCACAGTTAGTGCCTTGATTCTAGAAACAGGAAACCTCAGGGAGCGAAAGATAGGGAAGGGTTGTGATAACACTGGGTAGAAGAATGTGCGGACTTGGGTGCGGGAGGTTTTTTTTTTTTTTTTAAAGAGATGGGTGTGGTCAGGCTAAATTTCTAGTCTAAACCAAGGCTATTGTCAAAGAGGTCCTGGACTTGGTCTTGGGCACACCCCTCCTGTAGCTGGGAGGTAAGATGTCAGCTTTTCTCTCGTGGTGAGACTCTAGCTTCCTGCACAGACTAGCATTAAAATTTAAAACAAACAAACAAACAAACAAACAAAAACTCCGTTGAGTATTAAGTGAAATTCCTAAGAACAAAGACATTATATTTAAGAATTTAGGGTTGAAAATTTAGTGTGATGATTTGTGCCTGAAAGCCTAGCACTCAGGAGCCTGAGGCAGAAGGATTGTCCCAAGTTTGAAGCCAGCCAAAACTACTGAAGGAGAGCCTGTCCAAAAAAAAAAAAACCACACATAATAATAAGTAATGTTATACTAATGATTGTTAATATTAACATATTATGATATTATGTTTATACAATGTTATAATTATTTTTATTATAGCCATTACTCAAGGCTGAAACACCGTGATATCTCCAATTTATTTTCAGATTATTCATTTTAAGGATAAAGACCAGGGTGAGGCTCAGTGGAAGAGCACTTGCCAAGCATAGGCAAGGCCTGGGTTTCAAATGAGTAAGTTAAGACAAACAGGTAGATGGACAGACAGATGGATAAATGACAGACAATTGGATACATAAGTAGCTTGCAGGTAGACGAGGAAACACATAGCTTCATGGTGCTTTGATGGGGGCAGATGAGCCGAGACACGCACGTACGCAGCTATGGGATCTAATGGAAACTTGGAGGCTGCTGTTATGCTGTTCGTTTAAGGTTTCTGTGTGTAAATATTTCCTAGAGGGTCATCCATGCTCACCTAAAATTCCAACACTCAGGAGGCTAAGGCAGGAGAAGTTCAAAGCCAGCCTTGGCTAAAACAGCAAGACCTTGTTTGTTGTGTCTCATTAAACACACAAGTGTACGTGTGTACGTGTGTGTGTGTGTGTGTGTGTGTGTGTGTATGTGCGTGATTTCCTAATAAAAAGTGGGGGGGGGGTGTAGTTTCAGTGAAACTTCTCTCCTCATCCAATTTCCTGATCTCTTAGAAGAATAATATTCATAGCACAGGCTACATGAGACCCTCTTTATAAAACAAAAAAATAATGATAATTTTGTCTTTCCTATTTCCCGCCATCTCTTCACATATACAGGCATGCATCCACTCCTGAATGCCCACTCTCTTCCCGCCTTCTCTTAGGCTGGTGACAGCGTCACTCCCGGCTCTGTGATTCCCTGCCCGCCCCTTTTTCTCCACGTTCGTTCGTCATCTCGCAGGCACTGAGCAGCTAGTGGGCAAGTGTTCTCTCTGCCAGCCGCAGATGCTGCCCTGGGCCTCCTGGTGAGCATGCGGGAAAGGTGCAGCGAACCTGTGGTTCCCTCCTGGGGCTGCTCCCTAAGCTGCTCTCTCCCAGGCCAGTGTGGCGTCCCAGTCATATCCACAAGCTCTGTTGTTGCTTCCAGCTCTGTGGAGTGGTTCACACAACTCTGACCTCCCCCCACCCCCGGTGACCTCTTTCCTCTGTGTGAAGGACCAAGACTGGAATCTGTTCTGCTCTGGGGACGATCAGGACTGAGGTGACATCAAAGAGAATAAAGATGCTACGATAAGAAAGGCTTGGTCAGAGAAGCATTAGATAGGGCAGGTACCTAGCAAGAGTCCTGGATGGTAGAGAGCTGACCTAGTAAGATTCCAGTGTAGGATGCATACGGATGGTGGATTCCAACCAGGGCATGGGAAGTGAGGGAAGCCTCAGCCAGAACCATGAGATGGACAGGGCTGAGCCCCATCAGAAAACCTCATGAGATGCTTTGGCCTTCCAAGGGACCCTAATACCCAGCCACTCCTTGGCTCTTAAGGAGTTCCAAGAGATGACTCCACTATTTCCTCCAAAAACTCCCACTTTATAAGGACTTAAAACTTAATTTGGGTCTTCCCTCCAAAGCCCTGGCAGGAAACAGAGATGTGAGGGAGGCTGTGTGGTGGCCAACGGTGATCAAGAACTCAGACGCTATCTGCACCACCACCCAGCCCAGCTGTGTTCGGCAGCTGCAATTGTCTAAGGCTGGGCTGTAGATTTCCAGCTTCTTTCTACCTACGTGTTTCTTTGATGATCCTCAGTTAGTCCAAAGAGTTACAATCACTTCAGCTCCCCTCCTGGGGAACCACCCTCACCTGCCTCTTAAGATGGAGAACAGGGTGTTTGAAGAAATCTAAGCATGAAATGAGCACAAGAAGGCCCAATATATCCATAAATATTATGTAAAACCTCTTTTTTTTAATGGAAGAGAACTTAACATTGTAAACCACACACGGCTCATCTACATATCTGTGAGCCACTCTATATAGACTCTGGTCACAGCCTTTTTTTTTAACCTCTGTATCCTAGATGAGAAATGATTTTGTTTGGAATGGGGTGTAGATTGAGCTGAAATTGGAGTTTCATTTGAAACTGTCATCTTTGTAGGCCACAGAATTGCCCAACGGTGACAATTTTGTGTGGTTCAAGCTAACATTTCCACAGTTGCTTCCTGGAAGTCTTCTGCTTGAGGCTTTGAGAAACTGACTGCCCGAAAGTGCCCCGGGCATTCAGGGGTAAACCAGACTCATGTGTCTCAAATGCTCCAGTGACCCTGGGCACATGAATCTGAGGCTCTTGAAGTGGGGAGTCTGGGTGGCGCTTGGGGGTTTGTGTCTCTGATGGTGATGCTGACCTGTGGACCAGACTTTGGGGAGCAAGACACTAGATGACATCCGTCCCTGTTGATTTCACAGAGACCCCTCTTTTTTTTTCTTTTTCTTTTAAACATGTTATTTATTGATTCTTTGAAAATTTCACATCATGCACCCCAGTTCCACTCACTTCCCAGTCTCTCTATATCCATCCCTTACTCTTGTAGTATGCCCCCCAAAATTAGTTAAAAACAAAACAACCGAACACCCACCTTGCTCCTCCATCTTTCCAACACTTCTTCCTTCATTTTCTTACATGGGGAACATCATGCACTGTACCCCATAAAATGTTTATTCAGTGAGTCACTGATCTGGGTCAAGGCCTCTGGTTTCTGGGATACCATCATCTCTGGGCTGAGAGCTCATGAAAATTCTTCTTGGCTGTCCAACCGTTGCCCTGAGTAAGGGAGATTCTGCAGTTCTTCTGTAGGGCCAGTCCCTTTGTGTATTAACAGGCAAAGACGGGGCAACTGTCATGTTGGGCCAACCCAAGGCCCAGAATGTGGGTCTGGATGGTAGTCGAGCTGGCTAGTCTGGGTCATTGGGACCACCCCTTCAGGCGAGGGGCAGGGCCAGCTCTCCCCCATCCATGATTTGGGGTGAGGCCATCTGTCCCAAGTGTTTGGGTCAGCTCTCCCATGGGGGCAGTGGCTGTGCCAGCTCTCCTATTATAGTGTCCCCGTGACAGGCAGGGCCAACTATCCCAGAGACCCTTCTTTTTCAACTCTCTGGTTTCCCAAGCCCGTAAAGTCCAGCTGAGCCTTCCCATTGGCAGGTGACCTCTTGTCCCTGTAGCTGCTGGAAGGAAGGGAGAGGATTTTGGCCTCATCTCTCCTTTGTGGCAGATTTCTGCTGGAACTGCCAGTCACTGGGCATCCTGGGCTCTCCGGTCCTCCACGATCCTCGATGGCATGGCTCTGTTAACGGTTGTCGATTTTAAGGCTCGGTTCCTGGGCTGTTGAGCACCTAAGCTGTCCTGAGCCCCATGCATTTCATGAGGATGAAATAAACCCAAGGAACATGACCTTTGTCTGCAAGCAGCATCCAAACTCACGGCTCATTTGGTTGTTCAAGTGTTTGAGTTCTGTTGTGGGTGGGAGGGGTGGAGTAATTGCTCAATAAAAACATTTGATGAGGGAAATATAGCAGGGTTTTCTGGGACCACGAGCCTCATGTTAATTTTATTCTTTTAATTAAAAATACTATATTATGCTTTATCGTTCCCTCACAACATTGACATATAGCCTTGCATAATCATGAACTTGACCTTTGAAACATTTACTTTCTGAAGTGGCTAGAATCCATCCACCTGGGCAGCACCTGTGAATTCTTCCACACCCTGCTCTCCATCCTAAAACACAATTAACACTTGAAGGTCGTTCACTAGGAAGGGAAGGGAATCAATTTGTAACCGTGTGGGCTTATTTAGAAAATAGTCAAGAATCACCTAGATGGAAAGAGTCCAGAAATCTGCAGCCCACTTTCTGAGATCCTGGGGAGATAAGGAAGCGAGCAAGCACCCGGGTGAGTCTGAGGGGCCTGAATTTGAACCTAGCTCTGAATGTCTGAGAAACTCTCTCAAGTCTCTCCAGCTGTGATCGCAAACTCACCTGTCCGTTTGACCCACACACTTTTCTCCTGGATCCTTGATGCTACCTGGAGCGTTTGGGAAACTGTTCTGTGCAGACTCTTTCCCTGAGGGAACTCACAGGCACTTGACCGGTGTTCTGAGGTCCCTGAGCCCTAAGGACATCCTCAGACTTCAGACCGGACTGAAGTGAAAGGCCCAGAGTCCCTCTCACCTTCCGGTCCCTGGAGCTGTGACACAGTCTCCTCTCTTCTATCAGGAGCATGCAGTGCTGCCTGGAAAGAGACTAGAGAGCGAGACTACAGCTATAGACAAACTCAGCTTGTGCTCCCCCCCCCCCCCAGCCGACTCCAGAGATTTCACCGCCTTCCTTAGCGTCTCTGTATCTTGTTTCCATCTACCAAGAGGAGATAAACAATATCGTGTCTTTCAGGATTTTTTTAAAGTTCAATTAGAAAGATCCTGCGAGAGCTAGAGATGGAGATTAGTTGGTAGAGATCTTGTTTAGCAAGAAGTCTTTACTTGGACCTCCAGCACATAAATCAGGCTTGGTTGCTACGTCTGTAATCCCAGCACTTGGAAGATGAGGCAAGAGGATCAGAAGTTCAAGGTCATCTTCAGCTATACAGTGAATTCAAGGCCAGTTTTGCACACACGTGAGACCCCATCTCATTAATTAAATTAAAATTAAGACTCTTTGTGTGAAAAATGTTCACACTATTGAAGGCAAAACATTTGGAACTGGTAGAATTCATTTATAATACTACTAATTTCACATGTTTAAACCTAAATAACATTTAGCAGAAAGTATTTCTGAAAATTGAACATGTATTCAGAAATAATGCTTCCAGGCTGCTATCTTTTAAGAAGAGAATGAACTGTGTTATTAAGTTCTTCAACTAAAAGTAGATTCATTCTATCTGGGAGCTTTACGACCAGCAGGTGCACATTGGGCCCATGCCTGCCTTTGGGACTAGTTTCTCCTGTCCAAGGTCCTTGTCCCTACACCCATGCTGCTATTTGGGAGTCTTAAGAGTTCACTCAGATTTGACCCTGCTTAATTTATTGTTATTGTGGACATAGCTGCCTTTGATAGAAATATTTCCTCCTCTGTTGCTGTGTTTTCCGTTAAGCAGATTCCCCGCTTGCTAAGATTCTTCTGTAACTAATTCAGGATCCTATGGCTACAGCGATGTGTTTACAGGGCGTCATTGAAGTTAAAGGATCAATTCCAACAGTACCTTAAAATATAGGGTTTTGGTTTTGTCTCCTTCTAAGAGCCCATTTCCCCACATCTGGGCCTAGCTTCTCTCCCCCAGGAGTGTGTGTGTTGGGGCAGGGGGAGTTTACTGAGTCTTTAGTTAACACTCAGCTACAATTTGGGGCATGCCGTTCTCAATATCCCCTCAGAGAGATGGACCCAACGGTGTCATTACAGCTGACGTGATGGTTTGCAAAGTGTCCTCTATAGTATCTACCTGCCTGAATCTTGACGAGATCCTCAGGAACTACTTCTGACTACCTTTTAATTTCACCAGAAGACTGAGTCAGATTGTTAGGTAACAGGCAGAACATCAATCCGCCACACAGGGACCGTGCCAGAGAATGAACCGAATCAAGTGTATTTTTTTGTCATCCCCGTACGCTCTCAGAATAGTGGGAGTCAAGGGCCACAGAATGTTGATTCCTGCGATGGTGCAGACCGCAGTCAAGCGGTGCATCGGACTCTGGAAGCACAATCCCACAAACGCCGTTGGCACGTTGTTATGATTTCCTCCCATCACACACGCCTGCGGTCTTCTAGGAAATGGTTTCCTACCCCACCTGTGGGGGAGCTGAGCCAAGAGATCTCTGAGGACACCACCCTCTCCCTCCGCCCTGGGTCCATCAGTCACCGCATCCCCAGAACCCTCTGCCCTGCTCCACCGCCAAGAGCCGAGCACACGGTACCTAGAATAGCTCCTGCCTGGGCTTCTGGAGCCTGCCTGGAATTTCCTCCCATGGTTCCAGAATCAGAGCCTGAGCACAGCCCAGGTCTCACCGTACCTGTCAGAGGGGAGCCCAAAGGGCGTTTCTAATCGTTGTACAAAGTACTAGGCTTCGGTATAATGCTTCCCTGTGTGTATTAACGTGTTTTGCTTATAGCCACCCCACTTCCCCTCTCTCTTCTGCTGATCTCCTCCCCCGAAAGAGTCCCTTTTCTACACTGACATCCTAAAGATTTCTTAGTCTAGATTTCACATAAGAAAAAAATCTATGTAAATCTCTTCCACCCTCTCCTTTTGTGGGGGGGGGCTGTTTTGAGGTAGAGTCTCATGGGGTCACACAGGATGACATGGATTCGTGGCACACGGCAGCCTCAATTTGTCTTTCTGAGTCTGACTTATTTCATTTAACATGATGCTCTCCAGTTCTATCCATCACTGAAAAAAATGGCATAATTTTACTCTTTACATACACACACCCACGTCTTCTTTAATCCACTCCTCTGTCCATGGCCGTCTACACTGGCTCTATTCCTTGGCTCTTGTAAATAATTCTCAGTCACTGAGTTCTGTATGTCTTGACAACTAGCCTAAGGTAACCGTTAGGAGTGGCATACCAAAGTCGTAGATGACCCCCTAGAGCACACACCCACTTAATCGTCTCCTGTGGTTCATCGGCGGAAGCCCTCAACATTCCTGCCTCACAGACAAGGAATCAGAAGCTAGCAGAAAGTGGACCTAAGTCTTAAGTCTTTGTCTTTCTGGCTCCAGATTCATGCTGTGACCTCTCTCCAGTGATGGGGCAGGCCCAGCCGGGGTGAGAGATGAGCCAAAGGCAATAGAAAAGCCTCTGCTCTGAACTCTGGAACTTTCTGTCATCGTGATGGATGTAGTAGCATACAGGTGGCAAGGCTAGCTCTGGTAATTGAGTTTGTGAAGCCAAGCCAAGGCGAAAGATCCGTGAGTCCCCTCGTCTCTTCCAGCATGGGGACAGAGCCCTATAGCTCTCCCGGCATGGTACACAGTGACATCTCCATGCCTTCCTCACAGTTCTGACTTCCTACCAACCTCTGAGACCTGCGTGTCTCTGCCTGGGGCTCTCAGGCTCAACACCCCAGCATCCTCGGTGCTGCTCTTTCTACATTCCAAAGAGGAGCTGGTGACCTGGGAACGGACGCTCACTCTCCCAGGAATCAGGATCAGTTCATATATACAGAGTAGAAAGTGCCCTGAAGAACATGTATTTACCAGATACCAAAGGCACTCAGTAGAAAATGAATGTCCAAGAGTAAGAATCGGGTCCATGGGGCACAAGGGTCCTTTCCTTGGCTACGTTCCCTAGTCTATCGAATATCTAAAAACAGCAGCAGCAACAAAAGCAAACCTAGACCCTAATAACCCTCCTCTCACTCCAACCACACGGGTGCCAGCACTGGCACTGGCTCGGGGGCTGAGGACCTTTCCCCACCATCACAAAGCCAAGCAGAGACATCCTGGCATCAAAGATCTTGTCCTGATTGGGAAAAGTGATATTAAAAATAATCAAAGCAGTTAGTCAATAAGCTATGATAAAAGAATATCTAAAAAGTAACGTTCCCTTTTTACGTCCAAATCCCACCCTTTCCTGAGAAGTTGCTACTGATGCCAAGGACCTGGGTTCGTATTCAGAAATACTTGGTTTCTCCAAGTTCACATAGACAGGCAAATCGAATATATAAGTAAATACAGTCCTTGGTTAGTATGGTCCACATTAAACGCAGTAACATATCTTTTTTTGTCCTTTTTATTTATTTTCAAGATGGACTTTCTCTTAGTAACCCTGGCTGTACTGAAACTCACTCTATCGACCAGGCTGGCCTCGAACTCACAAAATATACACACAGTATATTTTGACTGGGTTCATCCTAACTCCTCCAGATCCCCCCCTCCACCCCCGCTCACTCTCTCATAGCCCATCAGCTCTGACTTGTGCTACCCACAGACTCCTGGATGTCGGGCTGTGCCCTGGAGCATGGTCAGGAGCCACACCCTCAAAGAGAGCTGGCTCTTTCTCGCCCAGAAGCCATGAACTGTCAGGAGCGGCTCGGTGAGGGGTGGGTCTCCTAAACCCCTCCCAATTCCACACTGTAGGGTGACCTGTGTAGCCTCAGTTCCACGCTGACTGGCTTGATCCAGTACAGACAGCCAAGGGTTTGTGGGTGTCTCCAAGGGTTCATGCCAGCTCTCCCCAACCCTTCCATGCCTCTTCCATGATGTCTCCTGAGCCTTGGCAGGGGTGGGGAGAGTGACCTAGATGTCCCATTTGTGAATAAGCACTCCACTGACCCTCTGAATTTCTGCACCTCCTACGCCCACTGCACAAAGAAACGTGTCTGATGAGGCAGAGAGCTGTGCACGTTTACCTGTGCGTCTATTGGTGTTCTCTGTGGTTTATCTGAAGGAGAAAGTCCAAATTCTCAATGGCTACACCCAAGCCGCATTTTAAATTGAGGGCCAATATTGTCAAATATTAAAAGAGTCTGTCCCAAACAACAGTGTAAGAGAGGGTCCATTCCCCCAACCCGGATCCTCTGACCACAGGGATCAAGATTCTACAAATCCTCCTCCACCCTGACTCTGAGCTCAAACTTATCCTGCCCAGCTGTGGATTCAGTCTGAGAGAGTCCAAGACAGCCTCAGGAGGCTGCAGGTGCAAAGGGGGGCGGGGAGGGGGCTCCATGGTTGCTTGAGGGTCCACTACAGGACCCAGAGCAAGTCTCTGGGATCCCCAAGGGACAGGATGCCAGCACACCCTGCTGACTTGTGGGGGCGAGGCAGGCTTGGGGCTCTGGTTTGCTGGCGTGGGAGAGATGGCTTCAACTTGGATCTTAAATGGCTGCAAATTAGAGGCTGTGGAAGTTGGTTGTTGGGGTACTGTTTAAAGGGGCACGACTTGGCGTCTTTTGTTCAAAGGGGGGATGGCTGTGTCTTGTTGTGCTTTGTAAGACTTGGGAACATGCAATCTGTTTTTAAATAAGACTGGAGAGAGCCTCTGTGGCTCCAAGAGCGACCTTGTGGCTGTGCAAACTGCAAACAGGAGCAAGTTCGCCAGCTCGGTTCTGTGTTCTTTAATCCTGTTCATTTACAGTATAAATACAGCTGTTCTTAGAACCTAAGTGATCTGACATCCCAGCACGAGGAAAGGTGTTTTATAATGAGGGTGTGGCCACCGACTTCTGACTTAAAGGGCCTTGGGAAGATGCAGGCCTGGATACCTGCCCCTTCCAGAGTGATCGCCGTGCACTGTGTTTATATGTACAGAGTTTACCATGCGTGCATTTTCTCACCCAGCAGGGTGTATCGGGCTCCTTTCTAATCTACAGATACTCACCTTGTTCTCCAAAACGCACTCCTTGTATATAAATGTGTTAGGTTTCACCTGATATCCAGAGGGCAGAGTTCCAGACACAAGAACATTAATCCCAGAGACACCCATTTCTAGCCTCTCCTGCGAAGCAATAGGATTTCTCTCCTCTATCCTTCCCTCCCATACCTATGCCCTGCTAAGTCTCCAGTAGATGCTTAGGGGACAAGAGGGAGGGGAGACTCCAGGGACCCAACTAACATGTATTGATTCATCGGATGGGCATGCTTGCAGGTCACAGGCACACGTGGAGGCCAGAGGTCCACCGGTAGGATGAGCTCTCCTTCCACCGTGTGGATGGTGGGGACTGAACCCAGGTCATCGGGCTTGGTGACAAGTACTCTCCTTTGCTGAGCCATTGCACTGGTCTCAGAGTCACAGATGACAGTGTGAGAAGAGCCGTGCTAAACTGTCCAGCTTTGGGGTAATCGCACTGGGGAAAAAAAGCAGTAAAGGAGGAGAGAGAGGGTTGCCGCAGAGGGCATGTGGCATCCTCAGCACCACAAAAATATATGTTAAAAATAAATAAATAAAAATCTAACAAAGGAAAAGCAATTTCCATAATTCTATTTAGCCTAATATATCTGTAACAGTATTATTTCTAGATGGAAGTAATATTTTAACTTTATTTATAATGTGTTAATGCTAGCCCTTGGGAAGCCGTCATCAAGGGGGTCATAGGTTCAAGTTCAGCCTGGGCTAACAGTAAAAAACCTAACTCAGGAAAAAAAACTTGATATGTTTTGAAATCATTTTTTCATACAAATCCTTGAAGCCCGAGGTGTACTTGGGCTCTTCCAGAACCTCTTAGCCGCAGTGAAAGAAGCCCAACCAACATACCGTGAGCAACTGTCATTTTGGGTATTGTGACTCACCGCCATCTGATGTGACTGATTAAGGCAAAACCACAATTCTCACCCCAAAGGCAGTAAGAGAGTTTTCCCGAATTCCGTCTTCTGCCCTGAAAGTGGCTGCATGAGATTTTTATTAGCTACAGAGCAGAAGAATCTGAAAGTGTTTACCAGAGTTATTAGTGGGGGCACGGGTGGGCCGTCACAGTTTTACCCGGGAGACTCTGCCTCAGGCTTATGTAAAATATCCGGTGACATTCTTTATCTTTGGGATTGGTGGGACGGGACGAGTGGTGGCTAAGAATGCATTTTAGAGTTTTAATAGTCACGAGGACCCTGGGCCCAAAGAAGGGGCGAACAAACGGCAACTTTCAAAGGCACCGAGGTTGGCAGGAGATGTCTGCCTCTGATCTGTAACGGTCTAATGCCACCTAACGCAGTCTGATGCTTCGTATTCTCTAAATTCAGTCCTTCAGGGTAGCATAGCTTTAACACCTGCAAGGCTTTTCTCTCTTTCTTCTCAGCCCACCCCCTTCTTTCTGGGAATTTCAGATACCTGCATTTCCATTTGAGTTCACAACACTGAGCATGCTCCCCCGACTCTCCTGACCTCTGTTCCTCGTTTCTCGGTGAACGAGCGAGGCTCCCAGTGGCTCTTCTTCATCCCGGTCTAGAAATGGAAAGTGCTCAGACTGGAAAACCACAAGAAACCAGCACATGTGATACATTCATCCTGTGTGTGTGTGTGAAGAGAGCCCCTTGGCATGACCGCGGCAGCTTAGGGCTGAAATGTGAGAGTGGAGTACGTGCTTTGCTGAAAGACAGGGTGCCGCTGTGTCTGAAATCGGCATCTGGGCAGGGTCCAGCCCTGACTATTAAGCTCCCTGGAGTCTCCCCCTTTCGTTAAGGCCTTATTGATAACTTAGCTGAGCAGAAAATACTTCATAAGCTTAACCTTCCAAAACAAAACAAAACCAGAAGAGTGGCAAGGAGCATTCACATCTGTGACCCTCACACTTTGTCAAAGCAAGGATGAGAAAGGTTCTTTCCTACAGTGGCTGTAAGGATCAAATCCAATCCATGGAGAGGACTTGACACCCTTCCTAGCCAAGAGCTCCCGCTGTCCCCATCCCTCCCATTGTAGAAATGATGTCCAGGGTGAGGGGCTGCCTGCACAAAGTCACACGACGAGGGGGTGACATCAGACACGCCCTGCTTTGGCTGCTTCCTTCTCCCAGGCAGTCATCACTGACAGACAGCCACTTATTCCCGCACAGCAAGGTAAAGGAAATAAACACATCCAGAATGAGTGAGGCACTCAACAAAGGCTCACGGCCAAGTGTGGTTTCCATGGTACGTACCGTGTGTGCCTGTGTGCGAGTGTGTGTGTGTGTGTGTGTGTGTGTACGCGCGTGCGTGAATGCCTATGTATGAGAGAGAGAGAGAGAGAGAGAGAGAGAGAGAGAGAGAGAGAGACTTGGCAGGCCCTTCAGCCTAGCTTCTATCTCCCTCCCTGTCTCCCTGTAGATGATGCTCCCAAAGGGACCAAGTAAGAGTCCTTGGTGCCATCTGCAGGGAAGGGTGTCCATCAAGATGACGCAAAGGGCTGTGATTGATGGGGGAAATAAAACAAATCATCCTGATTAAAATCCAGGGAGTCCAAATCATCATGTTATATAATAATAACCAGAGACAGGGTTTTCTGAGTATCGGTCCTCTCTGTGGCATGACTGTCCCTGTGTTTTCTGTGCCTGTTGAATTCTCCAGGTTAATCAGTAAGGTGGCTGCTACTAAGAAACCATTCTACAGATAAGGGAGATGAGGCTCAGGGCAAATAAGGAGCCCTCTCAGAAACACAGACAGAGCCAGGAAGCAGAGACTTGGGGGACTTGAATGTTTGCAGGTGAACTTGTTCCTGCCTTTTAGGTAGGAAAAAAGCCAGGACACTGTGGGGTCAAGACTGTGGCAGGCACTGGGAGTAGCAGCTCAGGCCTATAATCCCAAATACTGAGGCAGGAGGATGACAAGGTCAAGGCTTGCCTGAACTATAGAGTGAATTCAAGTTCAGTCAGGGCAACTTCAGCAGACCCTGTCTCAAAATAAAAATTTCCAAGGCTGGGAATATAGTATAGTATACACGGTGGCCTGGATTCCATTCCCAGTACCACCGGAAGAAAGGGAGGGAGGGAAAGAGGGAGGAGGGGGAGGATGCCTAGTTTCCCAGACACCTGCCAAGAGCCCCACCTGTTTCTAGATGATAGCAGAGACCAAGGCCAAGCTGAGCGTGGCTAAAGGTGGGAGGCGCTGTGAGAAGCTTTATTTCAGTTTTTTTTTTCTTTTAACGAAGGCACACCAAAGGCCAAGCCTATGCTCTGTCCTTTACTAAAGTCCGGCCCAAGCCAGCATTTGTCATAAATGAGCTTGAGGTCCTTGCCTCCCCTTCCAGACACTTCTTCCACTAAAGAATGGAACCCAGAGCCAAATGTGATGCCAGAGAAAGCTCTAGAGGCCCAGATGTCTCCCCCTTTGGCTGTGGTTGGGTCCCCAGAAGATGGGACCCTTATGTGAGCTACAGAAGCAAGAGAGTAAACTGTCCTCGACAAGGAAGAGAATGACGATTCTGGGTACTTCTCCTACACACCAGAGCCTAGGCAGCCAAACGCTACGATCGACACACGGGCCACACACAGCCGAGAAATGCCACAGCATGAGGACGGTGCATCATACACGGACAGAAACACACACACAGAGCCACGCCAGATGGAGAAAGCTGCCCGGGCTGGGCCAAGGATTCGTTACTCCTCCACCCACACAGAGCGACTGGTAGGGTTATGTAATACAAGCTGCAAAAACACTAACCAGCCTCCTTCAAGGGGCCCTGGGCGGAGGGGCACCTCCACTGAAAGTCAGGGGGACCTGTGCAGTCAACTCCTGCTCTCGGAGGCAGTGGGCACTTGTGCCAGCTGACTCAAACCGGGGTGGCCCTGGGAAGTAGCTGGAAGGGAAAGGGGGTGAGGCTTTGGTTTGTTAGTCATGCCCAGAAGCTGGGTGCCCCTCCTTGTGCGAAGGCATGGTGAGAATGTGTAAAGAGAGGGCTGGGGATACAGGTAGTACTTGGGCTTGGAGGGGAGGAGAGAAATGGATGCAAAGATTGGCTTGCCCTTCCCCCACCCCCACCCCACCCCGCCCACCACCTGGCACAGCTCACGGCTTTTCACACACCTAGCTCCTTGCACTTGCCTGATCTGAGCTACCACCATATCACAGCTTAGCCCCTATTGGCCTTTGGCACCCCAAACACACCCCAAGACCTTCCGCTGGGACAACTGGTGCTTTGAAAGCTGACAGCGGTTTAGGGAAGTAAACATTGAGCTGTGAGAATACACATCGGAAGTGGCTAGCAGGTGACTCTCAAAGTTCAGGCTTGCAAGGGAAGCTGCTCCATCCCTCCGCCATACACTGTGTGTGACCTAGGACAAGCCACTAAGCTGTCTCTCAAGTTGGAGCTGCAGGCCCCGGGATGGTTCTGTGAACATCAAAGGAGGGAAAATAACTGTTGAGAATGGATGTATTCAGAAACTTCCGTGTTAGTCTTCACTTTGCTTTTTCCTCTTCCGTCGGTGAATATCGATTGAGCGTGTCATGTGCCGTTGCTAAGCCCAGAGGGTCGCACTGGGGTTTTTCATGTGGTGTGTGGGGAACAAATGTATTCCAGAGTTTTGTGTGGACCTATCTCTTTGTGTTCAAAGTGTTCGTAACATGGTGAAGTGTCTACTTTTAAAATTGAAAGGAGCTAACGAGGAGGGAAATGGCCGTGAGGTTAGCTGGACTCCTCCACCTGTGGACCCACCTAAGGCAGCATCTCTGTCTGTGCAGTAGGTTGTGTTCTTGGTGATGGCGGAGATGGAGGTTAGTGGGAAGGTTCCAGAGTCGGGAGCCCAAAGGTTGGTGCCAGAGGAGCTTCTGAGCTGTGAATGGGAAGTGTTTGCCAAACCGGGACACTGAGGACAGTGTGACTTGTCAGAGTAGTGACTGTCCATGCTGGAAGAGATAAAAGGTTGAGAATTCTTACCCTTGGGTCTCTGGAGCTGCCTGACCATCATGGCTGTGGTGTCCCCTGGGATGCCCTCTGGTCCCCGAGGGTTATAATCACATGGTAAAGCCAGGTAGCTGCTGCAAACTGGAGAAGGTGAGTGTCCAGTTAAGGAAGACCAACCATGCCTCGAGCTCAGCTTCAGCACCCCGGGCATCTGTGATTCAGTATTCTCTATCCTAACTCTGAGGTACTGGGTGCCCTGCACTGCTCTCTCCCTTCCCCTTCTCACCCGCTCTCTTCTTCCTTCTCCTCAGCTCCAGGAACCCCTACATCAATTTTCATTTGACAAGCTGGTGACCAAGATGCCCAGAGATTAGTCCCCATGCGTGTGCGTCACCTTAGACACAGTCATAAGACACAGCAAGCCTCCAGTCTTCCGGACCTGTTGCTCGGGGACACGTCCCTTCCCTGCTCCTGACGTCTGCCTGGTCAACCTTGGCTTCCTCAGAGAATAAGGAAGGAGGTGGGACACATGAAACCATGCCACCCAAGGCTGAATGGCAATGAGCAAGTGACGCCAAGTTGACGTCAAAGACTGAAGCGACTGAAATTCTGCAACTAGCTCTTTTCTCGGAGTAACGCGGGGCCCCTGCAAGAGTCATCTTAGCTTGGAGGTCTTCCAAAGGACACAGGCACCATGGAAGAGCACACATTTGGAGTTCAGCAGATCCAACCCAATGTCATTTCTGTCCGTCTCTTCAAACGCAAAGTCGGGGGTCTGGGCTTCTTGGTGAAGGAGCGGGTCAGCAAGCCACCCGTTATCATCTCCGACCTGATTCGAGGAGGTGCCGCGGAACAGAGCGGCCTTATCCAAGCCGGAGACATTATTCTAGCCGTCAATGGCCGGCCCCTGGTGGACCTCAGCTATGACAGCGCCCTGGAGGTACTCAGGGGCATTGCCTCTGAGACCCATGTGGTCCTCATTCTGAGGGGCCCCGAGGGCTTCACTACACACCTGGAGACCACCTTCACAGGAGACGGAACCCCCAAGACCATCCGGGTGACCCAGCCCTTGGGTCCCCCCACCAAAGCTGTCGATCTGTCCCACCAACCGTCAGGCAGCAAAGACCAGTCATTAGCAGTAGGCAGGACCATGGGTCCTGGTAATGGGCCTCAGCATGCCCATGGCAATGGACAGGAAGCTGGCTTAGTCTCCCAGGCTAATGGTCTGGCCATTGACCCTACAATAAAAAGTACCAAGGCCAATCTCCAGGACAGCGGGGAGCATGATGAACTGCTGAAAGAGATAGAACCTGTGCTGAGCCTCCTCAACAGTGGAGGCAAGGCAATCAACAGAGGTGGACCAGCCAAAGCAGAAATGAAGGACACCGGTGTCCAGGTGGACAGGTAAGCTATGGGTGTGCAAGTGGGTGCTTGTGTGTCAGTGTGCATGTAGAGGCTCCAGCTGACAACCCAGGAGCCAGCCTGCCCAGCCACATGTCTTGACTGCCCTATCTTTCCCTGGAAATTTCAGTCACGCAAGGTGAGTGGGCCTCCATTTGAAGATGCAACTCTTGACATGAAACCCGCGGTTGTTAATAACTATGGTCCAGGGCATTGTGTCTTCAAGTGTTTGTCCTGTGAATGCTCTCAAAGTCCTATAATGTGGATGTGGGAAAGATGTGTCAAGAGTGGGGTTCAGAGAGATGGAGATGGCTTTGCTAATATTGACCAGAGACTGAGAGGCATGTACACACATGTCTCACTGGACACATAGCTCTTGCCAGGGACTCGGGAAAGAGAGTAGGGAAAAGAAGAAATCTACACCCCATGCTGCTTCCTCCTCTCTGCAGCCAACTGAGGACAAGGGAGGCTTCCGAGGAGAGGGAAAGACAGCAGAATTAGTTCTAAAACCCCTAAACCACAGTCTTCCAGTCTTGAACCCTGGGGGTAGACCCTGAAGTACTGGGAATGCCCCCTCTTGTTCACCAAACTGCAGCTTTCGGAGTCTTCTGGTGGAAGGGATCCTGGCAGAACTAGAGACATTGCCAGCTTCTTCCGAGGGAGGAAAGAGCAGCTGGCCCTAGCAGTCAGAGAGTTGTGTGTCCCACAACAAGGGAATTCCCTCTGCCTCTTACACCATCAAAACCAATAGCCCTGTGCCATGCCACCCAGAATCCAAGCCCTGCAGGCATTGGTGACACTCACCGAGGCTGTGCAATGTGCCAGGACTCCAGAGTTGTATCTTCTGTGCTCATGACACAAGCTGGTCCTAGCCAAACCCTATTCCTCAACAGAAGAGATGTTCCGAGAGTTTTAAATGAGACTCTGCTGCTGTGGCGGAGCCCCTGGCCGATGGTGGCTGACCCTCAGCTGTATCCACAAGACTCACAGTGGATGCTAGGTACTCCTCGCCATGTGACTAATTTGACCCTGTCTCTCAGGTGACACAGAAGACACAAAGGGGCCACATAGAATATAAGCACTAGTGGGTGCTGGTGTAGTTACAGAGCAAACGGTGACTCTAAAAAGTCCTAACTGTGATATAAGGACAGTGTCAATCTCCTGAAGAGGAAGCCAGCAATCGAGAGTATCAGTGCACACTCGGGACCTCGTTGGAGGAAGTCCCACTTGTTCATCCCGGCTGCCCCGCTAGCTTCACCCCAAAATAATCACACAGAAACTGTATTAATTAAATCACTGCTTTGCCCATTAGCTCTACTTTCTTATTGGCTAATTCTTACATCTTAATTTAACCCATTTCTATTAATCTGTGTATCGCCACGTGGCAGTGGCTTACTGGCTAAGTTTCAGCATGTCTATCTCCGGCAGCAGGTCCATGGTGTCTCTCCACCATGTCTTCTTCTTCCCAGCATTCAGTATTATAGTCAAATGTCTCGATGTTCATTGTATTCAGGATCCATCCATCCATAGGTGCTGATCTAACCTTTAAAGGCCCAAGTATCGTTTTGCATTCTAAGTTGGCATTTTCAAAAGCCAGAGATTCAATAAGTGCTCCTCTAGCATCTGGGTCTGTTACTCCTATTTGTACAGCCTTAGTTAATCTTTGTAAAAAAAAGTCACTAAAGGGTTCTCTCTGGCCCTGTTTAACCCTGGCATATGATTCAATTATTTTTCCTAGTTCTTGAGTCCTGCCCCAAGCATTTAAGGCTGCTTTGTGGCATAGGGACCCACCTCGGCCAGCAGGTCAAGGGTGTGTGCCTGGACCAGAAACTGCTGCACACATGGGAGCATCAGGTATAGAAGGACATAGGTGTGTCATCTTGGCATCTCAAGTGCCACAGCCGTGTCACAATCTGTGGTACAGTTTCTGAAATGAACCATTCATCCTCAAGGAGACAACAGGTCAGGCTGGCTTCACTTGCTACTCCCAAATTCTGTGGCCTCACACAAGGAAGATCAAATCTGTCATCTACACAGAAGGTCCTGTGATTATGGAGACCCTTTGTCCTTATGTGAGACTTATCATTGGTATTTCATGTCCTTCTGTCCCATGTGGTTCCACCTCCACAATGCAAGGAGCACCCCTGAACCCAGAGAGGAACAGCCCAGGATGTCCATAAGCCCACTGCCACTCAACTTCCTGGAGGCTGAAATCCAATGCCAGAGTCAATGACGTAAATTAGGAACCAGAAGCCCAGAGTGCATTTTCCTTGGGGTTGGTTTCACATTGGCATCCCTGAGACCATCAGGGAGGGACCCTTGGTACTCACCGCTGTGGGGAAGATCTTGTAATCTCAGTGACCTCCCTGACCAGATGCTGTTTGATTGGCACTGGCAACTTGGAGACTGGATGAACGGTTGCCATACTGAGCCACTTAGGAGACAGTGGGGTACTGTATCCAGATCCAACATCCAGGGCACGCTCACCAGCCAGTGACTGCTCAGGTCACCAGGAGCAGCAGCCACTTGCTAGTTTAGGGTACTGCCTGTCTCATCTCTGTGGCCCTTCATCCCTCCTATGTGTGGACTCGGCTCTCTGCCCATCACTGGGGTTTATGGGGACCAAATGTGATGATACATTATTCTAAAATGGCAGCAGAATCCCTTTACACTGGGAGCCAGGTGGCCCCAAGAGCCTGTAAACCCAGACTTCTGGTCCATTCTGTATTTGAGAGTGGTCACTTTAAAAAGTGTCAGAGGATGTCAAGGTTGCTCAGCTTGCTGCCCTGAGGCAGGGTTCTAAGGAGGCCAAGGTCCCTGGTTCAGCATCCATCTGGAACAGCCGGTCATCCTGGCCCTATGATCAGGAAACTAACCAGCCCCCTATTCACTTTTGCAAGGCACTAGGGCGGCCCCTCTGCACCTCTTCAGAGGTCATGTAAATGTTGCAGTAGATGTAGGCCACTGGCTTCTGCCCGCTTTTCTAAATGAGCAAACTGAGGGCCAGAGAGCTGAAGCCAATCAGCCAGGGTCACACAGTCCTGCCTGTAACCTACAGCAAGTGTCTGGAACTAAAGGGCCAAAAGAAGCAGCTGTGGGGCGGGGGAGGGAGGAGCAATATGCAGGGCACCTGCTCTGTGGCGAGCCTGAATCAGAGGCTTGTGCTATATACCCATCTCAGCCGACCACTCCCGGGGAGGCTGGCCCCACACTGCCGTCTGTATGCCAGTCCCATTTCTGTGATGAATCAAGCAGGGATCAAAGAGGCTCTGTCATTTATCCCAGGTCAGTTAGCAAACAAACCAAATTCAGGCCCAAGGCTGTGCTCTTGACCTCTGTGGCCTCATAGATGGTCCCGTTGCCCTCAGTGTGTTTGACTACTGGCCCCCTGCCCCTGGGTGTCTAAAGCTATCAGAATATTTCATCCAGCTCTGGAAGGGAAACTGAGATCTTGCAGTTCCTCTGGCTTAGGACAAGGTGACCATGACTTGCCATCCTTCAAGATGAGAAGGAGGGCCCCCCCCCAACTTACAGAAGAGCCTCTCTGATGGGTTTTGCAGGTTTCCTAGCCTTCCAGCCATCATGATGGAAGAACCAGGATCCCAGGTCCATTCTTTTTGTAGCAGGGCCAGGCGACTAGCCTGTTTCTGTGCAGCTAATTAGTGTTTGCTCACCATAATGGTGGCCAAGAAGAGGCTAGGGAGATGGCTCAGTGGGTAAGTGCTTGCTGCAGGACATGAGGACCCGAGCTCAGATCTCAGGTAACCACATAAAAAGTGCTAGAGAGACAGAGACTGCCAGATCCCTGCCTGGTTTGCTGATCAGTCCTGCTTACCTGGAGAGTTCCACCAGAGGGGGAGACCCTGTTTCAACAAAGAAGATGGACAGTGAGCTACACACACACACACACACACACACACACACGTACACACATGCTCATACACACATGCACAAATACACACAGTGACCTCAGTGACCCTCAGCGGGGCTGGCCCCAGGCTGCCTGAGTTGGCGCACACTGCACACAAGAGCTCTGAATGGGACTGCGAAAGCTCTCCCACAAACTTCCATGCCACAAGCCAGAGCGACTTCCGGTCTCTCCCTCATCAGACACGCATGTCTTCCCCAATCTGTTCTCCCCTGCCTCGTCCCCTTTCTGTCTTGTCACTTGGACACTCAAACTATGGAAGAACTCACTTGTCTACCTCCCCCTAATCGACCTGTCCCCAGCGGGCTTCTCACCGCCTTGCACCCAGTGAAGTTTTGAGCAAACAGAGTCTCACCCCTGATTCTGCTCTCAGAGCTGGGGACTCGCTGAGGAAGTTCTCCCCTCCCTGAGTCACATCAGAGGCATGAAGAATAGACAAGTAGACGTTTGCCGTCATCTCTCCCAGTGACTCATGCCAGGGAGGAAATAGGCCAGAGATTTGGGGGGAAGTAGCTCAAGAGGGAGGAGAACGTTAGGTGGGGGAAGACAGAGGTGCCAGTCATGTGGAAGTCAGGGAGGGGGAGCCTGACAAGAGAGTAGAGTGGGAACAGAGGTCCTGAGACAGGGACCGGCATGAGGGCTTCAGCGGGGTGATGGGAGGCTCCAAGGGTAAACAGTAAGAGGAGCTTTCTATATAAGCACTGAGGATCAAACTCGGGTCCTATGCTTGCACACAGGCCTCTCTGAGCTACCTCCCAACCTCACCGTTTCAGGATTCTGAGTGTGTGTGTGCAGTAAGGATGACTGTTAACACTCTCCGCCTCCAGGTGGGGCAGAACAGACATTGGGTCAGTACATAGGAACCCTCTTGTGCTCCAGCATCCAAACCCAGCCTATGACCCCCAATTTCTTTATTCACCTACTCTTGCAGGTGTAGATTGAAGGGTAATTAGAGTCAGTCATGTGACTGAGCCCCAACGCCCCACCTCTCTTCCAAGCTTCAGCATGTCCCTTCTTGGGTTCCCATTCTCAAAAGCAGATGTTACAGCATATCCTGATGGCACACGCCTGTAATCTCAAGCCCTGGAAAGCTGAGGCACAAGGGTGACAAGTTTGAAGCCAGTCTGGGCAAAGTAGTAAGGCTGTCTCAAAAAAAAAAAAAAATACTGACTGGGGATGTAGAGTGTTTGCCTAGGATGCACAGAGCCCTGGCTTCAATCCTGCACCACGTAAACCAAGAGTGATAACCTACACTGGAATCCTATCATCAGGGGGGTAGAGCGGGAGGCCCCGAAGTCCGAGGCCATTCTTGACTACACAGTGAGTTTAAAGCCAAGATGGGCCTGTCTCAAAAAAAGAAAAACCTCCCCACATTTTGTTCGACAGGACCTCACCATCAGGGCGAGAGCACCCTGATGAAGTCAAAGGGAAGGTTTGGCCAACACGCCCACCTCCCACCTAAACTTGGAGTCTTTGTATTAACTCGGACCCCAGCAACCGAGACCAGGTCGAGGCAGCAATGAACAGCAAGCACAGAGCAAGGAGTATGGGAAGGAGTTAGCCATCATATCCACAGAACGCTGGGGTAGGCCTTCTGCCAGAGCCAGCTAATCTCCAGGGGCCCCATCATCTGGTAGCTGCCTCTATCTTCCCCGAGCCTGACACACAGGCCTGACACACCTCCTCCTTGCCAGGTATTCAGGCTTGGCTGGTGGTCAGCCATGTGAGATTTCCAAGGAGTCAGACCAGTCTGTTCTGTGAGAGAATATGGACCTTGATTCCCGAACTCCCTGTGCTGAGGACCTGGCCAAGGCCATGTGAAGATTCAGGATACTGACATGGTTCTTGGCTTGGGCACATCTCAGCATAGTCTCCACAGATGTCTTTGCCTGTCATCCTGGGGCGTGGCACTGTTACTGTCATGGGGTGGGCGTAGAGGACAGTATGCTCAACAACCCTCCATGCCTGGGACAGAGCCCACTGTGAGGAGGTCTCTGACTCCAAACCTCAACAGTGAAGGCCCAGACATTTTCAACCACATCAAGGTGACTCAAGGCAGCTGGGCAGGCTCTGGGAGCAAAATAAAGTCAGTCATCCATCTACCCTTGCCAGAAGTCAAGAGACAACCTGGTCCTGCTTCAGTGGGCTCCTAGTGTTTCTCCTGCCATAGGAAGATGCTAAAAAGCCCTCACCAAGTCACATTTACCCAGCTGATGAAGCCAATGCTCTCACTTCATTGACCGGGAGTGTCTAGCAGTTCATTTAAAGTTCTGGGCCCCTGGCAGCACAGGTAAAGGTGCTACCTGCCAGGGTTGTTAGCCTGAGTTTGAGTCCCAGGCTACACGGTGAAGAGAATAGATTCCTGTAAGTTCTCCTCTGACTGCCACAATATGCTATCACACACACACACACACACACACACACACGCACACGCACACACTCATATACTCAATTTTTTTAAATTTAATTAAATTTTTAAAAAATATTCAAAAGTCTACATGAGTATGTGGTTTAGCCGGATATACCTCCACGGTCCCCTATGTAATCCTCATTCCCCCCACACACATACAACAAAAAGCAAAAGGCAGCTTTAGAAAGCATCTTTCACTGACTGTGTGCCCTTGGACAGGTGATCCAATCTCTCTGAGCTGCGGCTCCCTTCGCTGTTAAGGAACATCATTATAGTTAGTGTCTGATTTGTGCTGACTGTATGCCAGGCCTTGTACACACATGACCTCACGTAGTACCTAGCCGAGGTGGGTGCCCCACGGGCTTTGGAAGATATCAGAGGCAGCACTCAGCAGTGGGTAGACTAAAGGGCACACGGCGGGGGGGGGGGAAGATCAGGGTGGGAGTTATGGAAATCTAACTACGTTTACTGCAGACTTGGACTTCACATGTGGCTAGTGACCATACCAGACGATACAGGCAGAAAGCATGTCCATCAGGCTACTGCCTGGACAGTGACAAAGACCTTGGGGGACTAGAAGTTTTCTTGTCCCATCTGGTAGGAAAGTTGCTAGTGGGTTCCCCTAGCTCTGTGTGAGGATGGTCCTCTCTCTCAGTCTTTGGCCATGCTGTCATTAACCCTCGTGTGACAAAGGACACACTGAAGCTGGTTGCATGCCCAGACTCATCTGACTAAATAGGCAAAGCCAAGAGCCAGACCTGGTTCTGCCCACTCCCGGCCGTGGATGCTACTTGCGCGCCACTGTGAGCAGACACGGTGGGATGCTTAGGAGCCCTCATCATGCAGATGAATTCCTGAGGTGTACCAGGTCCTCCCCAGTCCTCCTGCCACAGGCTGGGGTTCATGGAGTCTACTCCTGAATTTGTGCTGAGTGTATGGAGATCAGATAGCTCTGAACATTCTCTGGGCTCCAACTAAAATTCCCTGCTCATCATACATAATTCTAAAATCAGTATGTGTTAGTCAAACCACCCAAGCATATTCTTTAAACAAAGGTGCTCATAACAGAAGGAGAAGGGGAGGGAGGGAGGGAGGGAGGGAGGGAGGAAGGAAGGAAGGAAGGAAGGAAGGAAGGAAGGAAGGAAGGAAGGAAGGAAGGAAGGAAAAACACAAAAACTAAATGTTAAACCTGTGAGCTCCTTCCTGTAAGGTCACTAGGAGATCCACTTCAGAGTTGCCTAGGTGATGGACCTCACAAATGCTGGGGTTCTCGCCCTATCTCTGTAGCTGAGAATGTAAGTATCGTGTCTTTCCTGCCCTCTCCTTTAATCTCAGAAGGGATGTGAGCTAGAAGCCATCAATCAGATCTAGTTTCATAGCTCAGCTCAGCTTCAAGCTGTGGGCCTCTAGGGAACACACACTGCCTCTCTGGGCGCTGCTCTCTCATCTGAAACCAAACGCAGTGAATGGCTGTTGAAACGAGATGAAATAACTGTGTACAAGTACCTGGTACATTACAGATGTCTCCAAATGCATTAACCTCCTCCCTTGTCTGCTGAGGCCCCATTTGTGGTCACGTGACGCAGTCAGCTCAGGCACAACAGAGCCGAAATGGAGCTGAGTGACATTTGAAGCAACTCTCTACAGCCCGTTCCCTAGTTAATTGCTGCACAGGTAATCCGTTGACTTGGGAAATGCTGGCCGTCAAGAACCACTCCAGGGACGTTTTGGTGACATTTTAAAGAGGGTGAGACAGAATGTTCCCTCTGATGATGTAATCATCCCCAGCAGAAGAGCAGAAGTAGCTGATCCACGAGCCAGAGGGACTAAGAGAAACCCAGCTAGGAGGGGTGGGCTGGCCCCGTTGGAGCAGTGGGAAGGTAAACCATTTAGGACCCTGCACTGAGAACCAACCTCCCAGCTCCTTCTTAATCCCAAATGACAATTCACGTAGACTTGGGGGGGATGGAATCCCCAAAGCTGGGGAGGTAACACAGGGAGCTAGACAAGAGAGAGCCCCATGCCTGGGACCAGTACCCATGGAGGGATACAAAGTAACTGAGTGGCCTAAAGTTGGGGATAGGGTGTGAAAATAAGGTACAACTCAGTTGGATGCAGGGCCAACAGACAGAGGGGAACAAGAGAGCAGCCTTCGCAGGAAAGGATAGAGGTGACGCGGGCATCTGGGCAGTGTGGTCCTGTCTTTATCTCGGAGGCTGGCTACCCTACAGGTCCTTGCTGACATAGCCTCAGCCTGGGCCGATCAGAGAAAAGGGCAGGACGACAATGGCCTTCACAGGCAAGAGATCAGGTTCTGGAGTCAGGCACAAGCCTGTGGTTGAGGACCACGTGATGTGAGCCAGTGACTTCCTGTACATGGACCTCAGTTTTCTCGTGCGATTCTTATTTTGGTGATGCTGGTGGTTGTCATGGTGAAGAGGGGACGGAAAGGATGGTGATGGGGATTATGGTGTTCGTGGCTATAGCAGCAATGATGGTGGTGATGACAGTCATGATGGTGCGGGTTTGGTGAGGACGAGTTTCTTAGGATTTCATGCTATGAAGAGACACCGTGACCATGGCAACTCTTATAAAGGGAAATATTTAATTTGGGTGACTTACAGTTTGGAGGTTCAGTCTATTGTCGTCAAGATGCTGGAGGGGCTGAAAGTTCTATAGATCCACAGGCAACAGGAAGTGAATTGTGACACTGGGCATAACTTGAGCATAGGAGACCTCAAAGGCCACCCCCACAGTGACATACTTCCTCCAATGAGGCTACACCTCCTAATCGTGCCACTCCCTTTGGGGGGGGGGACATTTTCTTTCAAACCACCACCACGCGCTTGGTCATGATGGTGACGACAATGGTGGTCATGGTTGTGATGCTGAGCACGGTGATGGTGAAGACGGTCACAATGGTGATAACGGGGATTGGCATAATGGTGACGACGGTGTGATGATGGCAATGATGTTGATATTGGTGAGGATGTGTGAATGACGGTCACCGTGATAGGGAAGAAGATGGTGAAGATGTGACAAAGATCATGACAGCGGCAGTGAGGGTGTCACTGGTGTTACTGCCGATGAGGAGGGAAGCCAGAGGCTTGTTTCTGAGTGTGGTGATGACGGTGGCAGCAGTAGTGAATAAGGACAACGCTAATGGTCTCTACTTCAGAGTGAATGTAAGCAGCAGGCTGGAAGCTGTGACCTTACCACTGACCGCCTGTGACCTTGGTCCCTGGGTGAGTTATCCGCCCATAGCCGTGATATAACAACGTGACAGGAGCAACTTAAGGGGGAGTCTGTAACTCACAGTTCTAGGGTGCAGTCCATCACGGCGGGGACGTCAGGACAGCGGGAGCTTGAGACAGCTGGTCACATTGTATGCACTGTCAGGAAGCTATGTGTAATGAATGCTGGGCTCAGCTCACTTTATGTGTTACAGTCCATAGACCCTGGGAACAGCTGTGCCCTCAGCTATATGGGTCTTTCCCTAGGAGCTGACCCAGCCAAGAGAATTCCCCATCAGCATAGCCAGAGACTTGTCTCCCCGCTCATGCTGGACTCTGGAGTTGACAGCAGCTCTAACCTCCACAGCCCTCTCTTCTGCACCATCATCTGTGAAGGGGTGATGGTGGTGATGGTGGTGATGGGGGTAATTGGGGTGATGGGAGTGATGGTGGTGATGGTGGCTAATCCTCATTCCTGCCCCATGGACCATCTAAAGACCTGGAGGAGTCAGGCACACACAAAGGGGCCAGGAGACCATTCAGCTGGTAGAGTGTTTGCCTTGCAAATATGAGGACCTGGGTTTGGTTCCCAGAATCTGCAGAAAGGAAGGCTCCTGGACACTGGAGATGTAGAGGCGGGGAACGGATGGAGTTTCCTGTTCTGTGGTCCCATCAAATTCATAATCTCTATTCTGTGAGAGATTCATAAAGCAAGCTGGATGGCTCCTGAGGAATAGCATCTGAGGCTCACCTCCGGCCTCCACATACTCCTGCACACTCACACACTTGTGAACCACACGCGTTGTGCCTGACACACGCGTCGTGTGTAGGGAATGCTAATTGACTCTATTCACCATTATGAGTGCTATTATTTTCATTGCTATGTCCCCTAAGCTGGTAATTTTTATAAAGAAACCCAAAGCCTTGGTCGAGATCAGAATGAGCCTTGGATCTGGCCTACAGGACTCTCACCCATCCCAAGCCCTACCTTTCCAGTTATGAGCTGTCCTGGGTGAGCAGGGCATACGGTACATACATGAAGAGGGTGACAATGACAGATCTGAGAGGCCCCCAGATTCCCAGTCTTGGGAAATGGGAGCAGGGGTGAGTGACGTCCATGTGGCAGCTTTGTCCTGAGCCTAGAACTGCCTTTCCTGTGTCGGCACTGGGGGAAGGGTGGGGTTCTGGTGAAGGTACGTGGACCCACAGGTGACACAGAGAGACCTGCAAGTGAGCTGGAGTTCTGCACGGATGCGGGACTTCCAGATCAAGGCCACCATCTTGCTATCACTTCCTCACCGTGTCCTCCCTATCCTTGCCTTTCAGAGACGGGGACAGCAAGCTGCACAAAGCTCTGCCGCTGGGCAGCGAGAACGACCGAGTCTTCAATGACCTGTGGGGGAAGGGCAACGTCCCTGTGGTCCTCAACAACCCATATTCAGAGAAGGATCAGGTAAGTGGATACACTGGCAGCACCCTGGGTTCCTGTACCTCCCTGAGGGTGGGGGTGAGGGTGAGGGGAAGGGAGCATGGAATCCCAGAGCCATTGGCCTGGAGACTAAGCCAAGAGGGCAGGGACTGGGGTGTGAAGATCAGCTTCAAGTCTTGATATGCCATGTTAGCAAGCATTTAGGAACTTGTCATTTTCCCAAATTTTACATTCCTGTTACTACCAAGAAGGGCACTCATGTTCCATGTTCTAACACCATAGAAAATATAAGACTCTAAATACTTGTTAAATTTTACAAATCTAAAGATATTTATAAAAATATTTTAAAAAGATCTAAAGCCAGCAAATATCCTCACTAATACTTTTTTCCCCTTAATGCCAACTGTAGAGACCAATAGGATTGGTTGCTTTTTGTGCGTTCTATCATGTCATATATAAAGAGACAAATGACCCTCGTGTTAGTCTTCCTTCATAACAAATGAAAGTGTCCGCACTTGGCCTTGCTTTCTTGCGTGTTAACATGTCTAAAAGATAAGTTCCTGTGAGGAGGCAAAGGAGCTGGTGTCTTAAGTAGGGTTTCTATTGGTGTGATAAACACCAGGACCAAACACTACTTGGAGAGGAAAGCGTTTATTTCACTTTACAGTTTCCAGGTAATAATCCATCACTGAAGGAAGTCAGGGCAGGAACCTGGAGGCAGGAGCTGATACAGAGGCCATGGGGGGGTGCTGCTTACTGGTTTGCTCCTCATGGCTTGCTCAGCCTGCTTTCTTATAGAACCCAGGACCACCAGTCCAGGGGTAATACCATCCACGATGGGGTGGGCCCTGGGTGGGCCCTCCATGTCAATTACTGATTAGGAAAATGCCCAACAGGTTTGTCTACATCCCCATCTTACTGAGGCTCCCTCTTCTCTGATGACTTTAGCTTGTGTTAAGTTGATACGAAAGTAGCCAGTACAGAGAGCCTGGTTCTTTTTCACAACTGTATAATATTCCAGTGTGAGTCTATGCCGTCCTCTATTGAATAAGTCCTCATAACAGACACTTGGGCCATGGCCACTCTTTGGCTGTGACAACACTGTCCTGTGTGGTATTGTATAGATAGATACTCATTTGGCACATGAACGGACTTAGGAGAAAAAGATTCCTGGAAGTGTTGGGTTGAGGCAAAAGTCTTTTCCATTTCCAGCCTGGTGGCTGTACCCATTTTACCAGATAAGTGGCAGGAGCAGGGGGGCTGTTTGCCCACAGCCCCGCCAGCTCCATCTGTTGCCGAGTATTTCAGTCCGTGCCAATCTGCTGAGACGTGTGCTGACAGCTGAGTCACTGTCCCTGCCATTCCTTTCTAAGACTGCCTCAGCTTGGCCAGAGACCAGCAGCTGCTTCTCTCCTGCCCAGGCAACTGAGGGGCCAGGCCAGAGTGACCCTTGGAAAGAGTCCGTGTCTCCTACCAATGATCCTCGCCCCACAGCGGCAGGACTCGCGGGAGGTCTGGAAGAGGGGAGCTGCACCCCCTCTTCTCAGCACCTGCACACAATTGGAGCCTTTCAGCCCCTCTGAGCCAGGACTCCCAGCCTTTCTGCAGGGCTTCAGAGGCTGGTGAGCCAAGCTGAGACACAGAGGAGGAAGAAATGGGCATGGGGAATTCCACGATCCCACTGGCTGACTCTCCCGCAGCCGGTGACACCCAGGAATGTTTGTGGGGTGAACAGCATTAAACTGTCCTCAAAAATCAAGGCCACATTGGAACAGGAGTGGGCTCAGTGGTTGAGTGTGTACTTAATAGGCAGGAGGGGAGGCCTGGGTTCACCCCAGCCAAACACAAACAAACGAAGGCCACACCAGAACAGGGGTCTCCTGTTCATGGACAAGAAAACAGGCTACTATGCTGTTCAAAAATTCCTTCATAATTTCTTTTTATTGTAGCAGAGAGAGGTCCTAAGAATGGAACCCAGGTCTTGGCATGTGAGCACAAAGCTCCGTACACTAGACTATATCACTATCCCTTGGCTTTTTTGATGTACAGCCCAGGCTAGCCTTGAACTTGTAAATCTCCGGCCCCTGCCTCCCAGCTGCTGGGAATACAGGTATGAACCACTACACTGGGTTATAGTTCCTTTCTTTATTAAAAATAAAGCCATGTGTACCTTCCCAAGACAAAGACAGACAGGAAGTGGTGCCTCCGGCCAGACCCAGGCTCCACCACCATTTGTCAGGTGTGCAGTCTGTTGTCCTAAGAGATGAGTCGGATTTTTAATTTATGGCCATTGTTTCAGAGTGTCGTGCAGAAACAGCAATGTTTCTCCTTTAAACGTGCACTGTCTAGCCATATGTGAGCCTGTCCTACTAGGGAGAGTCTTAGTCACTGCTCTGTTGCAGGGAAGAAGCACCATTACCAAGGCAACTCTTAGGAAAGTGTTTAGCTGAGGGCCCGCTTACAGTTTCAGAGGTACCGTTCCTTTCCGTCATGGCAGGGAAGATGCAGCGTGACAGCAGGCACTGGAGCAGTAGCTGAATGAGACTCTGGGCCGGGCATAGGCCTTTGAAACGTCCAAGCCCACCTCCAGTGACACATCTCCAACAAGGCCACGCCTCCTGATCCTTCTAATCCTCTTCAAAGTTTCACTCCCTGGTCCCTAGGTATTCAAATATAGGAGTCTATGGGGCCACTCCTATTCAAACCGCCACAGGGGAACAGCAGTCTACATAAGCCAATCTGCTCACATGGACTCTCCCCTTTGGGACAGTCCCCACCACCCAGTACTGTCACCATCTTAGCAAGACCACGTACCCATTACCGCTCATTAACACACCCATGCTGCTGGCTTTATTTTTACATTTAGGATAGCAGATGAATATTTTTATATCCATTTTTTTTCCTTACTGTCGTTGTTCATGCATGCTAGGTAGATGCTCTACCGTTGAGCCATAACCCCATTCTTTTGTGTTTTTCTAAGATTCATTTTTACTATCTTTGTTATGTGTACATGTGTGTGGGTATGTGCACATGAGTGCAGTGTCTACAGAGTTCAGAAAAAAAGTATCAGATCCCCCCTGAAACTGGAATTACAGGCAGTTATGAACCTGCCAACATAGGTGTTGGGAATTGAACTTGGGTCCTCTGCAAGCGTATTACCTACTCTGGGCTTCTGAGCTGTCCAGCCCCTCCCCGATTCTTTAAAAATAAATTTTTTAGATGAAGTCTCACTAAATTACCCTTTCTGACCTTTAACTCACTCGATAGCCTGAGCAGTTCTTTACCCTGCCCATCCTCCTGCCTCAGCCACCTGAGTAGCTAGCTGGCTATATTTTTATTATAAACAATGGGTAGAAATTGGCTAAGAAGTTCCTATGTGTCAAGAAAGATAAGAAATGAGAAGTATTCTTGCCTGCGCAATGTATACCCAAATGCACTATTTGAAATTGTCAGCCTGCTTTGCTGGTTTGCCAATGGAGTTTGTCATCTCCTGTTGGTGAGTTTGGCTGAAGGAGAAGTTTGGGGAAGAAGCAGAAACATTCTTGACTTTTCTAGAAATAACTGGAAGGCCCTGGCAAAGTCTGAGCAAGGGGACGGCTGTGACCACTTCCTTTTATGCTGTTCACCTTGTTGGAAGTGGTAATTTGCAAAAGCTCACCTTGATCTTCTTGTTAGAGGGGGCGAGCTCAGGACAGAGAATATGGCAGAAGTGATTGGGGGATAGGCTTCTTAGCCGGTGGGCAACAGAGGGGTGATGAGGGGTGCTGAGCACCGAGGACCCAGTAAGATGACCAAGTGGTGCTGTCTGAAAGACTGGCCCAGAGCCCAGCAGTGAGGGGTTGGGCCCACTCTACCCTCACATCAGATCCTCAGAACAATCCATGACCGAAAACTCCATTGGTCTAACACGATCTTCCCAGATGCACTGACTGTAAATCCAGACTCCATATTGCCTTCAGAAACAAGAGCTGAAGGAGCTGAGCTGAGCGTGATGATAGTGGTGGTCAAGGGTAGCCTGGGTGACATAGTGAGACCCTTTCTCAGAAAGGGGGAAATAAGCACCCTGGATACAACTGGCACAAGAGGGCGCTTTCCCTGAATTCACTTGGTTCTGTGTTCAATCCTCAAGACAGAGGGAGCAAGTGCTTTCCTTGAGACCCAAGTTTAGGGTGCATTTGCCAGATCCAGAGATAAGGAGGCAGAGCTGTGTCCGGTCGGCCTCTCATCCGCGTGCCCTGGGCCTTCATGTGGAGCCAGTCAATAGACAGCTGGTCTTGTCAGATGTGGACTGTCTCCCAGAGGCTACTCAAACCATCTCACCCGACGCTGCTAAAGCCCACCTCCTTCTTCCCTGAAGCAGCTTGCTTTTCTCTTTCATACTTTAACCAACGATTTTTTATTTTAATTGTTTTGAGAATTTCAAACAGGAGTGCTGAGCTTATATCATTTCCTGCCCTCCCTCTCCCTGCTCAAATGCCTCCTGTCTCCCTCACTCCCGATCCAATTCATGATCTCTTCTTTAGTCATTCTTGAGGGGGGGGTGCGTGTGCATGTGTGTATGTGTGTGCACGCGTGCACACACGCGCACCGCAGTCAAGCATTTTCTGTATTTGCACAGCAGTGGCTTTCTGTGATGCTACTTTCATCTGCTACTTCTGTGAGCATCCTCAGACAGACAGCACTGTTCACTGCACAGAGACCTCACTGTCTGCTTCCCCTGTCCGAAAGAGACTGGGTGACCATGGAGGGGGGCAGCTGTCTGTACTCCCCCTCCCCAGAACTGGGCAAAGGGGCAGAGATTATGAAGAAAGCAAGGAAGACACAGGCTGGACATGAGAAAGAACTTCCTAACTCAGAGTACCTTTTTTTTTAAGAAATAATGAGGCCACACTCTTGGCCCAGAGGTGAGTGCCATCATCCTTGGGGGCTCATGTTTGTTTAAATTTGGAGAGCCTGGCACACAGGTGCTGCCCTTAAGCCAGCCTGGGAAAGCCGAGCTGTTTCTTTCTATACAGAGGTGATTTCTCTTGGTTAGCTATGAGGAGGGCCAGAAAGCCTGTAGTTTCTAGTCTTTGGTTATACCTCTGTGGACCTCGTCCTGCACACCCTCAGCGCAAATTGCATCTGGCCCAAGATGGAAGGTGGGATGAGCTACTTCCCATGATTCCAAATGCTTCCTTGAAACCCTTGGACCTAACTCTGGGGTAGAAGCAGAAAAAAGTCAACTCCACCTTCCCTGTCCTCGAGAGCCTTGTGGCCAAGTGCACATCTGCTGTGTGCTTAGTGCTGAGCAGGGTCTTATGGGAACTTGTGTGGCTCATTGGCCAGCACGGGAGGCTTGCTCTGAGAGGTAACACTGGGCCTGAGCTTTTGAAGATCAATAGGAGTTGGCCTAGCATAAAGTAGATAAAAGTTTCCTGGTTTAAAAAAAAAATGATTATGGCTGACAGGCTATGGGTTTGCATTTCTGAGGCTCTCTCCTGGATCTCTGCTGTTATCTTTGATGCTTGCTCCACTTGATGCACGCACCATGCTAAGGCCCTTCTGTGATAATCACCATATGTAAAATGTCACAACCGATAAATAGCATGAGACCTGATGCCTGTCCCCTCTCCCTGTGTTCTTTTCTCTCTACTGCGACAGAATGTCTGAGCAGGCAGCTTTGGAGAGGAGAGGTTGTTTTCGTTACACAGTTCAGGGGGTTCAGTCCACTATGGCAGGAAAGACATAGAGGTGGGAGCCATCTTGGCTGCAGCGGTGGCAGGAGGGTGAGGCTGCTTCCTCATATCTTGGCTGATCAGGAAGTGGAGCTAAAACAGGAAGAGGGGCAGAAATATTTCCTCATTGACAGTCACCCAGTGACTCACTTCCACTAGCCAGGCAGGCTCCTGGCCTCTCAACATCATCACCCTCTGAGGTCCAACTGTTCAAAACATGAGCTTGTGGGAAGCCGTGTTCCATTCAGCCAGAACGCTCTATAGATCCCTAGGAATGGAGCCCAGCCATTCTCGATGCCCCCTTTCATTGGTTACCCATGTCCCTCATGTGTCCCAGTTGTTCTCCTAATGGAGAAGTAACTTCGCACCATCTTTCGGCGTCTAGCCAACCACTCGCCCAGCCTACAGTGCACAGGAAGTGAAGGTTGCAAGCCGGAAGTGGCTTCTCCCCTGGAGTCTGCCCCTGCTGTCTCCCGCCTCCTGCTGGCTGAAGAGATTACACAGCCGCTCTAGTGGCCTTTCTTGTGATTCCCTCCCCACCCCTCACCTCAGCGGGAACTGGCATTTCCTCTCCCTAGAGACCGAGGGCTTCCTGGCCACTTTCAAAATGTCAGAATTCATTGTGGAGCCTCTCTGTATTTCCAATCAAATGCCAGCACTTCGGCCTCTGGGGAGTTCCAATTACAAGTCAAGAGGAGCCAGGCTCCTGAGCCCATACTCCCTAGTCTGCATGGGAATCTCAAGACCTGGGGCCTGCTCTGCTGAATGGCAGAGGGACAGCAGCCCTTTGGGCCCCAGCAGAAGAGGGACAGAACAGACACTCTGTCTCACAGCTTCGGGCCCATCGCGACAGCAGGGAACCTCAGTCAGCCCTGACCCAGGCTTGTTAGTGATGTCAAAATAAAAATAACAGCCGTGGAGATAGACATGCAACCATTAGAGCCCAGGGTTTCCTGGCCACAGCATAGCAGCCAACCCTGCTGTAGATGGGGCCAGGATGGCCCAGTCCTCACTGGTGATTACCATCAGATGACAAGTTAGCATGGAGCCAAGGACCCCCCCCCCCAACATAAGGACTCATCCTCTCCTATGGAATAATGGTGGTCCCCACAGCAGCCGTGCCTGATACTTACTGAGCCTTTTCAGTGCTGTGCTGAGTACTTCCGGATTGACATCTCTTTTCATCCCCAGCCCTACCCAGGAAGTACTGTCTGCATAGTGTGTGCCTTGACTTGGTACCCATAGATCCACTGGGGCACAGGCCGAAAATACTCACAAAATTGCACCTACACTGAATGATGCAGACTATTGTTTTTATTACCCCCTTCCTAATATTGCAGCGCAGCTACTTGGGTCATGTTTCTAGAGATAACTTAAAAGTACATAGAAGACTGGGCCGGCAAGATGGCTCAGTGGGTAGGAGCACTTGCTGAACAAGCATGAGGACCTGAGTTCAAATCTGGAACCCACATAAAAAGCTAGGTATGGCTGTACATGCCTATAACCCTGGCCTTTGGGGCTAGAGACAGAAGGATCTCAAGAGCTTTCTGGCCAGTCAGTCTAGGCGATATGGTAGGCTTCAGCCGCAGTGTGAGACCCTGCTTTAAGGGACAAGCCAGAGAGTGATGGGGGAAGACACCCAAAGCCCTGCATCCTGCTCTGGCCTCTGCAGGTACAAACACGTGACCTGTATACTCAAGTGTATGCAACACACACACACACCCCTACACACCCCTACACACCCCTCTGTTGTCCCTATATTATAGCTGGAGAAAGTAAGGCACAGAGATTTAGTATCTCAGTGAAGATCAGTGAGTTCTGAAGATGACGTATGATCACAGTCCCGCCATCCCGCCATCTCAGAGCCCACTCTCAGCTTAACGAGGCCACGTGTGGAAAAAGAGACCAGAGAATAAGGTCGCCGTCCTTACAGTAACTGCCCCATAGAATCGAGGAATGGACACTGCACGTGTCAACACAGTGAAGTCGTGGTCACCAGGCCTGCAGCTAACATCACTGCAAATGAGAAAAATGAAAGACTTTTCCTAATGCTAGGAACAGGGGTGGGTGAGGGGGCTCGGTGGGTAACGGTGCCTGCCGCCATTTGACAGTCTGATTTTGGCTAATTACTAACTCCCCAACATGAGGCAGGGGACTAAGAAACCACAACTCCCCTCTTTCTTCGGCATCCTGTCTGTCACCCACATCCGTGACCTGTGTCTCTTGGGGACACCTATGCCTACTTGAACAGACACTTGGGCTCTCCGACCCTGTTCTGTCGGTGAGGACTAGAGAGCTGGTGGGTATGCTCTGGGCTGGGCCCTTCTGGGCACTAAGTAGGCATTTGCAAGAGATGCTCAACACCAGCTGAAACTGAGTGTGGCCGCATCTCTGAAGAAGCTCAGGGTCATCGTTTCTTCGTCAGATATTTGCCTGGACTTCCAGAAGCATCTCTCCTAAGGCAAGCTAGCATGGACACTTCAGCGATCATCGTGCTGTGTCACTCGGGGTCTCAGGGACTTCTGTCCCCACATGACCCACATAGTCCACCCAGCTGTCCCTAGGAGAGGTCGTTGGCTGTGCTCTGGCTGACATCTCTTGATGCCAGTGGGCTCCTCCCTCCCTGAGATCTACCTGTCTGACCTCCTGAGCATGGAGATGAACCCCTCTGGTTGACCCCACCTTGCTTGGGTCAACTCACCCATATTGAATCCCACTGCCTTTATGAAGCAGACCCTTCAAAACCATGCATTCCAGAAACTTCTCCTGAACAGGGCCTTCTATCCACAGCGATGAGTGACAGAACAGTCTCTGCCAATGCCTTCCTCCCTCTAACTAAGCAGTCTTTTTGGTAACCCCTGGTCTTTATAAGTCCCTTATTCAAAAGAGTATCACCAGCTCTGGGGAGATCACTCCTTCAGTGAAATGCTTGTTGCCCAAGCTTGAGAACCTAAGTTCAAATCCCCAGCACCCATGTAAAAAGCCAGGCAACAGAGTATACACCTGTACCTCTGTTCTGGGGTGTCAGTGAGAGGAGAATTCCTAGACCTCACTGGCCAGCCAGTCTGACCAAGCGGCAAGCTCCATGTTTAGTGACAGACCCCGTCTCAAGAAATAAGGTGGAAGACACGCAATAGGGAACTCTGGACACCACACAATTGTATACAAACAGGTAGAGATAGGACACACATGCACACATATGCACACACATATACACTCATGTGTACATGCATACACATACCCCACATGCACACAAAGACACCAAGTCCTGCTGTCTGGGGGTCAGAGCCAGGGTGGAGCCAGGAAATGGGGTTTGAATGCCCTAGACCAATGTTTGGGTTCAGCCCTGTGGGAACTTCCACATATTCTGCTAATGGTTTGTTTCCACAGCAAGTGTACTCAGTGCAGGCTGTCCCACCTAGGAAGGCCATGGCATTTGATAGGGAACCAAGCAGAATTCTCTGAATGTTGAGTCACTGTGTGGCTCACTATCAAAACCCTTTTCCCATAACCTTAGCCCAAGCCAAGCTGCCCACCCCGCCCCAGCTGATAGCTGAGACCCCCTTCACTTTCCGACAGAGATCCTGACAGCTCCTGAGAGCCTTCCCTTCATTCTGCTCCCAAGACATTTGAAACGTGTGTTTAGCAAGTTCACATGCAGGAGACCTAGTAGAAATGAGCCGCAGGTATTTATAGGACTCATTATTAAAATTAATGTCCTGGGCACATAACAGTTCTGGTGTGGTCACAGGTCCAAGTTCAGGACTATCAAGGAACATGCAACTATCCAAGAGTCTCTCCAGGATGGGGGTCAATGTCTGTTTTCTAGCTCTTTTGGGGGGGGTTACACATCCAGGTACACGTGTGTCCACACGTGTGCATACGTGTGCAGGTACACATGCAAGTGTATTTGTGTGAACATGAGGTCAGAGGTCAATGCCCTGTGTCACCCTCAATCATTCTCCATTTTTTTCTCTTAAGAAATTCCACGCACGTATACAAGGCATTTTGGTCACATCTATCCTACATCCCCTCCTTCCAGCCTCCTCACCGTCCTTACCCCAACATACCCTCTGTCTCCCTCCCAATTTCACGTCCTTTTGTGGTTTTATATTTTTATAACCCACTAATCCCATTAGTACTGTCTGTAGTACATGGTTCATGCCCCAGTGGGTGACTCCAGTTGATTTTCTGAGCCAGGATGTCTCACTAAACCTGTTTTGACTGGACTAAATGGCCGGAGTGCCCTAGAGATCCCCCTGTCCTCTGTCCCAATGCTAGGGTTTCAAACACAAAATTGTGACAGCTGACTTCTTCCATGGGTGCTGGAGATCTGAACTCAGGTCCTCGGGCTTGCACAGCTCGCTCTCCAGAAACTGAGCTGAGCATCCCTCCCTGGCTCACAGTCTAGTTTAAGGGCCTCTTTAAACTCTGGGTCTGAACCACCTCCTCTCTCACACTAGAACAGGTCCGCTTCCCAGTACTCCCCCTCTTCCCCACCCCCATGGACTAGAACATGGTACGATGGTGAGAGGAAATTAAAGCGAGTGGTTGCCAGTGTCACAGGGTCCCTGTAGGGACCGGGTCACTTTGGACACAATGCTTTGTACATAACCCACAGAAATTATCCCCCAGGACCTAAGCACAATTGGCTCCATCTTCCAAGCACATGCATGGATGCTACACTACCAGGGACCATAACTGGCTTCGGCTGGCTCTCTTGAAGAAGAAGTCCCCACAGGTTGGGGCAGGTGTTGCCTAGGGTTGCAGGAAGATCACAGGAGGCGGCGTCTAGCCCCTGTGGTGTGATGGCCTGCTGCCCGGCTTGGCCCCGGCTTGCTGTCCTCATTTCAGGACAAGTCCAGAAGAGGCAGGTTGATGCAGGGCTGTCACAGAGCAGCCATGGCTGGTGCCAACAGGGAAGAAGGGAGATGCTGGCTGACTCTGAAAGCTTGGGCTCAGCTCCAGGGCTCACTCATCCGGGCTGCATAACCCAGTCCTGACAACCTGGTGCTTTGTGTCACAATTATGACACAGGGAACCGAAAGTCACAAGAGCCTTCATGATCACAAGGCTTTCCTCTCTGGGTGGGGGAGCGTCTGCCCCTGAATTCCCCTTTTCTACGTAATGTCAGCCATGTGGAATCAAAGGACTACGTAGTAACTACATTGTAACTTGTTACCCTGTCTTCAGTTGGGATATTGTATCATTCCTTTCCTGATTACTGTGACAAACTACCCAGCAAAAGCAACATATGGAAGGGGGGTTCTTTCTGGCTCACAGTCTGAGGAGAGAGGGGAAAGCAAGGCGCAGGAGCTTGAGCTAGCTGGTTACATTCATTGTACACAGTCAGAAGGCAGAGAGAGATGAACGCTGGGGCTCAGCTCACTTCTCTGTAGTCAGCTCCAAGACCCCAGGTCATAGGACTGTGACACTCACAGTTGGGGGTGAGTCTTCTTACCTCAACTAACTTAATCCAGAAACTCTCCTACTGACATGCCCAGGAGCCTGTCTCCATGGTGATTCTAGATCCTCTCAAATGACAGCCAGCGTTAGCCACCACAGTCATATTCAGACGTACTGGGCTTTGGGACATCGATATAAGGATTGACAGGACAAGTCTATGGGGAACACACAGGTCCTTGACCCTGCTCTGACATCTTCCTGCCTGCCATATTGAGGTTCTTGCTTCCTCCCTCAAACACTTCCTCCCTTCCGTCCCCACCTTCTCCCCCATGCTTCTCAGAGTCTGGTAGTGTCTCATCAAGTTTTCAGGACATCTATGGCCCTAACAGGAAGCCACCAGCTGACATCTCACACCCCAGACTCTCAGCTGCTCATCCTGTACACCGTGTTCATCCCAGCTCCCCTCTTCCAGTCCCACGTAAAGATCTACTTTCCAGCTGTGCCCCCACCACACTATTGAGAAAGCATCTTCAAGACTCTCAGCCTTCCCTTCCTCCCTCCCACGATCCTTGAAATCCTTAGCATTTCAGTTTCGCGGTGGTGAGAAAGCAATATTTATTCTGTGGAAATTGTACTTGAAGTTTTGCGGGAATATACAGCCCAATCATTGTAGCTCCCTCTCAGTGAGAAATCACAGAGAAGCACGCAGCACTCCACAGTGAGCTTCACTACTGAGCCGGGATGCCCCACGGGTTAGGTGTCATATGAATTTTCTTCTTAGGATACTTTCGCTTTACAATAGGTCTGTCAGGTTGTGACCCCGTGAAAAGTCTAGATGCTTCTGTTAATAGCCCTTGGCTTCCATCAAGCAACTCACTCAAGCTAGCAGCTTTGTGGTTCACTGTACCCGCCCCCCTCCAAAACAAGACCTGACCAGAGACCTTGGCTATGCATTTAGGTCACTAGACAGTTTCAAGGATGCTAAGAGCAAACAAACCAGAAAGTCAGACATGGTACCTGTAACTCGGACTTGCAGCTTACACTTGGAGAACTGGGAAGGGGTGGACCTGTGGGACTCGCTGGCTGGCTAGCGACAATAGAAGATCCTGTCTCACAATAAGGTGGATGGTGCCTGAGATGACACCCAAGGTTGTCTTCTGCCCTACACACACATACACGCATGCACACACATGTGCACACACATGCACACAGGCACATGCACACTGCTCTACAGATGTTTAACATGTGGCAAGGGTCACTGGAGAGCAGGGCACACAGAGCTATTTCCTAGAAATTCTGGAAAGATCTCCACCCCAATGGCATTTGAGCAAAATAGGCCAGTGGCAAGATTGGAGACATCTTTGGGAACTCTCCAGTCTCTGTTTCTGTCATAATTATAACACAACGATGCTACTTTGTACAAGAAGTTCTGAACGGGTCAGGCCTGATGGCGGAGGCCCATGACTCCAGCTACTCAGGAGGCTGAGGCAGGATAACAAGTTCAGGGTCAGCCTGGGCTACCACAGTTAGTGCAAAGCCTGTCTGGAAAAGTTAACAGAATTGCTTCAAAGGCTGGGGATGTAGCTCAGTGGGGAACACTTGCCTATGTGTGTATGAAGGCCTGGGTTCAGTCCCAGCCCCTCGCAAGAGAAACGGGCAACAGGGTGATCCATGAAAACCTCACCCCTGAAACCTGAGCTTTCTATCTGTTCCATGAAACACAAAATACTATTCTTATTTGGGTTGTTATATTAAACCATGTAAAAAGGGGAAAGGGGCTCTCCAGAAACACAAGCATGTGTTGGCTGAGTCCACGGACTACAGAGCCCAAACCCTGGATAGTCAGTGAGCCATTCCTGCTCCCCAGTGATGGGGTTAGCCCTACCTGTGTGGGGGCCCTCAGCCTCCATGGACCCAGGTGCCTAGGTGCTTCTCTTGGGCTTCTACAAATCCCTCAGCTGAGTGAGTCTGTGGGCATCCAGCTAGAGCAGGTGTCCCCCCACCGGGAGGCTTCCATCCTCCTACAGCAGACAGGAAGCTCGGGAAGGAAAGGACAGGTGTGGCTGCCACCTCAGTCTACACGCGCCCACCCCAGCCTCGCGGCCCTGAGCGTGCTGATCTGCGTTTTGAGCAGAGACCTTGGTTCCCACTCAGAAAAGTCATTTGTGCCCTGTATGCAGGGCCCCTGTCTGCTACACTCCATCTCCTCATTTATCCCCTCCCCGCCATCCAGTGTCACTGATGGCTAATTAAAACATCAAAGCCAGGTGCAGCAGGCCCAGCAAGGCTTCTGGTGTGCTACCCAGGCGCTCCCATTGGTCCGTTATCTTATTTCTCTGCTGCCGGGTAGCGAGGGCTAGAGGCCACCGGCCAGCCACAACCTGTGCCTTATCCTCATTCCCACCACCATCCTAACCTCTGCCCTCCAATCGTGATAGGACACTATGTGCAAGGCTCCCTCTCGGATTCCTGCTGTCACTCAGTGGCGCCCGCCGATGCAAGCAGCCCAGAGTGACGCTAGACTCATTGAGCGACACCCAGTTCTGAGGGAGGAAAGCAGAGCTGGTCTTCAAAGACTCAGGCTGTCAGCTCCATCATATAACTCATAGCTGTCCTCCTGCCTCAGCGCTTCCAAGCTTGTGAGCCATGGGCTTGACCTTTAACCTCCCCATCCCTCTTCTCCCCCTTCACATCACCATGCCTGGGTTTTTCACACGGGTTCCAGGAATGAAACTTAGGTCTGTGTTCCTGGTGAAGCAGCTGAACCAGCACCCCAAGCCCCTGGTCCTTTACCTCAGCAAGTTCGCCCTGACCACAGGCCCTTGTGCTCACCTCTCTCCATCCCCTCCCTTCCTTTATGTTCTCATCCCACCCGCAACGCTACCATTTTTGTGCCTGTTTATTCTTTCTCTCCTGTTTCAGGAGGCTGAGGCGTGTGTCTGGCCGTGAGTTCTGAGTTAAGATGAACCGGGGCCAGGAGAGCTTGTGAGTTAGAACTTGCACTTGTGTAGGTCACACAGCTCAGACTCCCTCCCTCCCCGGCTTGTCTTTCACATGGAGGTGTCCCCACCAAACAAATGACCGAGTTTCTACAACTCTAAGGACTGTAACCATTCAAAGGTCCTCTCGGTCATTTGTTTATTCCACAAGCGTTCACCAGGTCTCTAGGAGGCATTCTAGAATATTAGAACGTAGAGTCTATTCTACATACTCTTGACTCTGTGGCAGACACTGAAGCAATCACCTAAGACCTCTTGCCTTCTACCCCAGGACTGAATCCATAGCTTTTTCCCGTGCCATGTGTCTTTCGCATAGGCAAAGCTGTTGGTTTCTGGGAATCTCACACCTGGCACCCGGGGAAAGCGTCTCTCTGTGAAGGCAGTGGGTGACCTAAAAAGAGCAAAGCCAATAAGTCCCAGACGAAACATCGCGGCCCCTCCAGGCCCTGTCTCGTGTGTCACTTTCCTTCTCATTCACAGCCCCCCACCTCGGGAAAGCAGTCCCCCACCAAGAATGGCAGCCCTTCCAGGTGCCCCCGCTTCCTCAAGGTCAAGAACTGGGAGACAGATGTGGTCCTCACAGACACTCTGCACCTCAAGAGTACATTGGTGAGTGTTGGGTGGAGGCGGAGGGGCATGCAGAGGGGGAGTTCCATGTGTGCAGGCGATGTCATCAACACCGACTGCAGCTCACCCCATCAGAGACCAGAATCCCTGCCCACATAGCGACAGCCAAGGGCTCTACAGGCACAGCCTCACGCCTCCCTGAGTGCTCTACCGATGGGTTTTTCTGTGTGAGCACCTTGCTCCCAGCAGAAGGTAAGGGTCCTCGCAGGTCCTTCACCTCTGACAGTGTGATCACAGGTGGGCACTGAACCAATCTTTCCTTGTTTCCCACTGTGGCCTCTGTCCTTCACCACATTCTTAACGCTCAACACTCCAACCCATTGCCTTCCATTTAAGAAAAAAAATGAGTCTCTTGAAGGAGTGTTATATCTGTTGGCTAGTGCAATGTAACAAGCAGACCTCAAAGTCGGTGGCTGAAAACACCTGCTATGTATTGCTTTTTGTAAGTGCACAGTGTGGCCAGATGGCTCTGCAGACCTGACCAGGAAGTGGCTGGTTTTAACGGGGTCTATCTCATGCACCTTTGGTCACCCTGGAAGACTGTGTAAAGCCCTGGGTTTAAGCGCCAGGTGGTATGATGGTGTGTGACTATAGTCTCTACACTCGGGAGGCAGAGGCAGCAGGTCAGAAATTCAAAGGTCATCCTTGGCCTTGGGCATATAAAGACCCGCCTCAGTAATAATGATGATGATGATGATGATGATGATGATGATGATGAAGATAGATAGATAGATAGATAGGTAGATAATGATAGGTAGATAGGTGATAGATGGGTAGGTGATTGACAGAGACAGACAGACACGAGGTTGCTGCACCAGTGGCTCTGGGTCCCAGTGCCAGAGCCCCTTCCCTAACTGACCAGTGCAAACACCTTGGGCAGCTTAAAACAAGGCCACTGCTCCTTAAGGGCTTTGACCAATCTTGTCCAGCAGTAGTTTGAAGCTGGCTTGGGAGATCCCTTTGTGATGGAAGGTTGAGTTGGTCTGACTGTGAGTCCCAGGTCATGATGCCTGCCAACTATGGTGGCGAGAAGCCAGACACTCACTCACCTCCCTCTTGGCTCCCAGGAAACGGGGTGCACAGAGCACATCTGCATGGGCTCTGTCATGCTGCCATCCCAGCACACGCGGAAGCCAGAAGATGTCCGCACAAAGGAGCAGCTCTTCCCGCTAGCCAAAGAATTTCTCGACCAATACTACTCATCCATTAAAAGGCAAGTACAGGGGCCTAGGCAGCTGGACCAGTGGGGGAAATGCTCCTTGTTTAAGTGTGAGGACCTGAGTTCAGATCCCCTGCACTCTGTGAACACAGAGCGTATTGGAATATGCCTGCAACTCCACTGCTGGGGGAGTAGACAGACAGATCCCTGGAGGTCACTGGATGGCCAACCTTGCAAAATCGATGAAAATCGATGAGCTCTGGGTTCAGTGCCTCAAAAAGTAAGAAGGAGAGAGATTGAGAATTCACTGTTCCCTACCTCACAAAGGCATAAAGGCTCTTTCACCTGTTAGTGGCACAGAGATTCGAGTGTTTAACACACACACACACACACACACACAGAGAGAGAGAGAGAGAGAGAGAGAGAGAGAGAGAGAGCGCACTTCCAAGCCATCACACTGTGGCCCTCTCCCTGCCCTGTCCCTGCTCCCTCAGGTTTGGCTCCAAGGCGCACATGGACAGGCTGGAGGAGGTGAACAAGGAGATTGAAAGCACCAGCACCTACCAGCTCAAGGACACCGAGCTCATCTACGGCGCCAAGCACGCCTGGCGGAATGCCTCTCGATGTGTGGGCAGGATTCAGTGGTCCAAGCTGCAGGTAGGTGGTGACACTCGGACGCCTGGAAGACCCTCTGGAAGGGAACAAGCCTAGGGGGCAGATGGAGCTTCAAAAGAGATCCAGGCTAGTGGAGACCCATCAGAACACTGTTCTTCACTGGACGAAATCGCCATGCCCATGCCTCCTGGGAGAACTCAGGCTGTCCCGTTTGCTGAAGTCCCCGCCACTCCCTTCTGCTGTCTCTTTTCCCAAAGACCCAACACTCCCTTTTTCTTGCACCTGCCTGAAGGTGTTCACTTCTGCGCCCCTAGTTTAAGTCTGTCCTAGAGAGCACCTTAATGTTACAAGTAGATTGGTTTGTCAGATCAAGGCTTTCTGTTCAGTGGACTGTGTTAGCATGTATCGTGCATAGCGACGGCTTCATTATGGCGTTCGCTTACATAACGTATTTCGGTCATGCTCATTACCCACTATCTTCTCTTGCTATCTTCCTGTTCCCAGCTGTCCTCTTCCACTTCCGGGTCCTTTATTTTATTTTTATGTTCTGTGACCCCACTGACTTGGTGTGGGCTTCTGGCATGAGCTGGGGTGTGGGGTTACTCACTAAAGCGGGGTCAGCTTTCCGGTGCTACGTCACCAGAGGAAGTGAAGAGCCATTGATTACCAGCAGCTCCTCAGGGCAGAGCAGAGTCTCGTGAGCTCCCACCTCCACCCTCAGCTCTAGACTGTTCGATTTTTTTTTTTTTGCTTTTTTTTTTAAACTCCTGGTGAGCCCACAGGAAATACGACCAGCCCCAAACAGCTTGCTCCGTTCTTCACCACCTAGTCACGTGACCTCCACGCATACTTTTGGGGGGCATTTCCTCAGTTATTGGCATAGAAAAAGCAAATGGCAATACAAAATTATACAGCCTGGACCCCAAGAGTAGGGGGACGGGCTATCCAAGAGGGGTGCAGCGGCAGTGAGTTCAGGGTCCCCTAGAAAGGAAGTCTGCCCTGGACCTGCCAGGGAGAGGGGAGGCAGCCAGCAGTCCCACCATGCACTTTCCACAGGTGTTTGATGCCAGAGACTGCACCACAGCCCACGGCATGTTCAACTACATCTGTAACCACGTCAAGTACGCCACCAACAAGGGGAACCTCAGGTGAGTTGTCCCGGGTGGGATGGAGCGGGCAATGACCCTGTCGCATGGAGTCCTAGTTCTGGATGTGGGCTGAGCTGCCAGGGGGAAAGGCTGTCCCCCTGCAGCTGGCAGAAATACCCTGGTAATCTTGTCCCCTGCCCCTCCTCTGCTAGAGAGAACAACAAAACTGAGAGTCACCCTGGACTGTCCTTCCCTGCCACCCACAGAGAGGTCAGGAAACTAGTGAGAATTCCTAGAAAGAAAAAAAATAAATAAATAAGCTCCCCTTTCCAAGTAGAGCCAGCTCTCACAGCATCCCACCTGCTCCGCCTGTGGCCGCCTCCCAATCTGCAGAACTCTGTGCCTGCGTGTTCTGCCCCATTTAGCCCCACCTTGAACTCCTGGACCGATACAAACAACATAATCTATGCGAGCCAGCTGAGCCAGGGAGGTGCCTTGGTCTGTGATTTCCACCCTGGCCTCAGCTCCTTCCTCACAGATGAGGCCCCATCCACAGCTGGCTGCACTTGTCAATCCTGTCAGTGACATCTGGTCCCCCACTGCTGAGAATCAGTCCCGCCTCAGAAACATCCAAGGCTCCCTCACGGATATTCCCACAAACCCCGGCCTGCCCTGAACGCATACAGAGGGGGCTTGTCTGCCTCAGGAATGGATTTCCTTGCCGCCCGAGCCACTGCTTGAGACAGAAATAATATGTATGAGAGGAATTCATATTTAGGACTCTTTGCTAAGTAACATCACCCTGAGAAAAAAAATGTCAAAGAACTTCCCAGCAAGTGGCTAGAGAGGATGTTCAGTTGGTGAGGTGCGTGTTGCACCAGCTTAGGGGTCTGAGTTCAAATCCAGCACCCGTGCTTTAAAAAGGCAGGTGTAGCAGCATGTGCTTGCAATCCGAGAGCTGGGGAAGTGGAGATGGGGAATTCCCGCAACCTGCTGCCAGCCAGCCTAGCAAGCTCTGGCCTTCGTGTACATGCATGTACACATGGCACCTACACACACACACACAGAGAGAGAGAGAGAGAGAGAGAGAGAGAGAGAGAGAGAGAGGAGAGAGAGAGCCTCCCAGCATATTCTGAACCCTGAATGATGGCAGGTCTTGCTGAGGCTAAGCCCTCAAGTTGCTTAGGGGCTACCCTGGTGGCTTCCGAAGGACACTCTGTGCCAGTGAGAGGAGGGGTCACCCCACGCTCGGAGTACACCTCTGCTGTGTTTAGTGATCTACTTTGGGGGGAGGGACTTCATTGATCATTTCCCTAAGATTCAAAATCTTGGGTCTAAAAGCTATGAGACCGACGTCGGAGGATGTCCGGCGTGAGCGGAAAGAGTTGGTGCCTGCGTGGGTGACTCCCAGCGCAGGCCTTCAAACTGCCCTCAGGTAGCTCCAGTCAAGCAGACAGGAGGTGTAGCTTCCCCAACTCCCTCCATCTCTGCTCCCCCATGGAAAGTGACCATCACACCCTCCCCACACCGCATGTCTCGGCAGTTTATAAACATACGTGCGCACAAACAGGCTCTGGCTGGTGAGCCCCTGTAGACATACCATGTGTCTTCGTGCCAGAGGGAAGGCGGCTTGCTTGTCTCCCATGTGTGGCGGATCTGTGAATTGCCCAGACTCTCTCCTCATCCTCCAGCATCAGGGATAGGATGACCTGGGCAGCAAGTGCTGCATCCCCTTGTCTGGAGAGTAAGACCTACAAAGTGTGCTCAGAATCAGGGTCCCGTGAACTCCATCCCAGATGCCGCTTATGGAAACAGTCTAGTGCAGCCTGGATGAGGGCCTATGACAGCAGAGAGGGATTTCAGACGAAGGGTGGACCATGACGTTCAGACAGGAGGGCTTATGCCCTGCGGTGTGTGTGGTACACACCTCTCCATCCAGCCCTCGGGAAGCTGAGGCAAGAGGATCACAACTTCAAGGCCAGGATGTGCGTTTCCCGCCCTCAACCTTGCACAGACTGTGGGTTTTGTTGCAGGCGCTGGTAACGCAACCCCTTCACACAGCTGGGGACCTGAACAAAGCTGATCCCCAAAAGGTGAATGCCATCCTGCTGACTCATGTCCTCTCCCCTCTCCCAAGGTCGGCCATCACTATATTCCCCCAGAGGACAGACGGCAAGCATGACTTCCGAGTGTGGAACTCACAGCTCATCCGCTATGCTGGCTACAAGCAACCCGATGGCTCTACCTTGGGGGACCCTGCAAATGTGCAGTTTACAGAGGTGAGCTCAGACGCGCCAAGCCCATCCCCTGGTGGGACTCTCAGTTCCCCTGTGCTTTTCCACGTTAACAGTCTTATCCCGGAGGAGTCGGCCAGCAAGGAGCACAGAACCCACTCCTCAGACCTGCTCTGGCACGAGACCACCCTCAACTTCATCCTTCCAGTGCCATTGCAGTCATTTGGCTATTTTCATGACACAACCCTTCCAATGGGAGCTCTGTCCCCTTCCAGAGTTGAATAGACCGCGTCTTACTAGTGCCCAGGGTCTTATCCTGAACTGTTAAATGAATGAACCCTAGGTCTCTCAGCCTCCCAGCAGGAGAAATGTAGTTCAGGGAATCCACATCGCTGGCTGCCTTTCCTGAACAGACACATATGGCTCCTTCGTGTGTCGATCAATAGTTTGAGCCAGGTGGGTGGTGGAGCACGCCTTTAAACCCAGCACTTGGGAGGCAGAGGCAGGGGTATCTCTGTGAGTTCTAGGCCAGCCTGGTCTCCAGAGTGAGTTACACAAAGAAACCCTGTCTAGAAGAAAAATAAAAGAGTTGTCAATCCTTCCTGGAGTGGACTTGACTCTCCCAAGGTCGATGTATACCATAATGCTGGAGACCAAAGTTGACAAAAGCTACCAAGAGAACCAAGAGTGCCCATCTCCCTTCCCAGGGTCCCTTCCCTGTGGACATAGTGAGTGACGTGCAGTTCAGAGTCAAATAGACTGTGCCCCCGGGATACACAGCAGACAGATGCCGACGCCAAAGTCCCCCTTTCCTCAACCCCCACACACACCCTGCTTTTCTCCCCACCCCTGTGTGCTGACTTCTTATGCATAAGGCTTTTCTCATTGAAATGTGATCATCCTGAGAACTGGTTGTAACCAGGGCAACGAGGAGCCGCACCTGTGCACTCGGAGCCTGGGCCAGACTCCCCAGACTCCGTTCTACTTGGCTGAGCGCTAACTGCCAAGCGTGTACTTGGCTGACCTTGGCTCCTGCTTAGCTAAACATGATAGTGTGCCCCAATCTTCTTCCTTATCTGTGTCCAGAACCATCCCTATGTGTCCTCCTGAAGCCAAAATGTAAACTTCTGTTTCCACTCACATTCCACACAGGAACATCCCAAACCTGGCCACATTGTTATATGGAATCCTTCATGTCCGTGGTGGTGGCCTGCACATGCTACACAGCTGGCCCCAACCAAGAGATCTCCAAAATGGCCCCTCCAAAAAAACCAGGGAAATGGCTCACTAATAGTCTTATATCGAAGATATTTTTGAAATTATAGTACTAGGGTAGAGCAAATTAGGCATATGGATAAATTAGAAAACTTAATCAATTAAATATATTTAGTTTTACTGCTAAGTAGCGTATTTAAATATACTCACTTCAACAGTTTCATCATTCTTTGTGCATCCTGGTGGTGACACCTGTACTTCCAGCACTCCGGATACTGAGCTGGAAGGGTTGTGAGTTTTGAGGCCAGCCTGAGCTACATAGTGAGACTCTGTCTCTAAACAAAAAACAGGGCTGATGAGGTGACTCAGTAGTGAAGGGCTTGCTGCACAGGCTTGGATCCCTGCACCCACATAAAAAGCGGGACCCCGTGACACATGCCTGTGATGCCAGCACAGAGGAGCTGAAGACAGGAGGGTCCTGCGTGTTGTTGACTGCTGTGTAATTAGCGGCCATGTCTAGTGGTGGCTCAGTCCCAGCACTCAGGAGGCAGAGGCAGGCGGATCTCTGGGTTCAAAGCCAGCCTGGTCTACAGAGTGAGTTCTAGGACAGTCAGGGCTACATAGTGAGACCCTCAAGGCTGGAGAAAAGGCTCTTTGGTAACAGTGGCTCTTCCATAGGACCCTGGTTCAATTCCCAGCACCCCAATGGTGGTTTACAACTGTCTATAACTCCAATCCAAGGAAACCTAATACCCTTTCCTGGCCTCCAAAGGTGGCAGGAATGTACCTGGAACACAGACATACACCCAAGCAAAGCACCTACACACATAAGATAAAATAATAATAACATTTTTTTAAAAAAGAACCTCTCAAAATAAGGTTGAGAGTTTACACACATAAATATATACACAATATACACACATCACGGAGAGAGAAAAACTTAAAATCAAATGATAAAAATGTATACAATTAGTAAATTAATATTGATATTTAATGTACTTTATTATATTCTGTAAACAAAGACTTAATATATTCAGTAAATGAACAAATGTCATTTAATTTTAGTGTCAAATGTCTCATTAAAAATCTTAATCCATTACTAATGAATTATTATTCATATGAGGTACATTGTTGGAGCTAAAATTCACCATTTAAAATGAGTATGCTAATGCAATGAGCCTCACTTCTTGGGTTTTTCTTCTTAACGAGCTTCCAGAACAGTGTAACTCCCGTGTCTCACTGCCCTATGCCTGTGTGTTTTCTACGGTGAGCCACAGCACTGGAGATTTCCTTTGTATCTTGCAGCATTTAACACCACACATAAAAGCTAGCCCGTGGGAAATGCCAGGGTTAGTCAGACTCAGCCCTCACCCCTTCAGTGTGCACAGCCAGCACGACCCTTTCTGGAGAACACTGACCTGTGTGCCCGGGAGAAGTTGCCCTGGTTCTATGATGAGGTCAGACTGAGCTTGTAAAGGAGGCTTTGACTAGGATTTTGTTTTGTTTTCTTAAGCACCTCTTATAACTGAGAGACCCCGCAGAGCTCGCCTCAGCCCCGGTGCCTGCTGTGTTGGGAGGGGCAGGGGCAGAGGTGTGACGGGGGACTCTGTTTGTAGATCTGTATTCAGCAGGGCTGGAAAGCCCCCGAGAGGCCGCTTCGATGTCCTGCCGCTCCTGCTCCAGGCCAATGGCAATGACCCTGAGCTCTTCCAGATCCCCCCAGAGCTGGTGCTGGAAGTTCCCATCAGGCACCCCAAGTAAGAGGAACTAACCCGGGGGTGAGGGGTGGTTCTCTGATGACCTCCTCTGTCCATCTCCTTGCCCCACCTCCACCCCAGGTTCTCCCCAGCCCCAACAACAGAAAGAGGGTTCTGGGTCCCATCCTGGCTATCAGAGGAAGAGTCCTTCTGAGCCAGCCTGAGCCTATCGGATGCATCTACTCCTAAGCGACTCCGCGACCTGCCCTTTGCCCAGCCCTTGGGGTCACAAGAGTAGACACACCTATTGTCTTAGATACAGGCATTAGGTTAAGGAAGCTGCACCCAGTGACCAACCCTGAGTGACCTAAGTTCAGGCAGGAGACCAAGGTCAGAGAAGCAGGTAGCATGTGCAATTTAAGAGCAAAGGATGCGTTAGGTTGGTCTGATCTGAATCATCTCCGGTAAAGGAGTTTGCCACCCAGCCTGACTTCTTTAGTTTGATCCCAGAGCCCATACAGTGAAGGACAGACCTGACTCCTGTAAGCTGTCCTCTAAGAACGCGCGCCCACACTGCACGCACACGGTGCGCACACAAACGAATGTCATTATACAATGAATGAAGGAAAGCCACCGTGAGGGTGCCAGACTGGGGCCAAGCCCAAGGGAGGTTGCTAAGAAACTTAAGTAATGTGCAAGATAGATCTTAAAAAGCAAGTTAATTATTTTTAATTTATGGTGAACTAGATCTCAACTTTTAAAATAAAAACAGGCTTCAGCTCAGCCCTGACATGAAGGTGTGATGACCGGTGAGTCACCAAGAGGGAGCCTGTCTATTTAAGGAGAGCTTTTTGTTTATTTTTTTTTAAAGTGTGGATTCATTTAAAATTCCCCATGCACAAATAACAATGCTGTTCTTGTTGACTAAGTCTCTGGAGGACCTGCCGTGTCACACCTGGCACTGGTACCCCACCTGCCTGGCCTGAATCTTCCGTGGACAGGGAACACCCGTCCTGGGGAACCTGATACGTTGGAACACAACCAGATGCCTAGATGCACTTGGCTTATGTTCATATTTCTGGGCCCGTTCAACCCACTTTGCAGTCCTCATTCCATCCAGCCGTGGCACTAGCTTAGGGCTGTGTCTCTGCCTCTCTGTAAAGAACGGCAAAGGAGACGTGTGAGGTCACCTGGACCAAGCTGGACATTGGGAAGGTTAATGTTAAGCTTAGAATCAAACGTAGATTTTAAAGGTGAAGGCACAGGAAAGAGGAAGTTTTGGGGAGAAGGAGCTGTCAATAATCAGGTTTTATGCATGGTCCTCGAGGGTTCTGAGCTTGGATTATCTCCAACCTGAGGCTGCTGCACCCCTGTGCTCAGGAGACACTGCTGCATGCTGAGAAGGGGACATTTGCTCTCTGCAGGTTTGACTGGTTTTAAAGACCTGGGGCTCAAGTGGTATGGCCTCCCTGCTGTGTCCAACATGCTGCTAGAGATTGGGGGCCTGGAGTTCAGCGCCTGTCCCTTCAGTGGCTGGTACATGGGCACAGAGATCGGCGTCCGTGACTACTGCGACAACTCTCGATACAACATCCTGGAGGTGAGGTCCCTCAATGCGGGAACAGTGGACACTGCTCAGCAGCTTTGGGGCTGGGAGATTGGATCAAGCTGGGACCAGAACTACAGTCCTGGAGAAATCTTCTAGAAATATCAGCAGTACTTACGTCTTTCCTAGCCGTGGCTGCCGTAGCAAATGGCGCAGCCACCACCACAGCGAACGCTTTGCATGTGGCTTGCACGTGATGTCTTCCCTTGATGCATCTACAGAGGATTCCCTGAACCCCTCAGCTATGAATATCTGCAGATGGGCAGAGAGATGATGACTTAGTTGGTGACGTGCTTCCCACCCAAAGCATGAGAACCCAAGTTTAATCCCCAGGACTCACATTTTAAAATCCAGGCTTGGTAGTGAGTAGTAGGTGCCTATAACCCTGAGACCAGGGAAGGGGAGACAGATGGGTCCAGATAGCCTAGCCTACTTGGTAAGTTCCAGGTCACTGTGAGAGTGTGCCTCAGAAGACAGGATAGGTGGCCTGAGGCTGCTCTCTGGCCTCTACATGCATACATTCATGTGTACCACACACATGTATGTACATGTATATACCCATACATATGCAGACATGCACACACACACTTTGATGCTCGAGTCCCCATACATAAAATGCTGTGGTATTTGCACTGAGCCTTCTGTATAGTTGAGCCTTCTGCAGCTGGACATATGATTTTAAATACAGGGTAGGTGTTGTATAAATGGCTGTCACTCTACAGATCAAGGAACAGTGACAGGGAAATGGCTTCACAAGCATTTTTACAGACACAATTTTTATGAATATTTTATAGTCCAGAGTGGTCTGACCATGCTGTTGAGGAGTGTTCGGTGTAGAGGGCTGGCTGAAGAAGCCATGCAGGCAGGGTGTGTGTGTTCGGGAAGCATTGGGGATTTTGGTTTATTGATTTTGTTTGACTTTGTTTTGCTGTTTGCTTCTGCCATGCTGGGGGTTGAACCCAGGTCCTTGAGCATGCTAGGCGAGCTCTCTACCATTGAGCTAAAGCTCCAGTCCTACCTTGTACTTTTCGTCGTATTTTATTTATCAGCAAATGTCCTAACAACAATTTGCAACTGTTGACCTTGTTTCTGGAGAGGCTACGGAGGAACTGAGAAGCAAGGCTGGGCACGGATCACACAGTGTCTCAGTGAAGAGTCGCGGTTGGAACTCAGAGCCGAGCGATAGGTTTATAGTGTTAAAACCCTTTGCATCAGCAGGCATGATAGCCCACGCCTGAGATCCCGTATTTGGGAGGTAGAATATGGAGGATCAGGATTTCAGGGCTGTCCTTAGCTACATTGCAAGTTACCAGGCCAGCCTGGGCTACATGAGACCCTGTCTTGAAAACATGAAAACAAAAACAGTACTCATGGTGCCACTATGGAAAGAAGTTGTCAGAGGCCACCAGCCTTGTGGGGACCTGGAGAGTTTCATGGCGCCAGGCCCGGTCCACGGAACTCTTGCGCTATTGGTATGGGGTATGGACTGCGTATCAACATTTTTTTTTTATATTTCTTATTTATTATGTATACAATATTCTGTCTGTATGTATGCCTGCAGGCCAGAAGAGGGCACCAGACCTCATTACAGATGGTTGTGAGCCACCATGTGGTTGCTGGGAATTGAACTCAGGACCTTTGGAAGAGCAGGCAGTGCTCTTAACCGCTGAGCCATCTCTCCAGCCCCTCAACATTTTCTTAAAGCTCCCAAGGAGAATCCACTAGATGAACACCAGTATGTACAAGACTCCGGCAAGAAAGAAGAAAATTACACATTAGTCCACATCCTAGTTCAAGTAACATCTACAAGTTTGGTTTTGGCTTTTCAAATCAAAAAGGGCATATTTTCAACAATTTTTATGCTTTTAAGAAAGTAATGTTGCACGGTGCCCAGATGTGTGTGCCCCTCCTGTTTCAGAAACTCACAGGACGTTAGATGTGTGTACATAGAACAGGAGCCATTGGCTTTCTGCAGAAGTGTTCCCTGATTCTCAACCAGGCTAAACCGAAAGGCTTCGCCTCAGACAGTGAATTGATAAGTCTGCTTTTCTGCTCTCCAAGGCACCTCATGACTTAAATGAGAGGCTCTGCCACCCTGGCCCTTCAATCCCAGCTGCTGGGAACACTGTCAGCCGGGGCTGAGGAGCAATTTACCCCCAATTGAGGAATGGTGGCATTCTGAGCGTAGTAATGAGACCAGGGCTCCCACCAGCGACTGGCCTTGACAGAGGGAGGAAAAAGCATGACTTTAATTAAGGGATCTGCCTCGAGCCTCTGCCACTGTGTCCAGGATGTTCGTTTCTGTTATGTCAAATACTAGTGCCAGGACGTATTTCTTTCAAGTTATTTTGCTAGAGTTGTCATTGACTTAGAAAGCACTGGCTCTCAGCATTCTGGGTCTCAAGCGTTAGGCGTTAACACAGTCTCCTCCGTTGACTGGCACATGAGTTTGGTGGCTGGAGGGCCCAAGCGGGTCTCTTTAGTTACCACCTGGGTGGACAATAGCAAATCTCTGGAACCTGTGAATGAGTCAGTCAGCCCATGAATGGGTTAACTGCAATTAGGAACTCTGCTCACAACAGCTGTCTTTGAAATCCAGCATTAGGCAGGCTGTGAGTCTGTTTTCCTCGCCCTTCCAGGAAGTAGCCAAGAAGATGAACTTGGACATGAGGAAGACATCCTCCCCTGTGGAAGGACCAGGCGTTGGTGGAGATCAACATTGCTGTTCTGTACAGCTTCCAGGTACCCTCGAGCTCAGCACCAAGCTCAAGCCTCAAAGGAGAGAGGGGGGGAAAAAAGAACTTTCTAGAGGTCAAGTGTTCCACCAACAAGATTCACCTTTGGGAGCCGGAGACACGGCCCAGGCAGTATAGTAAAGAAAGCACTGGCCTCACAGGCATGAGGTCCTAGAGTCAACCCCAGAACCCACGTAGAGAGCCAGATGGAGGGGACGAATACTCGGAATCCCAGCAATGCTGAAACGAGAGACAGAGACAGGCGGGTCCCTGGCTCCTCACTCTGGTTATCCAGACTAGCCCGGCTTGGTGAAGTTCCAGGCCCATGAGAGACGAGAGACTCTGTCTCAAACAGACATCTGAAAAATGACACCCAAAGCTCCCCTCTGACCTCCCACACACGTACACACATACACCTTCCTACATGCTTGAATATATCACAACAAAAATCGCTTTCAGGGGGCTCCCATCTGTCAGTATGGCCTACTTCCTGTCCACATGCCCTCCTGTCTTATGGGCCTTGACAGGGTAAGACATTTGCTACAGAGACGTGGGAAGGACCCTAGACTTGATACTCCCCACTCTGCAGCTTGACGGCCGTCTCTTAGAGACTTGGACATCCACATCACAGGGACAACGCCCAACTTCACTCTGGGCCACACAACTCCCTGCCCCCACACTAGGAGTTTTCCATGTCTGGGAAGTATGCCACCAGAACGTGCTGCTCGTGAGCTTGAGGTGGGCGTTGTCGATTATTCTAATTGGACAGGCACGAAGTGAGATCTCAGTGGCCACTCTCAGAACTTGAGGTCAGCCCTGCCCTGTGAGGACAAGCATGTTCATTCAGACCTTAGGTAAACATGACTAGAGCAGACGCCACACCTCACAGAGCATCATGGTGCAGAGATCCGTGTGGGGGCGGGGGGGACCGGGGAAAGAGGCCGCTTCCCAGGAAGAATAAGGAGCTGTGGAAAATATCAGAACTCAGCCCCTGATGGGGACACTCGGGACATAAGAGAGATGAGGGAAGGAACGGAGTCAGGGCAGTATCTCTTAGACAACTTGTGAATCCGTGCCCGCCAGCCCCACCCTGTGCCAGACACTGGTCCACCCACCTCCACACTGGCTCATCCCTTTGATCTCTAATCAGCTCAAACTCGCTCCTTAGAACTAAGTTGGGAAGATTTTTATTTCACTAGATAAATAGTTACAGAGGATAATAAAACAGGAGATAAGTGCACAGACATAAGAAAAAAACAAAACAAAGCCCTGAGAGTCTAGCTCCCGCCCCTGGTTAAAGGGAGGAGGGAGGGAAAGTGGACCAGGTTGACAAGGAGGTCTTGGAGGCACACCCAGCACCAAGTAGAACCTTCGTCACGCACAATTAGACTTAAAGAAGTAAGACTCACCCCAGGGCTGCCCTTGGCAGCCTCTCCGGGAAGGCGCCTGAACATCTCACCTTCTCTTCGTTCCCGACTCCTGTCCCTTCTCCTGCCGCAGAGTGACAAGGTGACCATCGTTGACCACCACTCTGCCACCGAGTCCTTCATCAAACACATGGAAAATGAATACCGCTGCAGAGGGGGCTGCCCCTGCCGACTGGGTGTGGATTGTGCCCCCCATGTCGGGCAGCATTACCCCCGTCTTCCACCAGGAGATGCTCAACTATCGACTCACCCCATCCTTCGAATACCAGGTCCTGCCCCGCGCTGCTCTGGGCTCGCCTCTGCCCTGAGACCCACCCTGCCCAGGGGCCATGTTTTCCCAACCCACAGGAGCCCATCTCTATCAGGGTCAGCGCTCTGGTCACGGGTGTGCCCAGCAGCCCGAGAGACTTACGGAGACAGGAAATGACAGTACAGGAAGAGGACATGCATATGGGGGGGGGGGGAGTTCAGCCGGACGCGGGGTGCAGGGTACGGGGGAACACTTAGAATCTAGCGCTCAGGAGGCTGAAGCAGAAGGCTGGCCGTTGTGGCCAGCCTGGGCTACATAGCCAGACCCTATCTCAGACAGAGTCTGGAGGGACCTAGGCTGAGTGGGAAGGGCTCATGGGGCAATGCGGAGAGGCTGAGCACATCCCTCTGTACAGGGACATCTGTGGCTATCCCTGGCTGGGGCTGAGGGTTGGGCAGCCTTAGCTGCTCTGGGCATCTCCAGGTGGGATGACTGAATTTCCTCATGGTGTGACCGGTGTCGTTGCGTCTCTTCCCAGCCTGACCCATGGAACACGCACGTGTGGAAGGGTACCAATGGGACCCCCACGAAGCGGCGAGCGATTGGCTTCAAGAAATTGGCAGAGTGAGTTCCCTATACTGGGAGATGGATGGATCTGTTCACAAACTGGGAGTGCCCGGAGCTAGGCAGGTGCTGTAGCCTGTGTCAGCATTCCATCTTATCACCACCATTACACACACACACACACACACACACACACGCATACATGCACACATACACACGCACACATACATACACTTACACACGTACATACACATGTACATACACACATGCACACATACATACACATACATATACACACATCCATACATACACACGCACACACATGCACACATACACATGCACACATACATACACGTCCATATACACACATACACATGTACACACATACATACATACGCATGCACACACATATATGTACACACATTCACACACACATAAACACACAGGGGTAGGGGATATAGGTGAGATAGGCTGAGCTACATAACAAGACCCTATTTATTGGGTTTTTTTTTTTTGGTGGTGGGGGAGAGGTGTTTTTGTTTAGTTTTTTGAGACAGGGTTTCTCTGTGTAGCCCTAGCTGTCCTGGAACTCGGTCTGTAGACCAGGTTGGCCTCAAACTCAGAGATCTGCCTGCCTCTGCCTCCCAAATGCTGGAAATAACAACATGCACCACCACTGCCTGGCAAGACCCTGTCTTTTTAATTAATTAATAATAATTATTGATAATAGTAATAATTAATAATAATAATAATGTTTAACGGAGCCAAAAGGAAGATCAGGAGGTTGTGGACCATGAAGGAATCACTTTTGACACAGGGTCCAGCTGGTGTATTTGGGTGGTATATGTCACCAAGATGATTTAATGGAGTCAACAACTGTCTGTCATCCAGCAGCAGCCATGTTGCTAACCTCTGATCTGGGGGAATAATTCATAAGTCAATGTAGTCCCTGAACTCTGGGATGCTGTGTGTCTCTAGGGGTCCCTACATCCCATTCTAACATCCTGTGTCCTTTCTCCATTCCCCATTTCTCTCTCCATCTGCTCCCTCGAAGAGCCGTCAAGTTCTCTGCCAAGCTGATGGGGCAGGCCATGGCGAAGAGGGTCAAAGCAACGATTCTCTACGCCACAGAGACAGGCAAATCACAAGCCTACGCCAAGACCCTGTGCGAGATTTTCAAGCACGCCTTTGATGCCAAGGTGAGCAAGGGCTACTGGAAGCTCCCTGGACCCTCACGGTAAATAATGTGCATATTCGCATACATACCAAGCATAGATATGTTTTCCCATGGATCCTGCAAGAGTCCAGTCCACAGGAAACCCCCATCTCTAGAGCAAAATGTTAGTGGGTTGATGAGAGCCCACCCTGCTAGGGATCAGTGTGAGAAACCTCAATAGTTACAGCTCCATGCATATATCAGGACTTCCCAGAGCTCCGAATCCATGAACACCCATTATAACTGGGGAAATTATGAACTATACATATTTGCCGGACATATCTGACCCAAACAAGATCCCTGGTTCTCATGGGGTATCTGGGGAGAGATGTGCAGGTAATGCTAAAATACAGGTAACAGTCCTCTCCCTGTGACATGCACCTCAGCCTCAGGGGGCCCAGGTCCTTCCAGTTACTGGAGGCAGGATTAGAATAGACTGGACAAACCTGCTCAGGTGCTGCCAGGTCACACCCAGCCTAACCGTGGTCAGGACTCCAAGATCACAAAATATCTGGGGGCATGGGGTTGGGCTCATGGCTCAGCCAGTAAAGTGTTTGCCATCCAACCGTGACCATTGGAGTTTGGGTGCCAACCGCCCCAAATGTAAATGCCAGGTGTATGGTGGGTAAATGCAGCCCTAGCGCATGGGAGGTGAGACAGGATTTTCCCGAGAGCAAGCTGGCTTGTTAGAGCAGACCAATCAGTGATCTCTGGGCTCAACTGAGAGACCCTGGCTCAGAAAAGGAAGTGGAGAGAGTAATGTAGAAAGACACCCAATGTCAACCTCTGATCTTCCCATGCACACACACAAATATGTGAACTCCCACACATTCACACCACACACACACACACACACACACACACACACACAAGGAAAAACATGTTCAAGGGTCTTTACAAAGATCTACTCCATTGGACCAGAGCCTGGGTTCCCATAGTCCTTCAGGACACAGCGGCCATAGCAAGATTTCATGCCAGCAAACATCACTTGTGCTACCACAAGAGTCCACTAGATAGTGACCATCGAGAACATCGGGGCCCGAGTCAGGAGGCAGCTCAGAATAGCTCACCCTCTTGCTCCTTGTACCCTCTGTCCCCTCTCCGCGGGTCCCACTCACCTCTCCTCTCTCCCACGCCCCCCCCACGCCTAGGCCATGTCCATGGAGGAGTATGACATCGTGCACCTGGAGCACGAAGCCCTGGTCTTGGTGGTCACCAGCACCTTCGGCAATGGAGACCCCCCTGAGAACGGGGAGGTGAGCGGGATTACCCCCTGCCCTAGCCTGGGATTCCAGTCCCCACAGGAAATGGTCACAGCTGGGATCCTTCCCCACAACTCCCTCCCCAAGCCCCCAAAGTCAAGACTTTGGTTTGATCCAATTCGGGGTAAAAGGGACGATGCCAAGTTTTTGACTACCAGTGTCCCTCGGCTAAACGTCCCCACAGGGAGCTGTGTATTTAAGGTACTCCAGTTCTGAGCTTGGAGAACTTCTTGGAGACAATAAAGGCCACAACAGTCGGTTGTACCCTGGGGTGGGGCGCTAGCTCACACCTGTACTTTAAATATCCAGCCATGCCCACATATATGTGGAACCTGCAGCTGGGGCCCTGGCTGCCCACCTCAGCCCCTGGCATCGCGCCATCAGGCAGTCACGGCCCCAGGGCCTGTGCCCACCACTAATACGTTCTTCACGCTCTGCTCGTTCACTTTGACTTATAGAAATTCGGCTGTGCTCTGATGGAGATGAGGCACCCGAACTCCATGCAGGAGGAAAGGAAGTAAGTGAATGTCCTCTCTGACGTCACATGCTGCTCTTGGGAACCATTGAACAATATGTCTTGACAACTAGGGTTCATGTGAGGGCCCGGCTATGGTTGACAGCCTTTGGAGATTGGTTTGAGCTGGTGGTCTGGCCTTCGCTGTGGCTGGAGTTATGGTCTCTGGCTTGACATCCCTCTCCTCTGTACCTCCAATTCTGTTATCAAGCAGAGATAGTAATATCTACCTTGACTTCCTGAACCAAATCAGAATTTTAAAATTGGAGGGTCTCGAGAAAAATTCGGAGCGCTGTGCAAACCTCGGTCCCTATTATCACTCCTCTGCCTTTGGAACCCACACTGGAAGTCGGGAGCCACTCTTTCCTTAGAACCTTCCATCCGAGGCTCATAATGGTTGTGCAGGTCAAGTTCAAAGGGTAAATAAGTATCTGCTAAGGCAGAGGCCTGTGATTGCACATGTTTCTGAAGGAGTAGGACCTCACATGGGGCTCGGTTCCAATGGCATTTTACAGGGCTGGCAAAATATCTTAGTTGGGTGGGGATTGTTTGCCACCAACCTTGATAACCAAGCTTGATCCCCAAGACCCACATGGTGGAAGGATAAAACTGACTCCCCCTCAACACATTTTACAAGGTGGAAATGTCTGTGCACCAAACCTATCTTTGGAAATCTCTAGACCCTCCTTTGAGGTGCTGAACACAGGGCACATGCACACTAAACTCCCACTCAGGAGACCAATACAGGCTTGCTGCTGAAAAGCAGATCCTGTGACTTAAGAGTATGTGTGTGTGAGAGAGAGAGAGAGAGAGAGAGAGAGAGCCGGGCAGTAGTGGCGCATACCTTTGATCCCAGCACTTTAGAGGCAGAGGCAGGTGGATCTCTGTGAGTTCAGGGCCAGCCTTGTCTACAGAGTAAGTTCCAGGACAGCTGAGGATACACAGAGAAACCCTGCCTTGAGGAAAAAAATAGTAAACAAGAAAGAATGTGTGTATGATTCGTAGCTGACTGGACTTTAGAGACACTCTCTCTGGGTCTCCCTTCTGAGAACACAGGACCAAACCCAGACTCTGGGTACCCAGGGAACAGGACCATGAGCATCTTCTGGTCAGCACTTGCTCCCCACCAGCTCAAGTATCTTGGCCTCCACCTCCCCATCCCTCTCCTTTCCGTCCACAGCAGCTCCCCTCTCCCTACCTCCTTCAGGGGGAGATAGGGCACCATCCGTTCTCCCCCTCTAGGTACCCGGAACCCTTGCATTTCTTTCCCCGTAAAGGGCCTTCCCTGTCCCATGCTAACCTTGAAGCCCACAGTCTGGTTGCTGTCCGTGACAACCAGCACAGGTAGAGAGCATCCGTGTGCATGTGCCTGTGTGTGTGCCTGTGTGTGTGTGTAAATGTGTGTGCATGCACGGTGTACATTACATGATGCATGCCCTGTGCTGGAGCATCCCTGGCTACATTTGAGTCTCAAAGAGACCTGAATCCTCACCCAGGCCTTGCCACTAACTCTAGGAACCTTAAGCAAATCTCCTGACCTCTGTAGACCTTGGTCCTTCTCATTAACCCAATGGGGAGAAACCTCGGCTCTGCCAGTCTCTAGGGGCTGCTGCTGAGGACGGAGGGAATGATCTGCAGCAGAGAAAGCAATGGCAGAAACCTCCAGCTCATACAGTACACGTGCTGGTATTTTTACCCCACAACCGTCCATCGTGCCTCCCCCGCTAACGACACAGCCGCCCCCCTGGTATGCTGCATGACGGATTTGGAGAAGTGACTCAATGCGAGTCTATTTTCGGGGCAGAAAATACACATCCGTGTATTTAGAACCTTGTTAGAACAAAAACTTTGAAAAGCATCCAGCCTAGAAACGCTCTGCCAGAGTGTGCATGTTCCTTTTCTGTTTCTCTCTGTGTCTCTCTCCCTCCCTTCCTCCCTCCCTCCCTCTCCTTTTGCATTCTAATATGTTTCTTGGGATTCTGTCTTAGTTTGGGAGATTTGGGAAGGGAAGAGTTGTCTGTGTTGAATACTGAGAATTTTATTTTAGTTTGTGTTTTTTTTTTTGTTTTTTTTTTTTTTTTTTTTTTTTTTTTGGTTTTTCGAGACAGGGTTTCTCTGTAGTTTTTTTAGAGCCTGTCCTGGAACTAGCTCTTGTAGACCAGGCTGGCCTCGAACTCACAGAGATCTGCCTGCCTCTGCCTCCCGAGTGCTGGGATTAAAGGCGTGCGCCACCACCGCCCGGCTTAGTTTGTGTTTTTTAAGATTTATTTTATTTTAAATTATGTGTGTGTGCAGTGCCCACAGAAGCCAGAAGGGGGAGTTACATCCCTTAGAGTTGGACTTACAGGTCGTTATAAGCCTCCATGTGGTTGCTGAGGAATGGATTCAGATCCTCTGCTGGAGTGGCAATGCCAGCACTTGTTTCTGGTTTGCCTAGAAGCAAAAGATCTTGATGGAATCTGATTTTGTTTTCAGTCTTGGGTTCCTGAGCCTCTTGTGCTGCGGCCTGGGCCTTGGACGTCCTCCCTGGCTGTGAAAACTGTGGGGAAAGGCTGGGCCTATGAGGTGCTTGTCTCACAGCTGTGAGAACCTGCGCTCCATCCTCAAAACACACTCTAGAAAGTTATGGTCCAGACAGACATGGTGGGGCCAGGCGTGGTGGCACCTTTAATCCCCGTGTTCAGAAGACAGAGGCAGGGGACGTCTGTATGTTCAAGGCCAGTCATGGCTTCATATTGAGATCCTGTCTCCAGAAATGCAAAAGAGGGGAGGGAGGAAAAAGGAGAAAGAGAGAAAGAAAGTCAGGAAGGCAGATATAGCAATCCTTGCATAGGCCTGGCCAGCTAACCTAGCCTATTTGGCTAGGCCAATGACAGACTCTGTCTCAAAACACAAGATAGGCAGCCAGCACCCAAAGATTCCCAAAGACCTCTAGTCTCCCTACACAAGTACACATCCATCCCCCTACATGCGCACAGACATAAACACACACACACACACACACATTTACATGCATGCACACGTAGACCCACATACGCATGGACATATTTACATAAATGTGCACACCCTCACCCACACACAGTGTGCACGCATGCCTCAGGATCAGTGCCAAGAACAGTTTCCACTTTTACTGGAAATGCGGCTCATGACCCTAAAATGTCTGAGAATGTCACTCGGCGGCAGGAGAGTGTTGGCAGGGACAGGCCAGCCTTGTGGGACTTTCTACAGTGATCTCGTCTGTCTCTGCTGGCTGTAAAGCAGCCGCCAGCAGCATATGGCTGCTGAGCACCTGGAACGAAATGCGACAAGTGCAGGCAAGGAGCCGACGCTTCAAAGTTTCATGCCGGGGCACACTGTAGGATGAGCATATTTTCCTATATGTCCCTAACCCCCTTCCTCGCCTTTCCTGTGTCCCTACACACCTTCACTTGTCCTTCCATGCAATTTACACATACATGATGTTATGTGTTGCTTTAAAATTCAGGAACTACAAATGGGAGAAAATGTAAAATATTTTTCTGGGATTGGCTTACGTAACCATGCCCACCCCAGCCCCCATTTCTGCAATTTCTGACTTCTTTCTCCTTCTCTTCCTCTTCCTCCTCCTTCTTTTTGATTTTTTTGAGGCAGGGTTTCTCCGGGTAGCCCTAGCTGTCCTGGAACTCACTCTGCAAACCAGGCTGGCCTCACACTCACAGAGATCCCACCTGCATCTACCTTCAGTCTGCTGGAATTAAGGGTGTGAGCCACCGAGCTCAGCAGAGGCTGACTTCATTCTTCTTTATGGCTGAAAATCTCCTCTGGGTTCCTACCCTATGCGCATCCCACATTTAACCAAGCCCTCTCGTCTTGGACGCCTACTTTGTCATTGTAGTTCATTGTGATTAACTTTGGGTTTGTGTAGTTGCAGGCAGATAATGGCTGCTATGTTGGAGAGCACCAGTCTTGTTTCCAGCTGCTTGGCAAGCTCTGGGAACAGAAATGTTGACTCTCGGAACCCCCATCTCTACCGAACCAGAACCCTCACTTCACCAGAGTTCCCCCTTATTCTGCATGCTACAACTTGAGAGGCCAGGAGGCCTGGTCCCAGTCACAGCTTCCCCCCCACCCCACCGACCCCCCCCATGCTGACAAGACCATCTGAACTCTGCAGGTCTCAATCTTCCCAGTTTAAACAAGGCCCGGAAACATTTACATTTGAGAGGTCAGCTATCACTGGGGCCATTGCAGGTAGATCGATGCATTCCCAGAGAACCCAGAGGAGTGGTATAATTTATCTCAATACCGGAGAGAAGGTTCTAGAACCAGGATCAAGAAGGTGAAGATGTCCAGAGTGGGAGCTAGCCTCAGGAGGGCTCTAAGGCAGAGTTCATGCCCTTTTCCGCTTGTCACAGGAGCTACAAGGTTCGATTCAACAGTGTCTCCTCCTATTCTGACTCCCGCAAGTCGTCAGGCGATGGGCCCGACCTCAGGGACAACTTTGAAAGTACTGGACCCCTGGCCAATGTGAGGTGAGTGTGGGTGCAGGGGACGGAGGGCAGTGAAGGCTCTTAGGGAGCAGGGCTCGGCGGCGAGTGGTTCTTCGTTCAAGAGGAGAATTCTTCTTTCCTGGGGGTGGAGGGGCACTTCCTCTCTAAGTCACGCTACCTGGTCTCCCATGTGTGAAAACATTGTGCACCTGACAACCTCTGATGTCTCTCCCACTGCCCCACCACCACCCAGATCCTATCACCAAGGATAATCCATCATCTGTACTGTAGGGCACTAATCTCTGGATACCACTACCTCAGCTGCTTTTCCAAGGAGACAGATTTTACACAGAGCAAACATCTCTGGAGACACCCTGCCGTGGTGGTCCAGCGAATCTCAACCCTAGGTGAATGATAGAATCACTTGGAGTTGGTCCATGTGTGGCTGGTGATGTAGTCCCAGCCCTCAAGAAGCTGAGGAAAAATGATGGCGAGTTCAAGGCCAGCCTGGGCTACATTAGGAGACTCAGTCTCAGACAAAACAAAAATAACCTGGGGAGGACCTCAAACACAACAAAAATAACCTGGGGATGTTTGTGACTGGCCAGTGTGATGCCCAAGTCCAATGGGAGAGCTTCCGCAGTTGGTCTAGAACTGGGCCTACTGCTGCCACTTTTCTTCTAAGCCTTCCAGTGGCCTCTACTGTGAGGTCAGATTTGAAAACTGAAACCCATTTCCCCAAACCCATTTTCCTAAAGCAGACTCATGTTCCATGGGATAATTTGGCAGAGGAGGGGGCACAAAGACAAGTGTTTTAGGACTCAATGTGTGTTCGGTTGAGTAAGTATTTAGAAAGAGAAATGGGGATGTCAAGATTTGCATCCTGGGTAAAGGCCATGGTAGGTCTGATGCCCTGTTGGTCCACCATCCAGACCTAGCCGTAACTGTCTCCCACCTTGACCAGACAAGCCAGGCTCATAGATGGCACAGGACACAGGACTCCTAGACAGTGAAGAACTATATCTATTGCTACATTCTTACACTCTTTTTCTAGTCTGTATGTGGCATGTGTGTGCATGGGTGTGTGCCACTCATAATGTGGGGCAGCTTTAGATTTTGATATCAGAACATTATGTTAGCATTACCTTCATACTCCAATTAGGAAAAAGGTGTCCCTGCCCTAATCCACACCCCCTAAAACAACTCCCTTCTTCCCATTGGTAGACTCGTATTTAAAGAACTGTACTCAAGAGCGTAGGGTTGGCTCACTCTGGAAAGTTACTGCCACATGAGCATGAGGGCCTGAGTTTGATCCCTAAGAACCGTGTGAAGTCCAGGCATGGCGTCAGGCATCAAGGTGTGAGCTGTGATCCCGGCCCCTGCAGAGGAAAACAGGGTCCTCAGGTCCCAGCGAGAAAAACTTATTCTGAGACTCAACATCCACAGTTGACATATGCCCTCCACATGTGTGTGCACACATACCTGTGCACATACCAAAACTAATTGTGCTTAATTATTATGGTGATGTTTTCATCATATAAAAGTATGCAGGCATTTTTTTTCTTGTCTAAAAGCCCACAAGAAACCTTCAACTTTGAAATCTTAAATGTCTTTGCTATCTGGCCCGGCAGATGAGAACTTAGTCAACTGTTGGTTTCGAGGTTTAAAATAGGAGCTTCAGACTCCTAAGTAGCGATTGTCATGGTAACGTGAGTCTCCCAGTGACTGTGGTGTGGGCCCCTCAGCCCGTCCAGAAGTGCTGTCATGAGTCAGCCACCTGATCCTTTGCTGGTGAGAAGGAGGGTCACGCGTCTGAGTCTGTTGGAGATGCTGTAGTGAAAGGCTGATGGACATTTGTCGCTCTCATTTCTTGGGGCCTGGGGAGTCCAAGGTCAGGGTCCCGTGAGAGCTCACCCCTACTTCATACACAGCTCCTTATAACTGTGTCCTCATGTGGTGGGAGAGAGGAAGTCTGATTCCTTAAACCCCTTAGATGGACACTCACTTCATTCTAAAGAGTCCCATGCTGATGACCTAATCACCTCCCAGAAGCCCTTTCCCTTCATTCCGTCAGAACAGGCTTCCACATGGGAGTCAGGGACTCAATTACTCAAGCCATCATATGTAGTCTGCAAGCCAGTGCATGAAAAGCAGAAGGAAGTTACACAAGCCAGGCATCCCACACATGCCTGCAACCCCATGTCTCAGGAGAGTGGAAACAGAATTGCAGGGACTTGCTGGCTTATACAATGTAAGCTCTACATTCAAGGAGAGACCCTGCCTCAAAGGGATAGGTGGTGAGGTAGGGGAGACTATACAATACCCTCTTCTTGCCTCTGCCTAAACACAGGCATGCACATCTGCACATGTATGTGCAGACACTCACAGACACAGCTAAGTAATTTTAAAAGGCAAATTAAAGCACAAGAAGTCATTAACAGTATCCAGTAAGGTCAAACGTGGCCAACATTACACACCCACATAACAGGGATGTTGGCATAGGTGTATCTGTATTGGGCTAAGGCTTAGGTGGGTGGTATGAGATAGAAGAACCCTTTCCTGTCACCCCTCTGATTTGTCCACCCTGGTTGCCTCATTTGTGCGTAGGCTGCTTCCCTGTGAGGAGTGGTACTCAGACCCAGCAAGACTGTGGGGGATGACGGGAAAAACCCGGTCTCATGCACAGGCTGTGCTTGGAAGGACTCTGGAGCCTCTGAAGAAGAAGGCTTTGAAAGAAAGGAAGAACAGAATCTAATAGGGTCAAAGGAGGACAGAGAGACCTGTGATAACTTTTGCCCCACCAGTGAGACCGCTGGGTCCATCCCAGTTCATGTTGTAATGATGAAGAGCCTCCTCCCAGGATCCCTCCCTCCTCCTTCCTCATCTCTGCTGCCATTCCATCCCCAGCAGCCTCGAGCCATTCAGGGACAGTGGGTGACAAGGCTCCACTCCTGGCTTGTCTGGGGTGGCTGTCTTTATCAGAGCATCCTCCTTGGAGACAGCAGAGAGGGGCTTCTGTTGCATTGGTGAATCCATCATTGTAGTCCGGTTGTCTCAGAACCACTCTCCAGAAATGAGCCATATAATATCTATAAGAGGGCAAACCAAGTGGATGTGGCACTATACAACTAATGTCTCAGTACTCAGGAGATGGGAGCAGGAGAATCAGAGTTCAAGGCCATCCTAGGCTATATGAAACCCTGAGTCAAACAAACAAACAAAAATCCTATAAATAAGGTCCACCGCCCTCCCCAGTACTACAGTCCCCACCTCAGCATGGAGAAAACTCACATTAGCTTGACCTCCACTGGCTCAAGTTCTCTTGGTAGAGAGAGCTTGTGAAACACTAATTTCACAGACATTAGAAAGGGTACAGCATGCATGTACAGTGTGCACGACTCAATCATCCCCATGTAGGAAATCCCACCTCTACACCAACATGTGATATGTTCAAAAGTCCTTCAGGTCACTTTGTTAGTTCAGATCCCCAACAGCCACCACATTAGAATCCTCATGGACATCCTTGAGACATTGACTTGTGGCAAATGGAAGCATCCCTGCTGAGATTCTCCTCTGGCCATGGTCTGGCTAACAGAGGAGACTATACCCAACAGCCGATGTTTTCCATTCATTGCCCTCTCCTTCCTCAGAAACTACTGAAACCTTCTCTTGAGGACAATCATCACTGTCAGAGACTAAGAGGAAGAAGGGTCCTAAGAACTCTTGGGATTAAAGTCATCCTTCCACTAAAATGTGTTTTTTCATAGTTCTGAAAGCTAGGAGTTCAGCAAGGGTTACATCCCAACTGGCTTCTCTTAGCGGTTTATTAGTGATTACCTTCTTTCTGGAGAGGAGGGGTAAAGGAAGAGGAAGAGAGGAGGAGCCAAAGAAGAGGAAGAGAGGAGTGGAGGGAAAGGAGGAGAGGAGGGGTGGAGGAAGAGGAGAGGAGGGGTGGAGGAAGAGGAGGAGAGGAGGGTAGAGGAAGAGGAGGCGAGGAGGGACAGAGAAAGAGGAGGAAAGGAGGGGTGGAGGAAAAGGAGAAGAGGAGGAGAGGAGGATGGAGGGAGAGGAGGCGAGGAGGAGAGGAGGGTGGAGGAAGAGGAGGAGAGGAGGAGAGGAGGGTGGAGGAAGAGGAGGGTGGAGGAAGAGGAGGAGAGGAGATTAACTTTATAAGGATCTTACTAACATTGATCACTTTCTTAAAGCTCCTATTCCAGCATACAATCCCATAGTTCAGGATTCCGGTACATGAATTTCAAGGTCACACTAATCATCCCATGGGACCAGACACCCCACACCCTGCAAGCCTCCCATCACAGACCTTCTGTTTTCTCCTGGACAGGTTCTCAGTATTCGGCCTGGGCTCTCGGGCGTACCCTCACTTCTGCGCCTTCGGACACGCAGTGGACACCCTCCTGGAGGAGCTGGGAGGGGAGAGGATTCTGAAGATGAGGGAGGGGGATGAGCTCTGCGGGCAGGAAGAGGCTTTCAGAACCTGGGCCAAGAAGGTCTTCAAGGTAGGAGACCCACTATACCCGAGACAGCGCCAAGCTGTCCATGGGGTGTGGCTCAGTGGTAGTGTGTTTGCCTAGCATACAGGAGGCACAGGGTTCTAACCCCAGAATGGGAAGAAAAGGAGATGGGGGTAGAAATATAAAGCAAGAAAAGGAAGGAAGGAGGGAGGGAAGGAGGAAGGGAGAAAGGAAGGGAGGCGAAAAGGAAGAAAATGAAGGAGAGAAGGATAGGCAAAGGAGGGTCCTCCCCCAGTGTCCACAGCTAGGATACAGCTCCAGTGAATTTGAGCAACCTTAACATACACCTTTCCCACTCAGAGTTCTCAGGGGCACTGAAGCTGACCCTGTGGCTTTTGCTTCTCTCTGCCCACTGCCCTGGAATCGGTCCTCATCAGCAACCCCAGAAGGAAGGTGTCCTGGGCAGCTTCTGTCATTGAACTTGTGCCGAAGGCCAAAAGGGAAACTGAGGCCCAAGGGTCTATGAGTTATTAGAGGGAGTTGTGTCTAGAAGTCCGTTCCTGGATTTCCACCCAGACATTGAGAGCCGAGATGAATTCAAGATTATCCACATCTGAGATAACTGTGTTTTCTCTTCTCATCATCGGTCAATCTTGACTGAGCATCCCAAAGGCCAGGCCCCTAAGAAGCCCCTAAACCAGTGGTTCTCAACCTTCCTATCACTGTGACCCTTTAATACACTTCTTCATGGTGTGGTGACCCCAACCATAAAATTATTTTCGTTGCTACTTCATAACTGTAATTTTGCTACTGTTATAAATCGTAATGTAAATTTTTTGGTGATAGAAGTTTATCAGTGGGGTCAGGACCCACAGGTTGAGAACCATTGCTCTAAACCCTGCAGCTGTTGACATCCTGGTTTCCCATCCCACCCTCAGCTTGAACAGTGACTCGTGTTGACCCACCAGGTCCCACAGCCATTTAGCCCCAACGAAATCACACAGAAGTCTACATTAGTTATAAACTGATGGGCCTATTAGCTCAGGCTTCTTATTAACTCTTATAACTTATTTTAGCCCATTATTCTTGTCTATATTAGCCATGCAGCTCAGTACCTTATTCAGCAAGGCAGTCACATCTTACTTCTTCTGTGGCTGGGTCAGGACTGCAGAATAGAACTTCCTTCTTCCCAGAATTCTCCTGTTCTCATTGATGTGCCTCTACTTCCTGTCTAGTTGTCCTGCCTATACTTCCTGCCTGGCTACTGGCCAATCTGCATTTATTTAAAATATAATTGACAGAATACAGACCATTGTCCCACACCAGACTCATTTCTGTGTCTGCAGACATTTTTTCTTGTTCATATGAATGAAGTCCAATACCAGAACCGTTTATGACTGGCTTCTTTCCCTTATTACAAAGTCTTTAAGGTTCATCCATGTTGTAGTATGTACCAGCACTTTATCCCTTCTTGTGGCCAAATAATATTCCACCGCATGATACTCTGATTTTCTATTTTTCTGTTGATGAACATGTCAACTGTTTTGAAATAGACACACAGCCAGATAATAATAAAGGCTATGTTTGAAAACTTTAAATTTCAGTGGAAAAAATAATTCCATGGTTGTTGATGTCTCAGTCTCAGTTATTTGAGAGGTTGAGGCAGGAGCATTCCTGGGACATGAAGGTTCAAGAGCTACCTGGACCTGTCTCAGAAAAAAGTTTGCTAATCATTCTGAGCAATAATCTTGGGATCATTAATGTTTGCTGATAAAGGAGTTTTGACCAAAAAGGAAACAACCAAGAAAAAAAATGTGTATCCAGACAGCTTGTTCTGCCTTTGTGTAATTGTTTTAAATCTTTTGAAGAAGACAAAAAAAGTTCTATGGCATTTACTTTCATTTTTAATGTTAAACCTCTGGGTATGTGGAATTTAGTAATAAATGTCATTATAGCTGTATCTTTAGTAGAGGTGAGGACCTCAAGTCGTTGCTTAAAATTGAAGGTGATGATGCTTCGTGGTACGTGGATGGGTGGAATAGATGATGGATATGAAAGAGTGAGTAGGTGGATAAAATATTATGTGGAGACAGACAGATAGATGGGTGAATAGACCAGTAGATGGGTGTGTGTGACAGTGGATGGATGAATGGATGATAAATGAATAAATGGATGGATGAATGGGTAGATGGATGGATGGGTGGATGGATGGGTGGATGGGTGGGTGGATGGATGGATGGGTGGATGGGTGGGTGGATGGGTGGATGGGTGGATGGGTGGAGGGATGGATGGATGGATGGATGGATGGATGGATGGATGGTGGATGGGTGGGTGGGTGGATGGATGGATGGATGGGTGGATGGGTGGGTGGATGGGTGGATGGGTGGATGGGTGGGTGGATGGATGGATGGGTGGGTGGATGGGTGGGTGGGTGGATGGGTGGATGGATGGATGGAGGATGGATGGATGGATGGATGGGTGGGTGGATGGGTGGGTGGATGGATGGACACTTAGATGATGAATGGATGGAAGAAAATGTTGATAAGATAGATGGACAGACAGGTAGGTAGATGAAGGGGTGGGTAAGTGGGTTGATGGATAGATGGTGGAAGGAAGAATGGGTTATATGGATTAATGCGTAGAGAGAGGGAGGAAAGAAAAGGGTGAGAGGGGAGAGAAAAAGAGGGATGAAGAGAGACATCCCTGCCACGCCTTGGAGCTCCTGGGGAGGCACCATCTAGGATAACTGAGGTCACCAGAGACTCTGTGTGGATCACAGGCTGCCTGTGATGTGTTCTGCGTGGGGGATGACGTCAACATCGAGAAGGCGAACAATTCCCTCATCAGCAACGACCGCAGCTGGAAGAGGAACAAGTTCCGCCTCACCTATGTGGCGGAAGCTCCAGAGCTGACACAAGGTACCCGACACTGGGAGGCCTTTGTAACCTAGGGAGGATTGGGCGGGAGAGCTCCTCTCAAGGGTGTGTGGGAGTGATGGCTTTATCACTCTGGTCCCCCTTTCAGAGAAGCCCTTGAACCACAAAGGCCCCACGTGCAGGGTACTATATAATCGGGAGTCTCTCTCCAGTCACACAGCCTGCCTACAAACTATCCCTACCTCCGTTCCATTTACTTTGGCATTTGGTTCCGTGTCTGCAACCACCTCACCCAGCCCCACTGATAAGTACCCCCACCCTCATCCTCTCCACTCCAGATGAAGAGCTGGAAAGGGGTCAGAGGAGGTGGCTCACTTGGTAAAGGACAGGCTTCACAGACACCAGGACCTGCGTTGATTCCCCAGAACCCAGGAAGGAGACAGGCGTGGTGGTGCATGCTTACAGTCCCAGCACTGGGAAAGAGGAAACCAGAGAACCTTGGGGCTCACTAGCCAGTCAGCCTAGCCAAATCGGCCAGCTCCAGGCCAGTGAGACCCTGTCTCAGAAGATAAGTTTATACATTACGTGAACAATGACAGCTCAGGGTCCTCTGGCCTATACATACACACCTACGCATACACAAACCCATCCACCTGCACACACACTACCACATGCACGCATTCACGCACACACACATACCCAAGGGTGGAGAGGTTTTGTGGAGCTTTGTTTAAAGCCCTCTCATTGTGGCCATTATTTCTCTCCTCACAGGTCTTTCCAATGTGCACAAAAAGCGAGTCTCCGCTGCTCGATTCCTTAGCCGCCAAAACCTGCAGAGCCCGACGTCCAGGTAGGAACACCCACTCAGCAGCAATCCCTTCTGCTTCCAGGAAGGAGAGCTCAGATTCCAGAGACCGCTGAAAGCTCCTGGAGCCCCTCACACCAGGTCCTCCGACTCCTGCCTTTATGTCCCCATGTTCCCAACTAGAGACAGGGATGAAGGAGAAGTGTCAATCATATATAATGCTAAGAAAGAAATGGGCCTCAGGGTGAGCTTAGCAGGCTGCCCCCTTGTGAAATAGCGGAGTGTTCTCTGTAGGCAGCATCTCCATTGGAAAGTGCTTAATCCAAGTAGCTTACTGTGAGTGATTGTTTGCTAGAGCAATGTTTCTCAACCTGGGGGTCACGACCCCTTTGGGGAATCCAAGGACCCTTCCACAGGGCTCACCTAAGACCACTGGAAAACATAGCTGTTTACATTGCAATTCATAACATTAGCAAAATTATGGTAGCAACAAAAATAATTTTATGACTGGGGTCACCACAACTTGAGGAACTGTATTAAAGGGTCACACTAGCAAGGTTGAGAACCACTGCTCTAGAGAGCTGCAAAAATAGCTACCTGTACTGTGGAGTGATGGCAGGCACACCCCCAAACAGCTTACTCTTCGATTCGAAACCCTATCTGTAATATATTATCTGTGGGGGTGGCTGTGTGCCACCATGTGCCTAGGGAGATCAGAGGACAACCTTTGCGTGTCCATCCTTATGTCCCACCTCATTTGAGACAGGGACTCTTCACTGCTGCAGAAGCCCGATGTGGCCCATGGAGCTTCTGTGAACCCTCCTGTCCCCTCCTATGGGTGCTGGGCTTTTCAGGCATGCTCGCTCTGCATTTGGCTTTTTGTTGTTGCTCGTGTGTTTGTGTGTGTGTGTGTGTGTGTGTGTGTGTGTGTGTGTGTGTGTGTGTTGGCAGAGGGGGTGGGTATGGGCTTGCCAAGACCAGGAGAGTGTCCGATGCCCTCAAGCTGGAGTTAAAAGGTGATTGTAAGCCACCATGTGGATCCTGGGAACTACACCCGGCTCCTCTTCATGGCTGCCAGTGCTCTTAACCACTTTGCCATTTCTCCAGCGCTGTGAACCCTTTTCATAGGCTGTAAAGAGCTGAACTCGGGTCTTTAGTCTTGTGCCATAAATGTTTTCACCCAATGAGCTATCTCCCCAGCCCTAGAAATTATCTTACTACCCGAATAGCCAAATAATTTAGTCTCTGCTATAGCCAAACACCTTGCTATCTGATAGAGAGTATGTTTGTCTTAGCACTTGGAGAAGGGGCAGGGGGGTGGGTAAGGCTTTTATTTTATGCAATGCTGGGGCTTGAACCTAGGATCTTACACACACTAGGCAAGTGCTGGACCACTGAACTGCATTTTAAATCTTAGCACTTGACTTAAAACACAGTTAGCATGCCGGGCAGTGGTGGCACAGGCCTTTAATCCCAGCACTCGGGAGGCAGAGGCAGGTGAATTCCTGTGAGTTCTAGGCCAGCCTGGTCTACAAGAGCTAGTTCCAGGACAGCTAGGACTGTTACACAGGGAAACCCTGTCTCGGAAAACCAAAATAAATAAATTAATTGATTAAATTAAATTAAATTAAAACCACACAGTTAGCTTAGCTGGGCAGTGGTGGCACACACCTTTAATCCCAGTACTTGGGAGGCAGAGGCAGGCAGCTCTCTGTGAGTTCGAGGCCAGCCTGGTCTATAAAAGCTAGTTCCAGGACAGGCTCAAAAGCTATAGAGAAACCTGTCTCGAGAAACCAAAAAACAAAAACACAGTTAGCTTTTTCAGCAACGCCCAAAACAAATCATTTTTCCCCCCAAGAGACGTACATGACCAAGAGCACTGACCCATGTCCTTTGGGTCACTTTGCTTCCAAGCTGTTTTCCTCAGACCCGGCTTCCAGAGCCTCAGGCTTTAACCACGGGCTCTTACTCCTCCATTGGAAATATCACCCCAGAACCCCAGCAGCAGAGGTCACATGATCACCACTAATAACTGTGTCGGGCCAGTTACCACCATCACCAGCCTGAACAGGACATGCCAGTATCACCTGTCCTGTGACACTGTCCTCATGTCACACCAAGTCCACCAAGCCTGTGTCCTTGCTGAGTCCAGGCACCTCTCTTTTCAGAATGATCACATGCAGGCTGGCTGCGGCTCTGCATCTATAATAATTAAGTCTTTGCACTGATCCCTCTTGGGATTTATTTTTTCACCTTTCAGTTACAGCTGAGGTGTGTCTTCTAAATTCTTTATTCTTTGCAGTCCTAGGCACTGATCCCAGTTCTCCCTCACATAAGCACTGGGTCCATGAAGCCTTGGGAAAGTCACAGGGTGTGGTTCGGTTCCCAGCGCTCACATGGTTGCTCACAACCATCTATAACTCCAGTTCCAGGATATGTGGCTCCCTCCTCTGGTTGCCATGGGTAGCAGTGAACATACATACATTCAAAACATTCATAGACAAAATGCATTTCTTAAAAAGTCACTGGGATGCTCAGAGGTCCTTTCTCCTCCACTATAGCACGGAACCACTGACAGCAAGCTTGCTCTCTTGTATCTGATACTCTCTGTCTTCCGTGTACCGAGCAGAGCTCCCTGAACACTCTTTCCAACGCACACCAGTCCAGGAAATAAAGGTCACAATTGCTCACATGTTAGACATGAGAAGTAACCAGGAGAAAATGCAAGTGTCTTTTTTTTCAAGGTCACACTGACCTGGTTATCTGGCCACCACACCAAATGACTCCACAGATGGTCTCCGTCTCATTTGCCAGGCTGCTGTGACCATTGAAAATGATCCTCCGAAAGCGGCTGGCACAGCACAGGATCCATTGTTCCTCCCCGCCTCCTCATGCTACCTGTGTAGTTAGTATGCATGCTTCCTGTATGCCCTTCCGAGCCTTTGATTAGAGAGGTCAGCAGGGCAGAACCCCGAGCCTCTTGAACTCCCCCTCAAATATTCTCAGACATTAATAGAATAGATTAGGCACTTAGTATCTCTGAGCAGTTAGTTCAATGCAGCACTAGATTCCTAGGGACATCTGATGGAGAGGGGCTGTGAAAAAGCCATACCTGATGTCCCAGTTCTATCCCACGGAAAGTCACCGCTGACGTGATGTCACAAAAGAGGTTCGAAGTGTACCAAGGAGCCATGCGCATTGAAAAGTCCGTGAAAAGCCAGCGTGCAGTGGGTCCTCCCAAGAGCATGGTTCTCACACAGGCACATGGCCTTGGAATCTGCTTCTCTCTACCACCTGGAGGGACCCAACTCTGGCAGAGTTTCGAAGATTAACAAAGGAATTTGTCAAGCAAGGTTAGGAGCTGGAATTGAGTTAAGAGAGTTATGAACTAGCAGGCCAAATTGTGCCTAAAGGGTGTGGGGACTGGAGCAATGAGCCAGTGGTTAAGAGCCCTGGATGCTCTTCTAGAGGACTTAGGTTCAATGCCCAGCACCCGCATGGTGGCTCACAACCACCTATAATTCCAGTTCCAGGAGATCTGATGCCCTCTTTTGGGCCTTTGTGGGCCCAGACAAGTGTGGTGCACAAATGTACATGCAGGCAAAACACCCATACACATACACATACACACAAAATAAACACCCATACACATAACACATAAAATAAACACCCATACACATACACATAAAATAAACACCCATACACATGCACATAAAATAAACACTCATACACATGCACATAAAATAAACATTCATACACATGCACATACACATAAAATAAACACTCATACACATACACTTAAAATAAACACCCATACACATACACATAACATAAACATCCATACACATACACATAAAATAAACACCCATACACATGCACATAAAATAAATACACATACACATAAAACAAAAAATAACTAAATATATTTTTAAAAGATAATGCTTTTTTAGAATTTTTTAAGTATAATTGAGTGGAAAAGCAGAACTCACCCACTTTCCCAGGCCAAGGCCAAAGAGGGGCCTCTCTGGCCTAGGAAGCCATAGACAAAACATCACAAACCATTCCCACTAGTAATCCTTAATTACAGGTACAGTGCCAAAGAGGAAGGAAGTGTCCTTCAGTGCGTGACCCATACAGAGTGACCCTACTTGGCATCCTGCTTGGAAACAAATTTTGTGATACAGGCACAGTAATTAGGAAAAACAATGTGTAAGAGGGTGTGTAATGGGGTGAGTGTGGGCAGGATAGAAACGGAAAATTCTAAAAGTCAAGGGGAGGAGCGAGACTGAAGGACTGGGATTGATTGGTAAGGAGGGTGGGATTCCGAGAAGAAAAGCGAGAAGATGTCTAGAAAGGGAAGCATGAACTCGAGGGCACAAAGGGGATTTTTGATGGACATGGATAAAGCCATCTTTATGTCCATGTGGGATGCACATGTTTGTACGTGTGTGTACATTTGTATGGAGGCCCGAGGTGACAGTTGGAATCCCCTCGGTTACTTTCAACCTTAGCTTTTTCTAGATAGGCTCTCATTGAACTGGAGGTCACCGACCAATTCAACTAGACTGCTGATCCGTGAGCCCCAGGCCCCCTCCTCTCCAGCTGTGGGATTATAGGCACACACCACCTCCATGCCTGTTTCTTGAGACTGGGAATCTGAAGGCAGGCCATCTGCTTGGGGGGCAAGCACGCTTACTACAGAGCATTTCTCTAGCCTGAGATTCTGTATGTTTTTTGAGTAAGGTAGCTCAAGAGATCTTTTTTTAAAATGCTAATTGAAGCAGATGTGCTCTCTCCCCCAATTCACAGCCTACAGTGTTTCCTGCAGACCAAAGGGGATTCTCTGAAATCTTTGTCTGGTGGGTTATGAAGAGTCCCTAGCATCACACAGGTCATGAAGAGGCCCTTGGGATCACACAGGTCATGAAGAGTCCCTAGCAACACACAGGTCATGAAGAGGCCCCTGGGATCACACAGGTCATGAAGAGGCCCTTGGGATCACACAGGTCATGAAGAGTCCCTAGCAACACACAGGTCATGAAGAGGCCCCTGGGATCCACCCATCACCTCTCTCAAACTCTGCAGTTATGGCCAGGCATGGTGGCACATGCCTTTAATTTTAGTGCTCAAGAGGCTGGGGCAAGAGGATTGTGAGTTTCTGATGTGCCTCGCATGTATAGTTCAGAACTAGCCTGGGCTACAAAGTGCATTAGAAGGTAGCCTGGACAACCTAGCACAACACCGTCAACATAAAATGAAGAAAGCACCGTTTCTGCTTTCCTAACGTGCTGTTCCCCTTTTCCACCCTGAACTTCTGCTGACTCTCCTCCATCACCCTGCCCAGGGGTCTCCGTGTGCTCCATCTGCATTATGTCAAATAGCAGACCCCGAGCGACCACTGTCTCCCTATGCCACCCTCCCCTCTGCTGCCACATATCCACCGCCCTAACCCTGTGAGACCTTTCAGTGACTTCCAGTGAGGATGAGATGTCCCGCCCGCTCTCCCCACCCATCACTCTCTCTCTGGTGTCTAAAGCCACATGAGCCCGTAGACAACTGCACCTTATCGGGGCAGCCAGCTCAGGCTCTCGTTACCCTTCTGGCCGGATGGAGCTATTAGCTATTCGGATTTTTCTGTCTAATGAGGAGCGTTAGACAATTGTCTTGTCAGTGAAGCTATCTGAACCACTGCCATGAGTGTGTCTGTCTGTCTGTCTGTCTGTCTTTACGTGTCTATGTATGTGTCTGTGTGTGTCTTTGCGTGTACACACATGTGTCTGCATGTGCATCTGTCTGCCTGTGTGTCCGAGTACATGTAAGTGGCACTTCTGTATGTGAAAGAAATGAGCGGGACACGGGACAGGCTGTGTGAGGAGAGAGGAACACAGGCCTGAATGGCTACTGCTTCCCACAGCCGCTCAGCAGACCACACGAGGCATACCTCACACCTGTAATCTTAGCACTTGGGAGGCTGAGGTGAGCATTCAAAGACACTGTGGGCTTCAGGCCAGCCTGAAGAGAGAATCTGTGAAGAAGACAGGAGGAGGAGGGAATGGAGGAAGAAAGGAAAAGAAAAAAGTCCCTATCCCAGAGCTTAATGAACGTAGAAAAATGCAACAGAATTGAGGTTGTTAGCCAGTGAAACCCAACTTCACAGCAAAACGTCGAGGATTGTCCACCCAGGTTCCCTGGGCACCCAGTCACGTCATCTTGTGCAAAATCCCAGACGGGACAGAACCTGGACCCACCTTCCACGCACCTGCTGGCCACATCCTGTCCCTATTCTGTCCCTCCTTTACTGTCCAATCGCCTGCAGGGTCAGGAGGCCTGGGGGAAGCAGGTGAGCATCAGCCAGCTCAGCGGGATCAGGCCCTTGGCCTTCCCGTTGGAAACAAGTCCTGACGCAGGGAAGAAATTGGGTGTTGATTTGAAATGAAAGCCTTTCAAAGACTTAACGCTGCTTGAGCAACAGGCTCCTGGATTAGAAGCCTTGCAGCGCCCCCTGCTGGCTAGTGGTTTCTATCACGCTCTTTCCGTCACCAGTGAAAGCTGTGGTGGTGGTGTCTTTGCTCCTAGGAACTAAATGCTCATGTGAGTTAGAGATAAAAAACAAGTCATATGAGCTGCTGAAACTGACAAGCTCAGCATCCCAGAGAGGGTAAAACCCTCCTGAGAGAGGGACGTGCATCCCAAACCCTAGGAACACACAGTGAGTCTTCTCAAGTTCCCCATCATATCACAAACAGAGTACCAGGCTTTCAAGAGATGACTTCACACTCTGTCCACCCCACTTACACACAAAGATATGTGCCAGTTTAGCTATTTTTAATAACGGTGGCTATTCCTAGCACAAAGGGACTCTTGGTTATGCCAAAAAACATCCCTAAATAGCAAGGGTTCTTGGTCTACTCAAGCGTGATTTACATGTGGGGGACAGGAGTTTCTCCCTCCACTGAGACCAGTTGGCGAAGGAAAAGAGCAATGTCTGGCATTGGAGATGGCTGTGAGCCTCCATGTGGGCACTGGGAAACCTAACCTGGGTCCTTTGCTAGTGCAACCAGTGCTCTTAACCACTGAGTCAGCTCTCCAGCCCCAAGAATTCATTCTTGAAGCAGCTGGTTAGCGAGGGCCTCTGGAATGGGAAACACACAAACCCAGGCAGGTGTGAGCAGGTACACACTCGTCCTCGAGCCGAGCACTCTCATATGCTGACGTATCTACTCGGGAGAGGCCCCGAGCCTCTGACCAGGCTTTCTTATACTCAATATGGACCTTGTTTGCAAAAGAGAGTAGAGGGCCAGCAATAGGGCTCAGTGGATAAAGGTGCTTGGTGCCAAGCCTGACAACTGGAATTCAATTCTTTGTCCCACGATCTCCCTCGTTCCCTGCAGCCGATCAACCATCTTCGTGCGACTCCACACCAATGGGAATCAGGAGCTGCAGTACCAGCCAGGCGACCACCTAGGTGTCTTCCCTGGCAACCACGAGGACCTCGTGAATGCCCTCATTGAGCGGCTGGAGGATGCGCCGCCTGCCAACCACATGGTGAAGGTGGAGATGCTGGAGGAGAGGAACACAGCTCTGGGTGAGGGTCCAGCTGCACCCAACAGAAGGGCTGCGGGAGCCGCAGCTCCAAGTGGGCAGGGTAGCCGCCAGGGCATGGTTGGCCTCTCAGTGAGGGCTTCCTACCTTTCTTTAGTTGATGGATGGATCATCCATAGCCTCCTTCCCTCCTTCACTTTCTTCTTTCTTTCCCATTCCTTCTCTTCCTCCCTCCCCTCCCTTCTTGCTTCTAGTTCTTTCTCTATCCCCTTCCCTTTTTCTCCCTCCCTCCTTCCCTTCCTTTCTTCATCCTTTTCCTCTTCCCCTTCCTACTTCCTCCCTTCTTTCCTTTTTCTATGTAGGCCAGGCTGACTTTACACTTTCAATCCTCCTGCCTCAGCCTCCAAAGTACTAGGACCACAGACACAGCCTGTCACACCTGGTTTGAAGAACCTTCAAAGCTGAGGGTCTCCAAGCTCCACCTTCACCTCATAGATAGGGAATGGGCTCCAGACGCCAGTACAAGGAGCTGTGGTGGCCATACCTGACAGCCCGTGACACCATGGCTGTCACCTTTGCAGGGGAGCTAACTAGAAAGTGAAAATGGCATGCTGTCTGCCAAAGCCTTCCTGCAGATCCTCTTGGCAGGAGCCACTATGAAGAGACATGTCCCCCTTAGGGAATCTAATCGCTTGTAGTTCTCTGTGTTAGACCAGAATTTCCATCATGTCTCGAGTTCACAATGAGGTAGGGGATCATGTTTGGAAGGTACACAGAATAGTCCTCCCACCATGGAGGAAGGGTTCTAGGACCCCTAGAAGATGCCAGAATCCATGCGTACCCAAGTCCTTATAGAAAGGGTGTTGTGTTTGCATAACATCTACACACACTGTCGTATTTGCATGTCACTATGCCTGTCCTCCTGCATACTTTAAACCCTCTCTAGATGGCTTACCCAGAGCAATACAAATGCCTATAAATGGTCGCTGCACCATAGTGTTTACAGATAATGACAAGGAAAAAAAGTCTGTGCATTTCAGTACAGATGAAGTTGTGCGCTCGCTCTCTCTCTCTCTCTCTCTCTCTCTCTCTCTCTCTCTCTCTCTCTCTCTCTCTCTCTCTCTCTCTCCATTGCTTTCATTCCTCTGCCATGGACATGGAGAGCCAAGGGTACAGCGTAGTTAGAGCCAGGGGTGAGGCTAGAAGGCCTGCCTTTGCATCCAGAAAGCTGTGTGGCCCTTAGATTCCTTCACTTGTCTGTGCTTCCTTTTCCGCACCTGGGGTGACGAATGTGGTGAGGATTAGGTGACCTGAGCATCGTCCCCACTATGCCTCCCCAGGCGTCATCAGCAACTGGAAGGATGAGCCTCGCCTCCCACCCTGCACCATCTTCCAGGCCTTCAAGTACTACTTGGACATCACCACGCCACCCACGCCCCTGCAGCTACAGCAGTTCGCCTCCCTGGCCACCAGCGAGAAAGAGAAGCAGCGGCTGCTGGTCCTCAGCAAGGTTGGTCCCGGGTTTTGGAAAAGCAATGAATATGCTCTTCCAACTGTTCACAGCAGATGGCAGTCGTGAGTAAGGGGCGTGGTCTCGTTCGCATATGGTCGCCGTATTGGCTTGTCCCATCTGACTCTCCCAGCTCTCGAGCCTGGTAAATTGAGAGGGACCCTTCCAGAAACTCAGCAGGCATTGCTATAATAACTCTTACCGCCTTCCTTTGTGGTTTTGAGCTCTTGTCGGCGCCACCTTAACCCATGCATGGAAGAAAAGGTAGCAGAGATCCTCACAGCGGGTTTACAGATAGGGGTTGGATTCTGGTCGTAATAACAGTGGTATTTTCTGGTTCAGAATAGCTACCAAAAAAAAAAAAAAAGATTGCTAGAAAAGAGACAAGAGACCTCTGGTGATCAGATGAACCCAGCAGCTTTATCACCCTTGCCTAGATACCACGAAGGTCCCTACCCAAGCTGCTCTCTGTCCTTGCTCAGTAGGGTACCTAAGACTGGGGATGTGGCTCAGCGGGTAGAGCTCCTGCCAAGCACACAGGAAGTCCTGGGTTTAATCCCCAGGACCACATGAACTAGACATGAACTAGACCACGGAGGCAGGAGCATCAGGAGTTCAAGGTCATCTTCACCTACACAGAGAATTCAGTGTCAGCCTGGAATACATGAGACTTGTCAACACAAAACAAAACAAAACAAAACAAACAGGGCCTGCAAGATGGCTCAGTGGATAAAGGCACCTGCTGACAACCTAGGTTCAATTCAATCCCCTGGGCCCACATGACGGAAGGAGAAGTTACTCCCGAAAACTGCCCTCTGGATTCTACTTGTATGTGCGTGTACACTCATAGTCTCACAGGCAGACATACTCTCCTGTGCACAAAACATAAAAGATGTAGGGTTTGAGATGAAGAGATGCCTCAACCCTTTAGAGCACTGGCTGTTCCTGCAGAGGACCCGAGGACCAGGGTTTTATTCTCAGAACCCACTTGGCAGCTCATAACCCCAGTTCCAGGTAATCAGATAACCTCTTCTGACCTTTGGAATCACAAGGCACACTCATGGTACACACACACACACACACACACACACACACACAGGAAAAACATTCAGACACATAAAATAAATCTAAAATTTCTTGCTGTTGTTTTGTTTTTCGAGACAGGGTTTCTCTGTAGCTTTGGTGCCTGTCCTGGAACTAGCTCTTGTAGACCAGGCTGGCCTCGAACTCACAGAGATCCACCTGTCTCCCCCCCCCCCCCCGAGTTCTAGGACCACCTCCTGGCTTAAATCTAAAATTTTAAAACTAACATAATTTAAAATAAAGACACCTACCTACTCAGGTAGATCACCCAACCCCAGTGTTTCCAGGAATCGGGGGTCTCCTTCCAAGGAAGCAACCCCCCCAGCAGAGGCCATTTCTTTTGCTATCCAAGAAAGTGGACTGGGTGGTGAGTAGCAAGGGGGAGGCTCATTAGCAAGTGCACATTACCGAGAAAAGTGAAAATAAACACCAGAAGGCAGCGAGGACTCCGAATGGGGAGCAGGAGACAGATGGCCATGGTAGAACGCGCTGCCGTCATTTTGCATCCTAAGCTTAGCAGGATTTTATAACTTTTAGAAGATGTATAATTTGGACTGGAAACTTGTGATTAATGGTGGCGGGGGTGAGTATGACGAGGGAACATTTTGCATAGTATTCTTTGAGAGAGAGTTTTATATAAAGTTCATCTCTTCTGGAAAACACAGAGTTTCCAAGACAACTGAGTGGAATTTTATTATTGTTGTTGTTGTTGTTGTTGTTGTTGTTGTTGTCAGAAAGAAATACCTGTGAGAGAGAAAATAGGCTGGGAGGTAGAGGGGACTGGAAGGGAATGGTCAGACTGCAAAACAAAGCAGACCCCAGAGAAGAAGGGAAGGAGCAAGGTCAGATGGAAATGTACCGCTTGCAATGTGGTTTCGGAAAAATGCCCACGGTCCTTGGGGGTTCCTAGAGCCAAAGTCGTGGCTCCCTAGAAAGGGTCACGTTGGCATCTGTCATGAGCTTGAACATCTTGCAGGAATCCGTGCCCAGCAGAAGCACAGCTGCCAAATACGGTTCAGGTAGAGGTCACTGCCCAAGGAAATCACTTTAGACGAATGCCCGTTCAGAGTCTTCCACTGGAGGCTTTTGGTCATGAGATGTTTTGAATCTGAAACGTGGGGCTAGAGAGTTTGTTCAGCTGTTCAGAGAACTTGCCGCTCTTCTAGAGGACCCAAGTTTGGTTCTCAGCACCGACATCAGGTGGCTTACAATTGTCTGTTAACTCCAGGTCCAGGAGATTATGGCCTCTGGCCTCTGCTGGTACCTGCCCTCAAGTGCACATACTCCCATGTAGACATGTGCACGCATACACACAAACACACTCGCACACACACGCTTCTCCTTGGTCCACTGCCAGTGGCACTGTTTGAAAACGTCATGAAACTTTTAACGGGCAGAGTCTCCCTAGAAGAAGTAGGCTGTTAGGGGTGAGTCTTGGTCTTAGAGCCCAGCTCCTTGTCCCCATGCATCCTCTGCTTCATTCCTGCTGCGTGTGTGCAATGGGATGGCTGCCTCCTAGTCCTGCAGCCCCTCATCCACCATGATTGGCTGTGTCCCCTTGAATTGTAATCCAAAACAAACCCACCTTCTTTAGGCTGCTTCTCGCTGGGGATTCAGGCCCAGCAGTAAGATGAGTGAATGAGGCCACCTGCAGCAGGTGGAAGCCAATGGGGCTCAGCGTTGGAAACAGATACCTTTAAAAACACCATTCTCAGGGCTGGAGAGGCGGCTCAGCATTTAAAGAACTTGCTGCTCCTGCAAAGACTGGTTTAATGCTTAGCATCCACCACAGGTGGCTCACCACTGTCTGTAATTCCAGCTCCAGGGAATCTGACGCCCTCTTCTGGCCTCTGCAAGCACTCACGCACAGACACATGCACACATGCACACACATACACACACACACGTGTACACAAAGACACAGAGACACATACACACAAATAAAAATTTAAAGTAAATCTTTTAAAACATAGAAACAGTTCTTACCTCACAGGCCACACAAACATGTGGCAGCTGTGGATCTGTGTGCCAGCTAGAGGTGGCCATTCCTGGCTCAGACACAAGGCCTAGCCCTAGCTTACCAGGACTCTGTGTCTCTGTAACCTCATCTGTGAAATGGGATGATAATAAGCCATTGCTGCAGGGTGAGTGTTTATGGCTCCTAGATTTCTCACATCCAAATTAACCCCCTCAGTTAGCTTTGGTGTGTCACTTAACAGGGGGTGACATCAAGAGGTAGGGATGGGGCTGGGGGTGCAGCTTGATAGCTGGAGGCTACAGTCATGTGCACAAGGCTCTGAATTCAGTCACAAGGACTGGTGGTGCAAGAGGGGGGCAGAGAGAGACGGGGAGGAGAGGGGAGGGGAGGGAGGGAGAAATGGAGGGAGGGAGGAAGGGAGGGAGGGAGGAAGGGATGGAGGGAGGGAGGAAGGGGAGGGAAGAAAGAAAGAAAAAGGAAGTAAGGAGGAAGGGAGGAGAGAGGAGAGAGGCTTTTGCAAGGCAATTGCATCAAGGACCCTATCCTCATAGGCCAAATAAACATTTTTATAAAAAGCAGCCAGGGGGGCTGGAGAGATGGCTCAGCGGTTAAGAGCATTGCCTGCTCTTCCAAAGGTCCTGAGTTCAATTCCCAGCAACCACATGGTGGCTCACAACCATCTGTAGTGAGGTCTGGTGCCCTCTTCTGGCCTTCAGGCATACACACAGACAGAATATTGTATACATAATAAATAAATAAATAAATAAATATTTTAAAAAAAAGCAGCCAGGACATCTGCTTCTCCCTTCTGCCACGTGAAGACACGTAGGCACTACCAGGATCTACATGATCTACAGGATCTACACCAAAGTAGATTCTCCCCAGACACCAAATCTGCTGGTCCCCCCAACCACAAACCTCCGGGATGTGAGCGATAGATGTCTACTGAACCAATTAACCAGCCTGGGGTATTGGTATTTCAGAATAGTTATGGCCATCGCTGTGACCAAATGCCCAATAATAGGCAACTGAAGGCAGGAGAGGCCACAGAGAGCAGCCATCCTGAGAGGGAAGGTATAGCCACAGTCACATGAGGCAGCTGGTCACATTGTAAGGGCAGTCAGGAAGCAGAGTCAACAGGAAGTGGATTAGGCTATAAAAACCTGAAGGCCCGCCCTCAGTGACTCACTTCCTCCAGCTAGGTTCTATCTTCTAAAGATTCTACAACTTCCCAAATCAGCACTGCCAGCTGAGACCCAAGTGTCCAAACACAGCCTGTGGGGGACACTTCACACTTGAACCACTACCATAAGAGAGGCTCTATTTCAAAGCCCGAGGTGCCTAGCCCTGTGCCTGACTGTAGGTACTGAATATACCCTCATGCCGGCTCACCGCTCCCCTGGTCTTCCTCCAGGCCCCACCGACTCAAGCCCCTCTCTGTCCTCTCCTCACAGGGGCTGCAGGAATATGAGGAGTGGAAATGGGGCAAGAACCCCACGATGGTGGAGGTGCTGGAGGAGTTCCCGTCCATCCAGATGCCGGCCACACTTCTCCTCACCCAGCTGTCGCTGTTGCAGCCTCGTTACTACTCCATCAGCTCCTCCCCAGACATGTACCCCGACGAGGTGCACCTCACTGTGGCCATTGTCTCCTACCACACCCGAGGTGCGTACCTGGGGGAGCTGGGGGGTTCCTGAGCCTGCATTTCCCCCTCAAGGTATCTGGAGGTCTCTCCTTGAACAACCTGTGGATCAGATCCCACATTCTTACAGGACGCTGCCAGCCAAGCCCATGGAATGGAATGCATCCCATAGCTGAGCTAACCCTGAATATGGTTAGAAATAGGCAAGGCATGTGTCTGGGGGGGTCTCCTCTCACCCTGTCCACCCTGCGGGGCAGCACTCACAGGAGCATCATACAGGCCTGTCTGGAGCTAAATAGCACAGACACCTCTGTGATGTTTTTCCCTTGCGATCAAGCCCCCGAAGTGCACAGTGCCTAGAGACTCTGAGACATGATGAACAAGCCATTCAGAACACCCTGACCCAGGTCCTCAAGCAGGCAGGGTCTGAGTATTCACACCCAGACCCATCGAAACCCTGTGCACTTGCACACTCAACTCACTCTGAGTGTACCAGCTCCTCCTCCCCTTCAGAGCAGGGATCCAGGTCTGGAACTCAGAGGCACAGCCCTTGGCATTGAGCTGGGAGATGCTTCACTGCGGGTGAGGGCTGGGGCTGGGACTGGAAGAGAGAGACAATGTGCGATGTGATGAGATGAACCTCTTGCTCGTTCTGTTAGATGGGGAAGGACCCATTCACCACGGCGTGTGCTCCTCCTGGCTCAACCGGATACAGGCGGATGACGTAGTCCCCTGCTTCGTGAGAGGGTGAGTGACAGATGAGGAGAGGCGCAAGGCCATCTCCTATCAGCGCGTTGATCCCGTGCATTAGGGTACATGAAGGCTCAGCCTGAGGGGCTCTAGGTAGATGGCCGGTGAGGCAGGGGTAGCACCAATGTCTGCATCATTTCCAGTCGCTAGGGAGACAGAATCAAGGGACACACATCATCATGCACTGCCTACTGTCCACATCAGAGTCTCAGAGAGTAGGTCTTAAAGCGCAGCCTGACCACATAGCCTGGGCACGTCCATGTTAGCATCTCCAGGTAGCTCATTTCGGCACTGTTGTCTGTGACCCCCGGATTAAAGACCTCATGGATGACTGAGGACTGCTTCTCAAGAGTGGAAGAGAAAGCTGAAATCAGGGCCTGGGGCAATGGCTCAATGCTGTTTACAGGTGTAAGGATCTGAACCCAAATACCAGCACCCTCTTAAAAGCCAGGCAGGGTGACTCATGCCTGGGGAGGCAGAGACAGGCAGGTTCCCAGAGCTTAGTGGCAGCCTCTGAATCAGGGAACTCCAGGTTCCACGGAAAAACCTGGCTCAAAAAGTAAATTGGAAAATGATAGACAGACATTCGATGTTGACATCTGACATCCACATGCACATGTACAGACAAACATATACACGTGCATGCATACACACATACACACACGCACATACATGCACATACACTCACACACATACATTCATACATGCACACACACATACATACACACACATACACACGCACATATACTCACACACAGTTGCAATTTTAACTTAAAATTCAATCCAGAGTGATTTTCTTCCTCTATCTACCACCCTGGGGACATTTGTTGATGTCCAAAGACGTTTTTGACAGTCATGACTCCAGAGTTATTCCTGACATCAAGTTGGTAGGAGCCCAGGGTGGTGCTTAAACACCCACAATGCATACAATAGCTCCCCATCAAAGGGGTGCCCACTCTCAAAGCCAGAACACAGAGGAAGTCCTGGTTAGCTCCGACTTCTTGTTCATAGGGCTTAGCCTGATGCTAAGTGATGGGAATGGAGGAAGAGGCAAGCTCCAGCAAACTCACTTTTAAATTACTCTGCTAGTTCCCACGCTAAAGGGGCCCATGGTCCCACTAAGGAACAGACAACTCTCTAAGATAGCTGCCTGGGATACCCTGGGCTCCAGTGTGGAGCAGCACACAGTGATGCTTCTGTCTTTTCTGCCCAGTGCCCCTAGCTTCCACCTGCCTCGAAATCCCCAGGTCCCTTGCATCCTGGTTGGCCCAGGCACTGGCATTGCGCCCTTCCGAAGCTTCTGGCAACAGCGACAATTTGACATTCAACACAAAGGTATATATGGACCAGGGGCCACTGACTTCTGACTCAAGAGAGAGATGGGGGAAGCCCTGCTTCACCTCACTGCCTGGGGGGGAAGGGAGAGGTGAGGTTGCCATACCGACGTGGCCACAGGTGCAGTTTGAACAGCCTACCCAACCAGACCTGCTCCACAGCCTGTCCCAAGAGCCTGAAATCTCATCTCAGAGGGCATTTCCTTGGCTTAAGAGTTGATCCTAAAAGCCCAATATGCCACCAAGGATAGGCACGCATCCTTGTCAAATGGATCTGAGTATGCGACTGCTTCATGAACCATCACAAGCTCAGGCCTTGCCGAGTGAGATAAGTTCAGGTTTGGAAAAAGGAGAGAAAAGACCCTAGTTGCAGAGGCATCAAGGAAGGAGTCCAGCTGTATAAGACAGGAGGACAGCACAGATTTAAAACCTAGCCAGGCTGTGCTAGCACTGCCCTTAATCCCAGGGCTCCAAGGCAGGGGGATCTCTGTGAGTTCCAGGCCAGCCTGGTCTACATAGTTCCTGGCCAGGGAGGATTAATTTAAGTAAATAGATAAATGAAGGAAAAAGAAAGAGAGAGAGAGAGAGAGAGAGAGAGAGAGAGGTAGGGAGAGAAGAGAGAAAGAGAGAAAGAAAGAAGAAGAAAGAAAGAAGAAAGAAGAAAGAAAGAAGAGAAAGAAAGAAATATTATCGGGAGAGAATACAAAAGAGGGTGGAGTAGTCTGAGGAATGGTTCTGTTTTCGTCTTATTTCGTTTTCATTTTTCCCCTTCCGACCCCCCCTCCCCCCCCTTCCTACTGTGCACGTCCTTCTTTCTTCCTCTTTCCTCTTCTTTCTTTCGTTCTTCCCCTTTCCTTCGAGAAGAAGGAAGGAAGGAAACAAATGCCCCACACAACTGTGTTTACAACAGAACAGTGACCTCAGGAGGTGATTGGTGGTATTACCATCGTCCCATACACCCAGTTCTGAATCTGATTCCCCAACTCACATCAAATAATTGAAAAAAACATGGAGTCTGTATCGAACATCTACAGATCCCCCCCTTAAACAGTGCAGTATAGCAATAGAGAGTTTACATTGCATCAGTTGTAAGTAGAGAGGTAAGTGGAGGCACAGAGGAAGACTGTAGGGGTTCTAGAAAATGCTGTGCTATTTTATCTGAAGGACTGGGGCACCTGCAGATTTTCATACCCGGGGGACCCTGGAATCATCCTTTTCCTTGCACCCTGGGTGGTCACTTCTGCTTCCATTTTCACGTGGGGAAACTGAGGCTCAGAGAGAGAAGTGACTCAGACCCGGGCCATCAGGCTCCAGTCTGGACCCTGAGCATTTTCCGGTAGCAGGCTGCAAAGGAGTCAAGAGACCAGGAAAGGAATGTCCCCTGTTCCCACAGACTGTGCTTGTCTTTGTGCGTGGGTGAAAACATGGGGGTGTGCCTGTGTGTCTAACCACCTGCCCCATGTATGTGAGCTGTCCTCTGCATGTCACACCCTGAGTTCCTGGCACCCCAGTTCCTGTAGTTCAACCACTGCCTACTTGAGCATCAAAGCCATGTGTGATACGGGGTCTTCTGGGTCCCCAGGAATGAAGCCCTGCCCCATGGTCCTGGTTTTCGGGTGTCGACAATCCAAGATAGATCATATCTACAGAGAGGAGACCCTGCAGGCCAAGAACAAGGGTGTCTTCCGAGAGCTGTATACTGCCTATTCCCGGGAACCTGACAGGCCAAAGGTAAGCCGGCCACGTCCAGTGTGCATGCATGACTGTGCCTGTGCACGGCAACACACACATGTAACAGGTCACAGGTAAGCCAGCTACCTCTGACCACACCCAGTGTACATGCATGATTTTGTTTCCCACTTGAAACTCTCTAGAATCACCCAGGAAAAAGGCTCAAAGAGGATTATCTGAATTAGGTTGGCCTGTGAATGTGCTGGGGGGAGATTTCTTAATCTGGCTCATCAAAGTGAGTAGACTTGCTCTGAATGTAAACAGCGCCGTTCATGGGTGGGGCCTTTGGACCGAATGAAAAGGCAGGAGCGCCAGGCAGTGGTGGTGCACGCCTTTAATCCCAGCAATTGGGAAGCAGAGGCAGGCGAATCTCTGTGAGTTAGAGGCCAGCTGGTCTACTGAATGAGTTCTAGGACAGGCTCCAAAGCTGCAGAGAAACCCTGTCTCCAAAAGCCAAAAGAAAAAAAGGAAAGGAAAGGAAAGGAAAGGAAAGGAAAGGAAAGGAAAGGAAAGGAAAGGAAAGGAAAGGGAGAGAGGGACAGAGGGAGGGAGGGAGGAAGGAAGGAAGGAAGGAAGGAAGGAAGGAAGGAAGGAAGAAAGAAAGGCAGGAGCAAACTGAGCCTCATGTGTCCATCCCTTCCTGCCCTCAACTGTGGGTGTGGTGACTGGCCACTTCATGTTCCCACCACTGTGATGTCCCCACAATGATGGACCTGAGCTAAAAATAGACCTTCTGCCCTCCTGCCCACCGTTGCTGTAACAGCCAGCTTACTGTGGAGGTGGGGTGGGAGGCATGGAGGCCAGCAGTCCCGTTACCTTGCTCCGTCCCTGGCTTTCTGCCCTGAGTGTCTCTGACCTGATGGCAGCCACCATCTTTCCTTGGGGGAAGGGAAAGATAGCTAAGGCTTTTGTGTCTCAGTTACTTGTCTCACGGCTATGACAAAGTACTTGACAAAAGCCATTTCAGTAAGGGAGGTTTTGTGTGAGCTCACAGGGAGTGCAGTCTGCAGTCTGCCATGGTGAGGAGCCATTGTGGCAGGAAGCTGAACTACATGGACACCTGTGTAACTGAGCAGAGAGAGATGGCTGGTACCCGCTTGCCTTCTCCTTAAGTCAGTCCAGAACCCGGCCTGTGGAATAGTGCCACCCATATTCAGAGTGGGAGTGCCCACCCTCATTAACCCAGTCTAGAGACCCCCTCACAGACACACCCAAAGCTTCTACCAAGCTGACAGTCAAAATGAACCATGCATGCTGGGGCGGTCCTCTAGGAGGTGACCTAGGGAGCCCTCCCTCAGCAGACAGCTCAAGCTGCCCCCGAGGTTGGGATCCGCTCACTACACACCGAGGTTTGGTCCTGTTGCACTCTTCCTGGTCCCTCGTCCCATTTCCCTGAGGTTACCTCACAAAATATCCCCTACCCATAAGCCCCCACATGGCACTCTGCTTCCCCTGGGACGGGGAACAAGAGCCTCTCAGAGCAGCCCCCTTTCTCTGGTCATCCTCTTCTGCAGAAATACGTTCAGGACGTGCTGCAGGAGCAGCTGGCCGAGCCTGTGTACCGTGCCCTGAAGGAGCAAGGAGGCCACATCTATGTCTGTGGGGATGTCACCATGGCTGCCGATGTCCTCAAAGCCATCCAGCGCATAATGACCCAGCAGGGGAAGCTCTCAGAGGAGGATGCTGGTGTGTTCATCAGCAGACTGAGGGTAAGTATCAGCTGGCAACCAGGGGCCAGGAATTTCCCCCTCACCAATACCCAGTCACAGCCCAGAGGAGATGCACAGTCAGGCACGTGGGCACACATACACACAGTCTGTCTGGTTTTAGGCTCTAGCATATGAAAATGACAAGTGGGCGACCCTGTGGGTAGTCACACAGATGCTGTCCCGACTCAGCGCTTCCCGACCCCCAAGCCAGGCTGCCCTCAGCCCCATGCGCTTGCATATGGTTGGCACTAAACAAAAGGCTCATCCAAAGGGGGGGGGGCGGTGGAAGCTGGAGGCCGGCCTACATGCTTATCACGAAACCGTGTGCCTGGCATGGAGTATGCCCACCCTAGAGGAAGGGCCTTTTCTTAATGCCCTCGAAGGCTAGGTTACAGCCTGGGACAGTTTCCCCAGCAGAGTCCCAGCTTTGTGACCACCGCCCCCCACCAAGCGGAGATTGGATCCCAGAGGTGGTCCCATCCCAGTGCTGCTTTCTTAAATGAGAAGCAATCAAGTTTTCTCGTGGAGGGGAAGGGGCGGAGCATGTCACGGTCCACATGCGAAAGTCAGAGGACGCCTGTCGGAGTGTTCTTCCCGCCTACCGCATGGGTTTCGGGGATTCAAGCCACATCAGCTGACTTTGTGGCCAGTGCCTTTACCTGCTGAGCCCCCTCATGGGCCCCAAGCCGTAACCAAACATGTTTTTAGAAGCTCTTCGCTAAACTTCATTCTAAACCCCAGTGAGGGAAAAGAGATTTCTGCTAGAAATTGGCCAGGAGCCGTTAGAAATGACTCCGCAGGGAAAGCGCATGCTGTGCAAGCTGGAAGACCCGGGTTCAAATCCCTGCACTTACACCACTGCCAGATGGGCATGGCGGTGAGCCTGTGGCCCCAGTACACACAGAAGGCAGAGCTGGGGGCTTCCAGAGCAAGCTGGCTACGAGACCAGCTGGACCAGTGAGCTCTAGGTTCCGGTGAGAGCACCTGGCCCAGCCCATCAGTGGAGAGTGATGGAGAAAGATACCAGTGCCCTCCTCTGGCCTTCACCCGTGTGCGTACACACACATGCACCCACATGGATAAACATACATGGGGAAAGAAAAAGGCATGCCAGGCATAAGGGATGCTGTGGAGTCTGCCACTCTCTTGGTGTCTTTGACATAGTCCCCTGAGAACACTTCATAGCTTCCCAGAAACTTTGCAGACTAGGGCAAAGAAACCTCCCCCACTCTCTCTAGATGTGGGCCCTGCTGCAGACCCAGGGTGCTGGAATTGAGTATATCATGGGCCCTGATGCAGAATCTGGATGCTAGACCTGGGTTTATCATGGGCCCTGCTAGCCAAGTCAAGCTTCTGGCCACTGCTCTCATAAGCATAGAGATCAGTCTCTCCTCCCAGCCACAAAGATGCCACTCTTAGAGAATATTCTTCTTAGGGCAGGAGAGATGGCTCAATGGTTAAGAGCACTGTCTGCTCTTCCAGAGAACCTGGGTTCAATTCCCAGCACCCACATGGCGGCTCAAACTGTCTGTAACTCCAGTTCCAGGGGACCTGACACCTGCACTCCAAGATGCACAAAATAAAAATAAATACACTTTTTTTATAATATTCTTTTTAACTTCCCAGTTCGCCCATCACTTCTGCCAAGGGAGCTCCCATCACTTCTGAATCTGCCCCCTCCCCTAACCCCGCTTTCTTTCTCCTATGCTGGAGATGAAACACAGGGTTGGTGCATGCTGGGGACATCTGTACCATTTAGTTCCATCCCCTACAACTACTTTTTTTCCCCTCTCCCATCAGCTGGTGCCATTAATCTGGGGCATTTCATACTTAGTTCAGCCTTGCTGTGATCTGAACTTACAGGGGAGAGTTGGAAGGAGAGAGAGAATTTGAGGCTTCCTTCCGGCCTCGTTGCTCCTTCTATGCTCGCAGTCCTCAAGGCGGCCCCCCTTTTTGCAAAGGCTCACCCCATAGATTCTTCACTGCCCAGCCTCAAGAGGCACAAAATGGCAGAGCCCTGCTAACACACAGCCTTAGAGACCAAAGATACCCCAGCACTTTCAGCTCAGTCTCTGTCTTGTCTGGGTATATGTTCCTCCATGTATCACTCTGGCTGTTCTTCTCCAACCCCTTACCTGCCCTTTGATCTATCCCCATAGGATGACAACCGGTACCATGAGGACATCTTTGGAGTCACCCTGCGAACATATGAAGTGACCAACCGCCTTAGATCTGAGTCCATTGCCTTCATTGAAGAGAGCAAAAAAGATACAGATGAGTAAGTCCTCTCCAGTCCCGGGGAGAGGGGCCACAGTGGGCTGAAGCTGGGGTTTGATGGGTTTCTCACGGTGGGGGTCCGCAGGCCAAAATAAGTGGCTGTGATCCTGCTGCTATCAGGGCAAAGGGTTGCCCATTGGAGGCCAGCTTGAGGTACACGTGGGACCTCGTCTCAATAAAACAAAGGAGTACACATCCCCAGGTGACCCCAATCCTGCTGAGTCTGGCATTCAAAAGTTAGGTCACAGTGGTTTGCAAGGTCTAGGGGTACCAAGGATCCAAAGTGTCAGAATTCCACCTGGCTAGGGTGCCTCCTAGTGGAACCATGGTCTCTCCGCCAACTACTGTAACTCTTGATGCTCCCTACCCCTCTCCCAGAAGTCACTGGAGACATTGTCATGACTGCAAATTAAAATAGCCTCTAGAAGTTGCTGGAAACAGCCTGAAGCATCATGAGGGTGGGATGGAGTCTCACTATTTAAACCTTACCTCCCAGCGTACAGCAATAGGACCAGGGTGCTGATGCCTTCCTCATCCCTTCCCTCAGATCTTCCCCTTCAGACAGGCAGAACTTTCTCCCAGGTGTCTCTTTCCCAGTCAGAATGGCTGTTTCCGGAGACTTCTCACTGTTTCTCCTCCAGACAGCTTGGCTGTCTCCAAACATTCCCTGTCCACGCAGGTTACACTTCTGTTGCATGTGCACACACTCACACCTGTGAATCGGGTGCCTGCGGAGGCCAGAAGGGAGTGCTGGCTAGACCTGGAGTTAGAGGCAACCGTGAACTGCCACACATGGGTGCTGGAAACCGAACTGGGTTCTCAGGAAGAACAGTGAGAATGTTAAACCACTAGGACATCTCTCCCGCTCCTTCTGGGCTGTTTATTGTTTGTTTGGGGTTTGCTTTTCTGAGACAGAGTCTGTGTAGCCCAGGCTAGCCTGAACTTGCCCTCCTGTGCTGCCTCTGTTACCCCCAGGTCACCCGAAGGAGCCTGGCTTCTATGCCACTAACCCCCTCCCTCTCTCATCCAACAGGGTTTTCAGCTCCTAACTGGATCCTCCTGCCCCATGGGATGGTGGGGTGGCCGCTCCAAGTGCCCAAGCTAGGGCGGCCACAGTTGACTAACCGCGGACACACATGGCTGAACCTTCCCCACGGGACCCCATGTGACCCACCCTGCCTTTTGTCCTGTTGCTGTGTCCTGGTCCTTCCTCCCACCCCATACTCTCAACCCTGGGTTTTCTCCTTGACTCTTCTCCGCAATGCATTGTCTCTATACCCTGCAGTGGCTCTTACAAAACTACACCTTCCCTACCCGCTCCTTGCCAAGGGCAGGTGTGGCGCGTGAAACCACCGGGTCATGGCTGTCACTCCTGTTAGGGTCTGAAGGCAACTGGCACTGAGTTACCCTGAGCCAGTCCCTTGACCACTTTAGCCCTTCCCTTGAGTGTGTGTGTGCGCGTGCGCGTGCGTGTGTGTGTGTGTGTGTGTGTGTGTGTGTGTGTGTGTGTAACAGGCCTAGGTCATTCTCTGTCCTCTTACCTGAGTCCTCTGCCTTCATGAAGGACGTTCAGTGTCATGAAACGTGTTCCTAACTATTGTTAATCCATCTCCCATGTCCATCATGAAAGATCTGTGTCAGCCTCTCTGAAACACATCAAGTCCCTTTACTAATCTAGGTGAACCAATCACAGCAGGAGATAGGTAGGTGATGGAGAAGAAGTTGTCCCTGTGAAGGAGTCAGTTATTGAATTCAAGGTGTTCAGAGTCTGACCCCATCAGCAGAGGTCTGTCTGGGAGATTTATCCAGATGGTGAATTGGGCAAGCACCTCCCCACCCCCACCCCCACCCACCCCAGCTGGGGCCACCAGCTCTTGAGCTCCCTCCCTAAACCTAGGCAGCCCCAGCTAAGAGCCCAGCAGCCACGCTGAGCAAGGAAGCATGCTGGGAATAGTCTTCGCCACCAAGGAAGGGTGTGCTTAACTCTAAGTCTGCCCTATTGAAGGAATGGAAGTGCCTCCCGGAGTGCTTTGGAGCCTGGAAGCAAATGCCAAGGAAGAAGAAGATAGCTGGTTTTTATTCCTCCAAATGGGCTTGCCTCCGGCTTGCGAATAATTTCCTCTCCCACATCCTACCCCTAAAACGAGCAGCCATAGCCAGGGCAAGTTGACCCTCAGAGCCAACCATGTTCTAAGTCAGCAGGCTCAAGAGGTCGGCTCTGAGTCCCATGTTCTGTGCTTTTGTTTGGTTCTGTGAGGCAGAAAAAAATGAAACAAAAAAAAAAAATTCCTCTATGTCCTGAGTCAGGGCCTGGCTCTCTTGATGCTAAGTGTGGGGGCTCCCATATAGAAAGTGCCAAGAACTTCACGGTTGTGGACTCAAACCTGAGAACTTCAACCCTCCCTCTCTCCCTCCTTCCCTCCCTCCTTCCCTCCCTTCCTCCATTTTTCCATTTTCCCAGAAAGGGTCCTGCTGTTGCCTAGGCTGGCTTTGAACTCATGACCTTGAATTGCTAATCCTCTTGCCTCTACTTTCCTAGCTAGGATTACAGGCATAAACTGCGTCCAGTTTACGCTGTGCTGGGGCGGGGGAAGAAGGTGTCAAAACCACGATTTCCCGCACACCAGGCAAGCATTCTACCAATTGATCTACATCCCCAGTCTTCAGTCTTCAACCTGAAATTCAGAGACAGGTCTCATGCTGCTCCGGACACCCCCACCACGTCCCGTCACTAGCATGTGGATTTGTCCCAGTTATCACCCCCTGGCCCCAGTTAGTAGCAATGTTCCCCCCAGTAGCCTGGAGGCAAGGCACCGTCCTCCGACACAGTTCCCACCACTTTCTTCCCAGGGACTTCCTTCTCAATCCTTCAAGCCTCTGCAGACACTTCCTAAGATGTAGTTGATTCCCCAGATCTGAACGGCTATGCCCAACCTCCATCCGAGAACTTCTCTCTGCACGCCAGCTACATGCACGCCTGCATCGGTGATTTTTCCACCTCTGAATAAGGAGTGCTTACCATGTGACAGGCTCCTCCCCGCCCCCACCCCTGTATATCCGGGTGCTCCCAGTAGCAGGTGGACAGATGGAAGCTTCGTGTCACTTGCCAGAGAGTCCAAAGACAGGATTACATAACCGGGTTCAGGAGGGACTTTGGTTTTTCAGTGCTAGAGATGAGACCCAGGGCCTCACGCCTGCCAGACTGAGCTATGTTCCCAACCCCCAACAGAGAATGTTTTTTTAAAAAGACCTTTGAACTCTTAACCTAGGCATCTTCCTTAGCCCCTGGCTAGAAGGCCAGAGACCGCTGAATGCCCTAATCTTTTTCCAGGTAGCCGTCTAAGTTGCTTGCCCAATGGCTGACTAAAGTGACCATCTAGAGTGGGCCAATACTGCCCTCTGCTGGTGGTTTTTAGTTCGGCCCACAGCCAGCAACAAGGGACTCTATCTACAGCTTAAAATAAGAGCAGAGTCCAAGACTCAGTTTGTAGCCGGTCTGTTTACTCCGCCTTCTATGCTGGCAGTAACTTCAACCCCACTTCACAAAAGCAGGTTTGACCAGGAAGAAGAAGATGACCCCTCAAAACAGGAGGGCTGGAGACTTATGCTCCCTGCCATCCCTGTAACGCCTGTCCCCAGGAGTTCAACCTGCGGGAGGGGAAGAGAGCTTCTCTGTGTGTCCTTGGGGAAGAAAGCAGGTGACTTTGGGACACAAAAGCTGAGGTGCCCCCTATGAAGTTTCACACGCACACCTGCCCCACGTGTTAATTCTGCCTTGTTTACTCAGAAGGCCCGGTTCCTTGGTGTTCCTGAGAACCCAGATTCTACCTGCGCAGGGTGGCTTTAATGGTCTATGACAGTGCCAGCTCCAGCTCTAATGAGCTTCCATTTTCCCTTATGGCTGGGGAGAACACCTTCCCGACAACAAGATTATCACCGTCACTAGTTTAAGAGGGGGGAAGGGGCAGGCAGATTTTTATGCTAAGTCAACAATACTTGCTACTGTCTGTCATGAAGAGTGAAGACAGAGAGAGATCCTTCCTCCCTATACCCCTCCCCACATGCCCCCTGCACTTCCTCCCACCCCCCCCTCCACCCTCACCCCCACCCCTGCCAAGGACAAGAAAGTCATCAGGCCTGGGGACAAAGGAAGCTGAATCAGCCAGAAAATACCAATGGTGTGGATTTCCCTGGCAAAGGCCTGCTTTGGGATACAAGAGTTCAGGTTTCTCCTAAGGCCAGGGCAAAATGCAATGGTTCTGACCCTGATGTCTGAGCCCCTGTCCCTGCCGCATCACACACACACACCACACTTACATGCCACACACACACACACACACACACACACACACACACACACACCCCGCACACAATGCACACACACAGAGCCTTTCACTGTGCCCTAGAAAGGTCCTTCCAGGTTGAGTTCAGCCAAGGTTTGCTTTTATTTTCCTTCCATCTCCGGCTCTGCCTCCTCAGGACCCAACCTTGAGAGGTTCAGGCTGGCCCGACTTTTTCTCTTTTCTCACTCACTGCCTGACCACCTAGAGGGAAAGGCACCCAAGTGTCTTAAACAAGAGGACCCAGGGACTCCTGGACTTCCGGGGGCATCCCCAAAGCGAAAATGCTCCATAATCTAAAATATCTTGTTGCAAGTGAATGCTTTAGTTCATCCACGAAATGATCTAAAAGATCCCACTAGGAATATGCAAATATGTTTTTTTAATCCAAAATCGAAAACATTTCTTGTCACAAGTATTTCATCAAAGTAAAGTCAACCTATCAGAATCAAGGGAGGTATTGGGGTAAGCGTGCCTCAGCTGTGTTTATAGGTTTGTTTTGTTCTGACATCTGAGTGGCTCTGGATAACTGGGCATCCCTGACCCAAGGCAGTCAGTTCTTAATGAAGTGTCCCTGGAAGGCAGAAGCAAGGGTGACTTCACAAACTGATAGTCTTCGTCTCCTAGCAGAGTCAGGATATGGAAGTGACCGGGTTTAGTCATGACCTCTAGGAGATTCTAGCCAGGAACCCACTAACCTTGCCCCTCTTGTTTGGAGCATGGCTGTCTTGGGTATTGTAGGATAGTGAATATCATTTGTGGCCTTCCCTACTAAATGCCTCTGGCGGCCTCCCGCCATCTGGGACAGCCACAAAGGTTACTAGAAAGTACTGAGTGCCCCTGAGAGGGCAGAACCTTCAGCCATTAGACCAAGCAACCATTGCTTTGGGGTCTCAGGGGCCATGGAGCTGTCTACCTGCGGCTGTAGGGCCTTCTGGTCATAGAGCTGGGGAAAGCCAGAAACCTGCCTCTGTTCGATGGTTGCTTCTCTAACCTCCTTCAAACCAGCGGTGACATAGCAAAGTCTCAAAACTCCCAAGTCAGAGGGTAGCTCAGTGTTTTTAAGACAGAGGCACTGAGGAGCCACCTCTCATGTAGGGTCTGAGGCTATCCCCTGTCCCTATCCCCACCTCCGTGCCCCAAGCTCTGTCTTCCCACTTTTGTTGCTGTGTTGTCCTTGTGACTGTACGACCCACTCCAGGCTCGGCAATTGCTTGCCAGAAGTCCCACGTCCCACACGGGATCAGGTTACACCCAGAGTGTTCACTTTGGGGTTACAGGGAGTGGGGGCAGGGGGATGGGCAGAGCCGGGGTTCCATCTCACCACGCACAAGCTGTCAGAAACTCGGATGCCCCCACCCACCTCTGACTTCTCCATGCTGCTAATCTCTGCCAAGTGTCCCGTGTGCTCCAGCACTGCCGCCTGCCCCCACGCCCTCTGCGAGGCTGTCCAGGCTGTGTTCTCGCATGCTTCTCTTCTATATATAACCCTCACCTTCTCATTTGGTGGGATTCAACACAAAGTCTACTTATGCTTGTTTGCATTATGGTTAAACTATTAAAAAAAAAGTGCACTGACTTGGCTGGCTGGTGTCTTTTGTCACATTGGGTTGGAATATCACACATCTCTCTACCACAGTCGTGGGTTTGGTATCCAGGTAGCATGTATTGGGACTGGAGGATGCTCACAGGGTAAAACTGTTGGGAAAAAGAAATCTCTTTGGTGTCCTGATTTGGGGCCAGAAGACAAGGTTTTATCCATCAGTCCCTCTTGGGCCATTGCATTCTTGAGCCAGTTGACCACTATGGACACTCCTAGCTGCTGGACAGAGGGTTGGGGAAGTAACTAGGTCTCCGTTCCCATGCAGCCACCCCCCCTCCACAGCACCCCTCTTCCCCATCACAGCCTTATCCCTTGGAGGGGCCCCAGAGAGGCAGTTGTTCTCCCATGTATCAGCCCTGAAGACCCCAGAACTCAAACCTAGCTGGTCTCAGGCCCAGCTCCACTTAAAAAGAGATCTCCAAAACCCCGACAAGGAGGCTGGAGAGATGGCTCAGTGGTTAAGAACACCAGCCGTTTTTGTGGAGGACTCAGGTTCGGTTCCCAGCACCCACATGGTGACTCACAGCCACCTGTAACTCCAGCTCCAGGGGATTTAATGCCCTCTTCTCCACAGGCAACAGGTATGCATGCAGGCAAAACATTCGTATGCATAAATTAATTTTTTAAATGTAAATCCCCTGCCAGGGCTGATGAGGAAGTGCTTGTCTTAGATGCCGGGATGAGTTGGTTACTGACGAGGGATACGGGAGTGAGACAGAGCAGGGGAATATGCCTTCACATGCCCTCTGGACACAGCTACGAGGGAGGGCAGTCACACCAATCACCTGTTCTGCCAATCAATCCCTGGGCCCCACGTGGGGGAAGGGGAGGACTGGCTCTCTAAGGGTTGTTCTCGTCACACAGCCTGTGCATGTGTGTCCCTCTCCCCGTCTCTCTAGTCCTCACACCCTGGGCCTCACGTCCAAGGTGCAGTGTAAAAGGAAGGTCAGACAGGGAGCAGGAACCAGGCAAGGCCATTCATGCCCCGCCCCCTGTGGGACTACAAATTCATTAACCAATTAACACTACCGCTAATGATGATGCAAAGCCAGTCCCCACAGGCTGCTTTGGCGTGTCACATCTGAGGAAGTCAGGATGCACTGATAGGCATGTCACTATGCAGCATGTGGCTTTGCCCTCCCTAACTGAGGCACAGGGGGGCCAGGCAGCTTTACAACATCCACAGCTCGGAAATGACAGGGGTGGAGCCAGGAGCAGCCTGTCCATCCTAAGAACCCACATACTGATCCACCATGATGGGCATTTGCTGAGATACTCAATCTTGGTTCAAATCCCAGCTCCTTCACTTCCTGACTGTGTAACTTCAGATAAGTTGTTCAGCTTCTCTGTGCCTTCATTTCTTCGCCATAAAATGGGCTGGTGGTTGTAATTTGTTAGATTGTGGTAGTATTAAATGAGTTCAAATGTACAACATGGGATGGGGTGGGGTAGGGATAGGGTGGGGTGTGGTAGGGTGGGACGGGATGGATTTGATAGAAAAATGAATAGGCTTGAATTCTGGCTCTCCCAACTTCCTCTGCTTATTTCTCTTCTGGGTATGAGCAGTCTTCTCCCCAAAATGACATGATATCTAACCCTGATCTCCTCTGGCCTCTCAGGCCCTATAAAGAGTCGGTTCCTGAACGTTTCCACCATGCCCAGTAGCATTGCCTCGGAGCTGGCCTCCACATCTGCGTGTTTAACCAGCTTCCCTCCTGACACCTACTCAGGCTAGAGCTTTGACAGGTCCAACCTGAGAGTTAGCCAGGGACGACTTAACAGTATACACCTCCCCAACTGTATAGCTCCTGTTGCCTAGCAACCAGGTGAACATTTTAAGTTTACACCCAAACAGAACCTTCGCAAGCACAAATCAAAGAAGAAAAAGGTGGCGACAGCATATGGTGTGTGTGGGCGGGGGGTGGGGGGGGAAGAATAAGAATATTGTTAAGTATTTGGAGATCAGCCTAGAGTATGGGCTTCCCTGGGCAGTGAGTGTGATGACTCCGTGGGAATCCGTGCTTGCTGCTGAGCCTGGTGACCTGACTTCTATCCCTGGAACCCACCAGGAAGGAGCGGGCTGACTGCACAGAACCTTTTTTTTTTCTTCACTTTTCCCTTTGCAAAGTCACTAAAAGGTTAAATCCAAAAAACAGGGCTGTGAAGCTGGCTCCGTGGTTAAGAGTATTTGCCGAGGAACCTTGAGGATCCGAACTCACATCCCAGCACCCTTGAGGCAAGCCAGGTGTGTTTCCACGTAAAGTGTGGGACAGAGACTGGAGGATTGGGGCTTGCTGCACCCATCTAGCTGAAAAACACAAGTTCCAGGCTCAGGAGGACACTGCCTCAAAGGGGTAATTCTCAGGCTTCAGGATGCAAAAGCATGTGCAGCCACATGCACAAGTGTACATACACCACACACACACACCAAGGAGCATATTTATAATTGGCTTGGACTATGATATTTAGCCCGTGACTTGAAAGCAAGATTTGAAGATTGTCCACAGTGATTCTCAACCTATGGGTTTCAACCCCTTTGGTGGGGGGAGAGGACCACACTTTCACAGATGTTGCTTACCAGATACTTGCTTTACATTTCATAACAGTAGCAAAGTCACAGTTATGAAGTTACAACAAAAATAATGTTATGGCTGGGGTCACCACACCATGAGGAACTGTACTAAAGGGTCGCAGCGTTACAAAGGCTGAGAACCGCTATTCTAAGGTTTCCAGCTAAGACAGCTCCCGGTTGGGAGAAGGTCACAAAGACAAATCAGCAGCAGCGGAAGTGTGTGTTAAACCCTGCAGCGTGTAAGTGGATCTGCTGTGGAAAGCTTTGAAGAGACATTCCTGGAAACGCAATGTGATCATCGAATCCAGTGTGAGCTCAAGAGAAGCCTGCCCTTGTTCCTCTAAGCCTCAAAAAGCACACACTCTCCCCAGGTTCCCCCTTTTGGAAAGACCTCTTCCATACATACTATAAGTCATACTCTCAAAGGAACTCGGTGCCTCTGGGAATCAGAGAGAGGGAGCTGTCCCCTCAGCCCAATGTGCAGAGTGCACGCATGCTTTTGTTTCCAGCACTTGATCCCTCCTCTTCCTCCCCAGCTCCACCACAGCCTCATCTTCTGGACCAGCTGATTCTCCTGGAGATCTTTAAGGCTGCCACTTCTCCCCTGCAGGAGCGCGCCCTCACCTCCGCCATCTTTGTTTAACCTCTTTCTGCTGCTGAGGGATAGTTATTTAAACTTCGTCGTGGCATAGACACAACCCAAGGAAAGAAAGGGTGGTTTGGGCTTCTAGTTGAGTACTGTCCTTCATGGTGGCAGGAGGCAGCTGGTGACAATGGGACCGAGAGAATGGCACTCAGTTTACTGCCTTTTTTTTTTCATAAAAGGGATCCCAGCCCACCAACTGGTGCTGCAACACTTAGGGTGGCTCTCTACTTCTCAATTAACCCAATCTAGAAAAGCCCTCTCATATATGCCTAGAGGTGCGTTTCCATAGTGACTTGAAATCTCATCAGATCAAGGACTGAGATTAACCCATCACCCCCTCTTTTCTAGAATCCGTACCCATCCATCCATCCTTCCTGTCAGTCCCAGGCACTTGGCAGCACTCACTCTCTCTGTGTATATATCCATTTGGCTTCTCCACCTTCGTGTGTTAGTGCTACCAAAATGCTGAGTAACAAACACACTTTAATCTCCTTGTAAACTGTCAAACCATTGCAGCAAAGGTTAGAGGGGTGAGGTTCTGAGCCCAATGTCCTGCAGGACTAACCTTTACCAAGCCAAACTGCCACAATCTTCAGTTCAGACGGGCCTACTCACAAAAGATCAGCACAGCTGGGCTTGTTTTAACTACTGACGATTCCTCAAACAAGGAGGGGGGGGATGGGAAGAGTCATGGGACCCTCACCTGAGCAGCCAGCTACCCCTCCCAAAGAGCTGTAGGTAATTCTGCCCTAATTGGAAGCAGCCTGAGTCTGGGGAGGAGCTAGACTGTGCAGATGGAGAAGGGAGAGGGTTCTACCTAGGCCGCTGTGAGGGCTTCACTGTTCATGCTCGGTGCCAGGAACAGACCACGTGGCTGCCTTGAGCTCACCTGCGTGCCTGCCCGCAACCCCTCGCCCACTGGTCTGTAAGTCTGTGCTTTGGTTTGTCATTGAGCCCTTAGGGGGAGGACGCAGCTGTTATTTCACTCCCTGCCCCTAGGGAGATAAATTCTCCCGACTCCCAGGGCTGCGAGCGAGTGTTCTCCACAAGCTGGGAAGACACACAGCTCATTCCAACACTCCAGAAGGAGCATGGTTTATCAGCGTCGGTCTTTCAGTCCCGTAAGTCTCACTAGGGACTTCCGGCTTCCAGAGCTGGGTAAAATCAGTTTGTAGAAATTTTGGTTTGTTTCTTAGTTTTTGGAGATAAGGTCTCTTGACGAGACCCTGGCTATCCTGGAACTCACTGGCAGACTAGGCTGGCCTTGAACTCACAAAGATCTGCTTGCCGCCCCAGCGTTGGGGGTAAACACGTGCACCACCGCACCCAGCTACTTTATGTTGTTTAAGCCTCAGCATCAGGGCTAATTCTCTAAAGCAGCACCAGAAATTTAAAACAAAAGGCTAGAGATGTAACTTGGTGCTGGCGTGCCTGGGAATCATGCCGAAGGCCCTGGGTTCCATAGTTAAGACCTTAGAGTGAATGGAGGGAGAGGGAGACAGACAGACAGACAGACTGGGTTAGTCTGTTGCTGGTGAAGTGTCTCCTTGCCTTCTCTAGCTTCTAGAAGCTTCCTAAATTCCTTGGCCTATGGCCCAGCTTTACTCAAGACGGTGTTTCTCAACACCAGCTAGTCTCTGACCTTTGTCCTCCTGCCCTCTTCTCCTGAAGGCCTGTGTAACACCAGCCCGTCACTCAGCATAAAGTCTAAAGCGTCCTGACTTTGGCACACCTGAGAAGTTTTTTTTCACCATTACAAAAACCTTTACTAGTCATCTGCTTCTGGGGGAATCAGCCTAGGGCCATGTTTGGGGACGATTAGCCTGACTGCCGCCACCCAACCCTGGCTCCCAGAGACTCTTTAGTTCCTCCTCATATGCAAAACACAGCCAGCTGGTTGCTTGTGGAGTTCACCTCTTCAGTCAGAATCCAGCAAGACATCTTCCACGGGAAGGAGGGGGCAGAAATAATGGAGAAGACTGACGGGATAGTTAAATAGGATGGTGGGGGAAGATGCAGCAGTACAGTGACATCAGGAACACTCAAGGAAGGTGGGAGAGCGTCACACAGCCATGAAGGGACAGTGAGGCTGGCTGGACCAACTCTGTATCTCTAAATCCGGGGAGATGCTCGCATCCCCCGCCAGAACATTCGACCAACGTTTTCAAAGGCTTTCACTTTGATTGTGTGTGTGTGTGTGTGTGTGTGCGTGTGTGTTGTAGAGGACTAGCCTGGCAACCTAACAGCCACCATTGCCATGAGTTCAGCTGTGCCCTCTTAACAAAAATCATCCCAGGTGAACCCTCTCCCATAGGTTACAGGGGAAGCGGGTGGCCTGGGACTCCCATTTGTAACCATTCCTCCCAGCGATGTGTATTCAGTTCTACCCTAAATGCAGACAGTCCAAGCAGGAAGCTAGAGTATACAGGCCAGGGAGCCTTCGGAAGGGGCTCCATCTACACAGCCACAGAGAGGTCATCAGCCATGCTGGGTGCACACCCTCCCTTGTGGCTGCTCTAAGCCTGCTCATACTCCTTCCCATAATGCCTTGCTTTACTCCCTAGGTAAACCCCATGAATCCATCAGTTCCCCATTTGGGGGAATCATGCCTCCGTTTGTCATTGGGACCTTAGGAGGAAGGGTCCATAATGTTTATGTCTCCCCCAGGGAAGGAACTTTAGCCACAGTGTGTGCACACATGCATGCAATGCCCAGAGAGGTCAGAGAGGCCATGAGATCCCCCAGGGCTGGAGTTACAGCTGATGGTGGAGCTGTCTGGCAGGACATGGGGGCTGGAAACCTAACCCGGGTCCTTTGCCAGAGCAGTCCATGCTCTTAACCCCTGAGCTATCACTCCAGCCCCTCAGTCGACTTTTTGATAGGACACACAGTCTTATGCATGCTGGGTAAAGACTCTGCTGCTGAATTACATCCCTAGCCTTGAATTCACTGGCGATGTGTGTGTGTGTGTGTGTGTGAGAGAGAGAGAGAGAGAGAGAGATCAACCTTAGTTTGCATTTTCCAGGGACAATCCACCTTGTTTTTTGAGATATACTTTCTTACTAACCTGGATCACCCTGATTCCTTCGGGCTGGCTGGCATAAACAACCCAGGGACCTGCCTGTCCCTCCCCAGTTCTGACATTACAAGCACTCAACACTACCCTTGCCTTTTCTTTCATTCATTCTTTCTAATTATTATTTTAAAAATACTTTGTTTTAATTTTTATTCCTAAGTATGTCTATGCCACATGCTTGGAGATGCCAGAAGAAGGTGTCTGATCGCCTGGAGCTGAAGTCAGACAGCCTCATAGCTGCCTGCTGTGGGTGCTGGAAACCCAGCTCAGGATCTGGAAGAGCAAACACCGGTGCTCTTAACTGCAGGGTCATCTCTCTGGCTTCTCTTTCTTGCATTTCTAACATGGGTTCTGGGAAGCAAACTCGGGCCCTTAGACTTGCAAGCATTTTACCTACCAAGCTATCTCCCCAGCCCCCTCAACCCTTGCTTTTTTTTTTCTCTCTTTTTTTTTTAAAGATAAAATGTCATTGGATATCCCAGGCTGGCCTCCAACCTGCAAGCCTCTTGTCTCAGCCTCCAAACTGCTGGGGTTACAGGGTTGTGATACCATACCTGGCTTCAGTAAATATCCCAGCCTAGACAAATGGTGGCTCTGCTTTCCTCTGCATGACCATCTCACAGGAAGGGACGTCGCAGCAGGGAGCTAGTAAGGAGTAAGATTACACTGGGCACATCCCTCGCACGGTCCCCTTTTCTCCTGCTGGGGGAACGCTTACTAACCAACTCCTCTGTAAGCATTCCCTTCCTTAGATGAGACTGCCTACCAGACAGTACAGGCCCCAGGCCTTCCAACTCCAGGGTCTGCTGCACCAGCGGGAGAGTTCATCAGTCACAGTCCATTCTGTCGGGTCCAGAGAATGCTCTGCGGCAGCCACGATTTGGGTTTTTATTTATTTTATGTAGGCATTTTTTCTGCCTGTATATCTGCATACCAGAAGAGGCCACCAGAGCCCATAGGCATATGGCTATAGGAAGTTGTGAGTCACCCATGTGGCCGCTGTGAGTGGAGTGGAAGCCAGATCCCCTGGATGAGCAGCCAGTGCTGTTAACTGCTGCATCATCTACCCAGCAAACGCTGATTGATTGATTGATTGATTATTTTATGTATCTGGGCAATGGTTTGGGTTTTGAGTGAATAACCTGATTAGATAGACGGCCAAAATCAAAGAATAATGAGAGAGAGGGAACAAAATATCGTCCAATCGGGCACTCAAAACATCAAGCCAAAATTCCCTGGGGAAGTTGAGGCTGTGAGCTGGAGTAGCTATTGGAACTTCCTGTCCGTAGCTGAGCTTCCAGCCTCTCTCTGCTGCAAGCATTTTTGTATCGTGAGATAAATGATAGTAACCTCTGTGTGAAATATGCGTCAGTTTGCTCCTAGCGTTGCCTCAAGGGCACTGCGTTCTTCCTCCTGGCCTGTTTTTGCTGTTCTTACCCCTCCCTGTCACTGAGCTGGAGAAGATGAGCCCATCCCTGGACAAGGGGCCTCGGAGGACACTGGACAAAGACCTGTTTGAAGTAGAGGAGGGGACCCTGCTTCCAGAGCCAGCTTTCTCAGTGGGTTCCACCAGCACACGACAGCTTACCAACATGATGTACTTCACACACACTTAGATGTATAGGGCAGGTGAAAAGCAGGGGCCTATGAGGCAGAAGGGCTCATCCAGTCTGAGGTCATGGAGCGTGTGTTCCTGCACTCTGAGCAGGCTCTGCTTGAAAACAATTGTCATCAAAGGTCCTAGGCAGGAGAAGAGCTGGACCCAGAAAAAAAAGGGCAGGTGTGTGTGCGCACACACACACACACACACACACACACACGCACAGTTGTTTCTCAATATGGGAGAGGAAAGTAGCGGGGGATGTTCCCTGAGACACCCCAAGTCTATGGTTTCTCATGGAACAGGACATACCCGGATATGCCCCCAAGCTTGTGAACTATGAAGTCCCTTGCTTAAGTTAACTTTAAAAGTCACTGGGTTTAGAGGTCACGCAGCTGAACTTTGTGACTGGCTCTGCTCATAGCAACAGCTCAGAAACTGTTGTTTAGGTGACTTTTCAAAGACGGGACAGCCACTGTTTGCAAAGTCACTGGCTCCTGTGTAGAGCCAAGCACTCAAAACTCACTTACACCCAGCGCTTCTGACCAGTCACAAGTCCCCACTTTGACTGTCTGCCGTGCACTGCCAAAAGAGGTCAAAAGCTTCACTGGTTTATGATATAAACATAAATATTTAGAAGGAGGTTTAACCACATGTCCATTTGACAAAACATTGGTGATAGATTTCCCCAACCTAGGCCTCCCAGACATAGGCAGCTTTTGGCCAGTTCTATGGTGTCAGGAATGTATTCCCTCCCATGAAGCAGGCCTCAAATCCAGCTGGGAACGAAGGATGGGGAGAGGAGTACCATGGGATACTGTCTTCTGGATGGGCCATGGCTGTTGCCATCATGAACACATAGCAGCTGTGGCTGCCTGCGTGGGGTTTGGAGAAAAGGAGCAAAGGGCATGAGGGGAGGGAAGGGAAGGGAAGGTTAGGGTGGAAATGGTAGGATAGCGGAGGGGAGGGACAGGACTACTTGGTAAAAAGGGGTCAGAAAGAGTGAGGGGGTGAGAGTAGGTAGTTGGGGTGAATGTGATCACAGTGCCTCCTATACTGTCCAAAAAATTTAAGATTTATTTTATTTTTAAGGATGTGTGTTTTAAGAGAGGTGTTGGAGTGCGGGTATGAGCCTGTGAATGCAGGTGCTTGAGGAGGCCAGAAGAGGGCGCCAGACTCCCCTGAGTGAGAAATACAGGCGGTTGTAAACCTCCTAACATGGGTGCTGGGCCAGTCTTCTTTCCACAAGGCCAGTAAGTATGTGTTCTTAGCCACTGAACTATCTTTCAAACCCTCAAGCCCTACCTGGTACAAGGATTTTTTGTTTTTGTTTTTTTTGAGACAGGATTCCTCTGTAGCTTTGGAGCCTATCCTGGAATTCACTCTGTAGACCAGGCTGGCCTCGAATTCACAGAGATCCGCCTGCCTCTGCCCCCCCCCCACCAAGTGCTGGGATTTCGCACAAGAACTTTCAACTAAGTACCTCATCACCTCTTCACCCGGGCCCACGTGAGTGAGGGATAAAAAGTGAGTCTTTTGATATCAAGAGGCCAAACTAATACCCTTGGATCACACTAATCCTACAACCTGTTCAGCACAAAGCCTATGGAGAACCATGAATATTAATTACCACTGCCTAGACCCATAAGAGTCTCCTGTGTGGTCACATTCCCTAGTGCGTCACCCTCTTCTGACTATCCACATCTATGTGTGTGCCACGTATGTACAGGACCCCTGAGGACCAGGAGAGAGAAGGCAGCAAATTCACGGAGCTGGGTGGCAGCCTTGTGAGCATCCTGACATAGAGCTGGGAACTGAACCTGGGTATTGGAGTTGCAGGCTCTGTTAACCACTGGGCCATCTCTCCAGTCCTCAATCCTACTTCTTTATGTCATAAATAGAAATATCGCCTGGTGGTGGTGGCAGACGCCTTTAATCCCAACACGAGGGAGGCAGAGGCAGGCGGATCTCTATGAGTTCGAGGCCAGCCTGGTCTACAAAGCAAGCTCCAGGGCAGCCAAGGCTACACAGTGAAACCCTGTCTCAGAAAACCAAATTAAATAAATAAATAGCGACATCCGGTTCTTGGAGAGGCTGCAGAATCCCCGTATCTGGATGCTCATCCTCTTTGCAAATACACCGCTCCTCGTAAAACTCTTCAGTGGCTGTCAGAGTGTGGTGACCAAGCAGTCCTGGTCCACGCAGACTCAGGCCCCTTCTATAAAGTGTCATTGTGTTTGCATACACAACATCCATGGGCCTGATTATCAACCCATCATACACAGTACAGACCAAATGCTAGGTAGGTTTTACGGTATGCTCTGGGTACAACCATGAGAGTCTATACATACACAACACAGATGCCGTTTTCAAATGACCCATTTTGTTCTTCACCCAGGTCTCTGGTAGCTTAGGCTGGCCTCAAGCTCACCACGTAGCCAAAAACAACCTTGAACTCCTGATCCTCCTGCTTCCACCTTCCAAGTCCTAGGATTAAAGGTAAACACTGTTACAACCATTTGTTCATTGCTGGGGGTAGAACCTGGGGCCTTGGGCATGCTAGGCAAATGCTCTACCCTCTGCACCACATCCCAAGACCATCTGTTGTTGGTATCATTGTTTTTAAACAATTTCTTGTACCCAGGCTGACCTCAAACTCTCACTGCTCCTACCTCAGCCCCCATGAGTTTCTGGGGATTACTTTTTAAAAATATTTTTGATCCCCCGTTGCTTTGCTGACTGGTTGAATTCACCATGTAGGGCCCACCAAAGGCCAACTGCATTATCCTGAGAACAAACACACTGAGGAAGATTTTGTGGTGTCTTCCAAGCCTCTCTCTACCCAGATTATGGAATCTGTGTGCAAGATGGGCATCCATGGCCACAGCTGAAGATAACGAGATCCCTCCCACATACAGCCCAGTGAAATTTCCTTAACAAGGGGGCACTGGGGCCAATGGGATGGGCAGGCAGGATGGGGCCTGAGAGTTCTAGCTCATGTGGGTGCCTTTAACCGAGACGTGGAATGGGAACTATTAAGTTATTACCAGAGCTTTACAGGTCAAAGCCTGGGTCTTAACAATCCCAACAAGCAAGACTCATCCTCTTGGCCAAACACACTAACTGAAAAGATAGGCTATTGAAAAACGTAGGAAAGTGGGCTGGAGAGATGGCTCAGTGGTTAAGAGCATTGGCTGCTCTTCCAGAGGTCCTGAGTTCAGTGCCCAGCAACCACATGGTGGCTCCCAACCATCTGAAAGGACCGAGCAGACGCCATAACACGCTGCCCAGTCTTCTCGGAGATCAGACCTCATTTTCAGCTTGCTCAGACTGAACAAGCACTAAAAAACCACTAATAAAGGACAATCAATCTCCGACACCCCAACAGTGAGGAGGAGGCCTGGTACATGCAGTACTAGTCCAGGCCGGGCCTGAGCCAACCTCCACAGCAGCTCTCGGACCGGGCCTGGGACTTGTCCAGGCCTGCCCAAAAATGGAAAACTGGAGCCCTGACTAACTCCTGACTAGCCCTAGCAATTACAAAATGCTAATACGATTTCCACTTGTTTAAACCAATGATATCTAAAATGACCCAACTTCCTTAGACACTCCCCTCAGTAAAGGCTTAAAAGAAGCCCCCACCTCCTTCTCGGGGTGGCAGCCATCTTGTCTTTGTGTAGGATGGTCAGCCCCAGCATGCTCGAATAGTAATAAACTCTTCGCTTCCACATCGAATCTGGTCTCTTGGTGGTCTTTGGGGGTCCTGACTCTGGGTACAACACACCTGTAATGGGATCCAGTGCCCTCTTCTGTCATGTAGGTATATGTGCAAGCAGAGCACTCGTGCATAAAACACATGCAAAAAATCATAGACAAGAGGCTTATTAAGTGTGACCACACTGGGAAGAGGAAAAGGAAGTAGGCTAGTGACCCTCAGTGTAACCTTGGGAATTGGCATGGTGTTTAGGAGAGATTAGACTATTTATTTATGTGTTTATTTATTTTACTTATTTTCTAAGTGTATGTCTGTGTGTGGGTATGTGTGCATGCGTGCAGAGGGCAACAGGCATGGTGCTAAAGCTACAGGCACTGTGACCTGTCCAACATATAAACAAGAGGTATTTATATAGAAGCAGTCTGGGTCAAGATGGGGTCCAGCCTGGCTCCACAAGGGCTCTGTAAAGCTGGCAGAACTATGTGAAATCCCTGTCTGTGGATTTAGTTCCTTCCATGGTTGGCTCCAGAGCTCCTGGACGAGGGGGTCATTTAAATTAGTAGAGGCCCATTGTTTCGAAGGCCTATAAGTGGAAGGGAGAACCACAAGTGAACTTTTTTCCCCCTCCCTCACCAGGATGGTTGATGTGGATCTGCGCAGCTTAGCCAGAGCACTAGTATGTGGCATTGATTAATGACTGATTGATTGATTGGTTGATTGATTGAGACAGGCTCTTTCTATGTAGTCCTGACTGTGCTGGCACGTGTGTGTGTGTGTGTGTGTGTGTGTGTGTGTGTGAGAGAGAGAGAGAGAGGAGGACCATTTCTCATTTTTTTTCAGTGTTGGGCCTAATATTTTTGGTGTTTTGGTGTTTCTCTGTATAACAGTTCTGGTTGTCCTGGAACTCACTCTGTAGACCAGGCTGGCCTCGAACTCACAGAGATCTACCTGCCTCTTCCTCCCGAGTGCTGGGATTAAAGGTGTGTGCCACCACTGTCAGGCTGACAGTTTCACATTTCTTCTCCTTCTTCTTCTTCTTCTTCTTCTTCTTCTTCTTCTTCTTCTTCTTCTTCTTCTTCTTCCCCTTCCCCTTCCCCTTCCCCTTTCCTCTTCCCCTTCTTTTCTTTTCTTTTTTGAGACAGGGTTTCTCTGTACTTTGGAGCCTGTCCTGGAATTAGATCTTGTAGACCAGGCTGGCCTCAGCCTCTGCCTCCCAAGTGTTGGGATTAAAGGTGTGAGCCATCACCACCTGGCCAACTTCACATCTTAAAGCATTTCCTTGTGCAATGTGTCTGTACATATAGCCTCTATCCCTTTGACCAGGAAAACTTGGATGAGTGCTTTTTGTTGTTGTTTTGTTCTGTTTTATCATGGTGAAGTAAGCAGACAGTGGCCCTCTTAGCCCCTGCAGTTCGATGACATTAAAAACGTCCCCTGCCCAGATTTTCTTATCAGCTCAGTTAGAAAGTCAGCATTCATTAAGCAGACCAACGGTCAGAAGAGATGGCTGTTCTTCCAGAGGTCCTAGGTTCAATTCCCCTCACCCACCATGCAGTTCACAGTCATCTGTAGCTCCAGTTCCAGAAGATCTGCCAGCTCTCTGTCCTGCCTGGGTACCAGGTATACATGTGGTACACAAACATACATGCAAACAGAAAAAACACCCATATCTATAAAATAATAAAATTTTCAAAAAAACCGAATCCCCGTTTTTCTCCTTCTCCTTGGCCTTAATCACCTCAATCCTAATTCTGTTTGATGAATTCATCTTTCCTATAAGTTTCCTATGAGGGGATCCTGTGGAATTTGTCCTCTTGTGTCTGGTTTTTCCAGGCATGCCACCCTCGGGGTCACCTTGCAGCAGCAGCAGCAGCGGAAGAGGAAGAAGAAGAAGAAGAAGAGAAGGAGGAGGAGGAGGAGGAAGAAGAAGAAGAAGAAGAAGAAAAAGAAGAAGAAGAAGAAGAAGAAGAAGAAGAAGAAGAAGAAGAAGAAGAAGAAGAAGAAGAAGAAGAAGCAGAAGCAGAAGCAGAAGCAGAATTCACATTTTACTTGTGGCTTCAAAGCATTCTGTCAATCTTTTTTTACAAGGCCTAAAAAAATTATTGGCCAGAATCATTACCTAGATGTTATTTTTTCTAACAGGCCTGGGAAACATTTACATCAAATATATTTACATCTCTTTGAAAATGTAAATATCAAGGAAGACCGCTGTCCCTGCCTCCCTGTCACCAGGGGGTAGTTTAGCTAGGTTCTTTGTTTCTAACTGCAACCACCTGTGTGATAAAGATTTGAAACGTTTTATTATTTCTTGGTGCACAGCGCAGTTGGCCAGCTTGGTGGGTCCCAAATGACTAAGCCAGTGTAGGATGGAGGTAAGAACGCGTCTCAAAGGAGGTCACGCCTTCTACCCAAGGCCAAGATATTGTGAGCCGTGGGAATTGGCAAACAAAATCTGTGCTCTGTGGGTAGCGCTGTCTTTATGCAGAGTGGGGTTGCTCCTCCTGTCTGTACACTTGCCACTCTGTCATCTCGTGATCACCTCATCTGTGATGGTGACTCACTCTGCCTAATGTTCAAGAACAAAACTGGTTTCTTCGTTTGTAAAGGGCATTCTGACTGCCAGATGTTTCTTTTCCTATCTCCTCAAAGATCAACTTTGATGATCTCTGCTTATCTATGATGTGGTGGCAGGCAGGCTGCCCACAGAAGGGACACTCCTGACCAGCTCAGGGATCAGCAACTCCCAGGTCCCAGCAATTCCCAAGATGCCTGGGAATGGTTTACCCAGGTCTGAGCACCACCAACAATGCCCTACAACAGCTTACAATCAAAGCTGTCCAGAGCCACAGAGGGAACCAGGCAGAAGCAGAGGCCAGAGAGAGATGCGGTCTTTGGAAGCCATTAGACTTTGAGAGTCCAGACTGGAGCCAAGTATTCTCAGCTCTAAGCGCGTTACCACTGTACAGCTGGCTTCTGTTCCACCAGTGTGGGATGTACAGTGAGGTCCTCTGTCCTACCTCAAATGCGAGCACCTGCAACCAGAACCACTCTGGGTTGGATGCAGTACTGCACAACCCCACGTGGATCTGCTCAACACCCCATCTGCTGCAGTAGGTAGGTGGGCCTTCTTCCCATTTTACAGATGGGAAAAACCGAGCCTCATGAAGGCTAGGTAACTTTTTCTAGCCCAACAACTGGTTAGATTCTGTGCCTTCTGCACTAGTTTCATTTCTGTGGCTCTGATAAAATACTGTAATTAAGAAGCAACTCAGGGGATAAAGGGTTTACGCCACAATTCCAGGTAACAAGGAAGTCATAGCAGCAGGAATCTGAGACAGCAGAGAGAAATGAATGCGTACCTGCTCGCTGTGCTCAGCGGGATCTCTCCACTCTTGCACAATTCAGGACACACACACACCCCTTGCCTAGGGATGGTACCGCCCACAGTGGGCTGGGTCTTCTCACACCAGTTAACTTAAAAGGCAAACCCTCCTGTATCCAAGTCGTGCCACAGGCTGACCTAATATGGACAGTCCTTCACAGAAACTCTCCTCACAGGCGATGCTAGTCTGTGACAAATTTGACAGTAAAAACTATCACCCAGTTCATAGAAGACAATTATGAAGGATCTGCCACACGCGAGGTCTTTGCCAAAGAAGTAGGAATCCAGAAAAGAGTCTTCTGGTCCTGAAGGGGGCTTCAGATCAGAAAGGAGACGCATGCTGAACAACGGAAGGGATTGTGGGCAGCGATCAGAGAAGCCAGGCCAGAGGGTCAGCAGCCAGGAAAGGGAGTGGAGACTAAAAGCACTTCCCAAGCAAGGAGAGGCACCCAGGGGAGGATCCCAGTGGGAGGAAGGAGATAACAGCTATCTGGGCTCTGCTTGGACTGGAGGAGGGAGGACAGCCTCAGCCACGGACAGGCCGGACAGGCCGTATTTGTCCCTCTGTAACAATGTCAGGGAGTTCAGATTTATTTCTAAGGACAGTAGAGAACTGGTTTGGAGGGATCCACTGAGTCATTCCAACAGGTTCTAACCCAGAAGATCTGAGTTGAGGGGAGTTCTTTACCGTGCCCTTTGTAAACCCTAGTCAGAGGACACATTCTTGATATTCAAGGACTCTGATTTTATGATATCTGTGTTCCCATAGACAGAATCTAACAATGAACTGGACTCAGTTCTTTTTATTTGATTTTCACAAAGGAGAGATGGAGATTGCCCAGCAGGTAAAGGTGCTTGATGCTACTAAGCCAGATGACCTGAGTTCCATCCCTAGGACCCAACGGTTGAAGGGCAGAGCCAACTCCTCCTGCAAGCTGTCCTCTGCCCTCCATATGCAGTACCACCCACACATGAGCGCACAAAATAAAAGTGTGAATAAAAGGTGTTATTGAAGATGAGACCCGAGGTTCTCCTCTGGCCTTCACGCACGCACACACACACACACACACACCCCACATGCATTAGGAAAATAATAAAGCAAAGGCAAGCACTGAAAAGACCCACTTACACCCGGTGACAAAACCTGCTTTGGGGGTTCAAATCCAGATTTTTGTTCCCTAGGACGCGATCAGGGACTCACGCTTATAAGCCTTGCTTTTCTTAACTGCAGAATGGGTATGTGTATGGTAATTATTGTTTTGCCAGTGAGGGCATAAACGGCCCCAAGTATGAAGGATTGGTGAGTGGAAGACAATTGGAAATGGACACCATAATCTCTAATGTCACACAGTCATGTACAGGAATGCTTCCCACCATCCTTTGATCTGTCTAAAATCTAAAAAGACTTAGATTCAGGGTTAATACCCTTCTCCACATCATCAGAGGGCTAGAAATAGGACTTCCCAAAAGGCAAATAGTATGCTTGACCCAGCACCCACCTGAGAGTGAGTTAGTCCTGGGGAAAGCCAAAGACACAAGAGAATAGATAACCATTTTTGACAGCTTAAATTGGGGATTAGGGATGTAGCTCAGTAGATTGTATGCCTAAACCTGCACAAAACCAAAACACTGAGTTCCACCCAAGAGGTGGAGGCAGGGGGACCAGAGGTTCAAGGTCCTGTTCCAACTCTTAGTCGTTCAAAAGCAGCCTGAACTACATGAGACTCTGTCTCACACTGTAACTCGATTCTTGATTTTCCTGCCTCAGTCTCCTCAACTGGGATTACAGAGTAAGTAAGTCATCGTGGCCGGCTTTAATTTTTAGTTATTGTGTGTGTTTGTACACTCATGTCATGAAGCGAAGCTGGAGGTCAGAGGACAACTTGCGTGAGTCAGTTCCTTCTCCTACTATGCGGGTTCTGGGATTGGAACTCTGGCCGGCAAGCTTTCCTGCTGAATCATTTCACCGGCTCCCCACTCCTAACTTCATTTATTTATTTATGAGACAGGGGTCCTCTGTGCATCCCTGGCTGTCCCGGAACTCGCTCTGTAGACCAGGCAGACCTCGAACTCAATGATCCACCTGCCTCTGCCTCCCTGGGATTAAAGGAGTGCATCGCCATCACCTTCCCCACACCGCTTCGCGAATTTGCGAGTCATCCTTGAGCAGGAGTTCTGCTAATCCTCTCTGTATAGATCCTGTTTTCGTAAATGTGCAGCCGAAGTGAGTACCCAGCCTTATTTATTCATTTATTTATTTATTTATTTATTTATTTATTTATTTATTTATTTATTTATTTATTTATTGTTTATATTTATTATTATTTATTTATTTAAAGCTAATGCTGGGATAATCAGAACCGGGAGAGCCGGCTCCGCAGCCTTGGTCTTTCCTTCCCAGGGCTGCTGGGGACCGGGTATGGGCGGGGCACCTCGTAATCACGCCCCCTGGTGGGCGTGGCGGAGTTTCGTGAACTCCCCATCACGCCCGCGCGCGCGCGCCCGCGGAGCGGCCCCTCAGGTACGCGGACAAGATGGCGGCGTTAGCGGGGGACAGCGCAATGGAGGTGGTGCCGGCGCTGGCCGAGGAGGCCGTAGCCGAGGCGGCGGGCCCCAGCTGCCTGGTGCAGCTGCCGGGCGAGGTGCTGGAGTACATCCTCTGCAGCGGCTCCCTCACGGCGCTCGACATCGGCCGCGTGTCCAGCACCTGCCGTCGCCTGCGCGAGGTGTGCCAGAGCAGCGGCCAGGTGTGGAAGGAGCAGTTCCGGGTGAGGTGAGCCGTCCGCTCCGTTCCCGCAGCGCTCCGGGCCCGGGCCTGGCGTGGGCTCCACCCGCCACCCTCCCGCGCTCGCGCCGCCCCCTCTCAGGCCCCGCTTCCCGCGGCCGCAGACAAAGGCCTGGGCCGGGGCCTCCGGAGCCCCGATGGGGTCGCCTCGGCAGCCCGCGACCCGGCCTCCCGCTCGGCCCCGCGGCTGCGGCCTCCCGTGCCTCCCGGCTCCGGGACGCGCATCTTTTGTGGCCCGCTCGGTACAGGATGTTTACGTGCCGGCGGGATTGCGTGCATTCCCGGCTGGCTGGGATGCCGGGATCGGACCTGCCATCCCATCTCGTGACCTTGGGGGTGGAAGGGGTGCCGTCCACCTCCCTTCTCCGCAGCCTGGATCTTTCCTTCCGTGATTAGACACCTTCCCTCTGTTTTGCTGCGTGGGGGAATCTAATGAGATGCGGCCCCGGATTGCGGGGCCTGGTGCTGAGGAGGCGCGCCATCAGTGCAAACCGTTAGCATCATCGCAGTGATTGTGTCCACCACGGAATGGGAGGGTGGGGGTGGAAACACTGTCTTCCCGTCACCAAGCCAAGGTCACTGCATCGAGTAGTGAGGGAGTGCGTGGATGCCCGATGGAGATTGCAACTAGAGCCGCTGCCCGCCCCCCCTTCCCCGCAGGCTCCTCCGCTGTCAGGGGTTCTGCAGTCTCCGCTGCGCTGAGAAAGGTGTTTTCTTCCCTTATAGGTGGCCCTCCCTGATGAAGCACTACAGCCCCACCGACTACGTCAATTGGTTAGAGGAATATAAAGTTCGGCAGAAAGCTGGCTTAGAAGCCCGGAAGATTGTAGCCTCCTTCTCCAAACGGTTCTTTTCAGAGCATGTAAGCACCTGTTATGTGGCTCAGGCTGTGTGTGTGTGTGTGTGTGTGTGTGTATACACACATGTGTACACGCCCGTTAGCTGCTCGACTCTTACTGCTAGTTCCCTTTCCGATGCTCAAACAATCCCTTGCTTACACGGCTGTAAGAGTCATTGTGTCCTCTTCCCTCCCGTCCAACAACACGGAGCCATTTGTCCCTGCCAGCCCTACTTTTCTAAAGCAGGAGGCAGTGGGGCTGTGAGGACCGGGGAGGGATACACAGGGCGGTGTCCACTGGGTCCAGATAAGCCTTATTTTTCTTCAGGATTGTTACACAGGCTTTGTGCAGCCCCGCGTGATTTGGGAGCCCTCAGTGATCGGATGCTCCAAAGCCCTTACACTTGTTTTCCCAGGGAGGCAGCCTAAACAAGTGTGGCCTGAACCAAGCAGTAAACTGCGCCATTTGTTAAGGTGCTGGGTTAAAAACTGCCTGCAGCTCACTGTCTAGCATCGGTTGCTCCCAGCAATGGAGAATTTTTGTTATCACTGCTGCTCTTTGTTCTGAGGGGAGTTTCACCATGTAGCCCAGGCTGGACTTAAACTCTTGTCCAGCCTCCTGAGGGCTGGGATTATGAGGAATCATTGCCAGACCTGGCTCAAGCTGCTTTTCTTCATTGGCTTAAATCTTTTCCATTTTTTGGAGTCGGTTGTTTTCCCCTCATCCAGAATGTCCCATGGAAATCCGTGTCCGTTCCTGATGCTGCTTTCCCTAGGGCTAGGAACCGGTCCCCTCATATTTCCCGTTTCTCCACAGACTGGTGTCTGCCAGTGGAGCTGACATTCTTAGCTCTGCTCTTCTGGTGTGATGGAGTTGTTTTCTGAAGATGGCGGCTCCTTTTCCACTCTTCTGTAAAGGAATTTATAAACAGTGTTTCAAGTTTCGAAAGGGCAGATTTGACTTTCAACACATTCTAACTCAGTCCCCTACTGGGACTGCATATAGACATTCTCCAATTTGTTTATATAAAATGCTTATTAATAGCAGCATGAACCAAGGTTCTCTTGAGCCTGGAACAGTGCCCTAGCCAGTCTGTAATCACAGTGTTCAGTACTGGCTTAAACGTGTGCACACACACAGGTGTGGTGCAGGACATGTATGATGCGCTTCATCACAGGCTGCTGGTTCACAGCCTCTACCTGTACACCAGCTGGGTTTGTGTGTGCCTCTGTCTTATCACGGTGGATTGGTGAGCTTCCCTCTTCCTTCCCTGTACCACTGCTTACTTAATTAGAAGCTTGTGGAGGACTTTGAACACAGCAGGGCATACTTAGGGTGGACTCACAGGTGGGTGATCGACTGGACTCAGCACTCTGGTATTCTTATTTTCTCCATGTGCACACAGTCACCATGAAACATTGTGGCTGCCCTCTTGAGGAAAACTGGGGGACATCTCAGGACTTTAACCCCAGAGTCTTAATGTGCCACCACCTCAATAGCCATTGCACCATTACCTCAGCATGCGTGTGTGCCTCCACCACAACGCACATGTATGTCTCGTTGCCTCAGTGCACAGAGCAGAGTACACAGCCAGGGAGCCCCAGGAGCACCTCTGTGTTGGACTAGTTGTGTGTAGCAAAGACTTTGGGAGATTGGAGAGTTGCAGCCTCAGCCTGTATGAGCTCTTCATCGCACATGAGAATCTGGCACCAGCAGGCTCAGAAACTCCTCGACTGTGAAAGTGGCGGGGGGGTGACTCAAGTGCCAGGGCTTGAATGTGCTGTGATTTCTCTGTTGCTTTCTGCCCTGACGGCCCTAGGAGATAGTGTGCAAGAGCTGCTGTCACTGTCCCCGTGTGCAGCTGCTCTCAGTTGTGGCTCAGTTGTGTGTCTGCCAGTGTTAGCTGTGCTAACTCATGAATGAGTTCTCCTGTGTGTGTGTGTGTGTGTTTCCCATAGGTTCCTTGTAACGGCTTCAGTGACATTGAAAACCTCGAGGGGCCGGAGATCTTTTTTGAGGATGAGCTGGTGTGCATCCTAAATATGGAAGGAAGGTAAGCCATGGCTTTCTCGGTGTCATCATCATAACAACTGCAGGGGGAGAGAGGTGTTTCCAGATACTTCACGTCTTGGCACAGGTATCATTTCGAAAAGTTCTGGGTGTGTGAGATGAGCACACCAGGACAGTTGGCACACTGTCATTCCCTGCAGCCATAGGCGTCTCATCCATGGATTCAGCCAACTTTGCATCAAAACTATCCAGAAAGCTGTGCATAGGGTCTCACGTCTATACTTACAATACTCAGGATGCTGAGACAGGGAGAAGCAGCAGGTTCAAGAGCTACGTAGTGAGTTGCAGAACACCCTGGACTATGGAATGAGACCCTGCCTCAATAATAAAATCTTAAAAAAAAAAATATGTCAAGAGGCAGGGAGATGATCAGTCAGTACAGCTTGCTCTGCAGGTATGACGAGTCAAGTTTGATCCCCAGCTCTTCTCGTGCTGGCCTTGATGACAACCAACTTAGCCAAGTGGCGAGCACCAGGCTCCAGAGAGAGATTGTTGACTCTCAAGGAATGACACCTGAGATCTACCTCTAGCCTCCACAGACGCTCACACCTGTGTGCACACGCGCGCACACAGATTGTGGTTTAATGAGCGTTCACAGACCCTTTTTCTTGTTGTTTAAACAGTGACTACTTACATTGCACTTAGTGATTTAGGGGTGATTTAAGGTGCAGGGGAGCGTGAGCTTGGGTTCTCCGCAGATACTCTCCTGATTCAGAAGAGCTAGAACTGGGGAACCTGATGTCGCAGTACAGAACTGCTCTCCTGGAGATCCTGGCTTCCATTCTCATCGTCCACATTGGGTGACTTGAGCCCCTATAACTAGCGCCACAGACCTGATTCCCTCTGTTGACATGCACAGCCACACGGGCACGAGCTCACACACACACACACACACACACACACACACACACACACATCATTTACAATAAAAACAAACCTTAGTCTTACTGTTTAGAATGGTATATCTTATATTTTCTGCTGAAAAGCTTAATTTCCAATTCAGTGACTTGCCGTGCAGCCTAACCTCCTGTGGGAGAGATCCGCTGTTGTAAAAGTTGGAGAAAAAGATGCATTGAGAGAGGTCACTGCACAAAGTCCTGACCAGGAGACAGTGTTTTGTGTTTGTGGGGAGAGGTTCTAGGTCTGGGGTGCTTCCCCACCCGAGTTTGTGTGTAGGTTTTTGTGAGCACTGGAGTGTGCACTGACAGTATTGTGTGGCCTCATGGTAGTCTTTAGGCATGGCACGTATGGAGAAGGGTTCAAGGTGCACTTTATTGGCTTTAGTTTGTGTGATGTAAACTTTATTTCTTATTTACACTTTCCCTGTTCTTCCCACTGTTGATTTTATGTTGGCCTTTCCTGCCTCCACTGTTTGCTTTTTTTTTTAATAGTGTTGGATGCCAAACCCAGGGTCTTCCCCCGAGCCAACTGGGTGCTCTACTCCTGAGCTCTTAGCCCCACCTGTTTGGGTTTTAATAGCTAGCTACTTTGTCTTTCATCCTAATCCTAACTACTTGAGAAAGGGGAGGGGATCTTTGCTTGTGGGAGACAGATCCTGCTCTGCTTTGTCTTAGTATTGCCCCAGGGATCTGTCCCAGTCAGCTGTCACAGGAGGTGCTCCCTTTGCTCACAGCTACCCTGTCTTGCAGATTGACTGGTGGGCAGCCACTTGCTCTCTGCTTTAGAGGCTTCCGTTCTTAGTGTGTGGGTTCTCGGGAATAGGTTTCCTAGGTAGTTGAAGTATGTTGAAAACGTGTGAAAATTAATATACTATCCAGTGCTGCTCCAGGTAGTTACAAAGAAGCAACGAAGATTTGGGCATGGGAAGGTCTTTATTTCATTTAGTTGTTTTTCCACCTGGATAATGTTGTCATAAAATAAGTGCAGAGAACTAAATCTACAAGAAGAGCCAGAAGAAAAGTATTTAAATGAGTGTAATGGGAAGCTTGCAGTGTGAGCTGGTGGGGCAAAGTGTGAGGGAACTTGTGATCTCAACAGAGCTCTGTGGGAACGGACATGGACAGGATGCCAGAGGAGCTCCTGGAAGAGAAGGGCAGGCAGGTTGTTGAGCAGAGAGAACTACGTGGAACTGGATGCCCAGCTGGAAACCGGCAAACTAGCCTTCTGCTCAAAACTTACTCTCAAGAGTAACAGCCCACACCATAAGTCTGTGACTGGTAGGCCAGGCTGGGAACTGGCGGTCCTTTGCAGAGCTTACCACGCCCAAGGGAAGTGGGCAGGGCAGCAGTTTTAAGGAAACACCTTGGAATTCACTCTTCAGAGGACTGTTAAAATCACTGGGAAAGACTGCCTTTTTGTGCTAGTCAGGTCATCAGGAAAACTGAACTCGTGCAGCCAGTGGAAGTATGTATTGTGGTTGTTTTCAAAGTAAGTGTTGTAAGCACGTTACCCTTGGTGGGGCAAGTGTAATGGCAGGGCATGTTCTGTCAGTTTGCACGGTGACCCTTTTCGCCTCCATTACTGCTGTGGAAAGCAGTGGGAGCAGGCAGTTTCTGTAGACAGTCAGGTGCCCTCTCTGGGTGTGAGATGACTGACTACCTGTGCTATTCTGTGTGGTCTGAGAAAGCACAGCCTGCAGGAACACTGTACTACAGCATGTTACAGAGCTTGGGCTGTGCCTGAGAAAGTAATATGGGTGGCCAATGCCCAGCCAGACACTTGTAATAGAGGTACTGATTTCAGACTCAGAAAGGGCTTTTGGGTATCCAGGCAAAAGAGATGAAGTCACTTCTGTGCAAAAGAAAGACTGACTTCAACAGCAGCACTTTATGCCAGAGGAAAAAGGTATTCCAAGACATAAAGGAAATGCCAGCCAAGGATTTTTATATCCAGCTGAACTGACTTCCAAGTATAAAGGCTAAAGACAAACTTGTCAACGTGGAAGAACTTAGACTTTGGGCTCGTTCTGACATGTCAGCTAGAAATGGAGTTTGAAACCCAAAACCACAGAGAGAGTCTGACTCAGGTCTACTGGTGAGCACTGAGTGGACATTAACCTGATGTCCTGCCTCCAAATGAGAACTGTCTAGGAGTCAGTACTATGTGTGTAGTTAGGGCAGCAGTCTGGCAAGATGTTCAACAGGTAAAGGTTCTTGCTGCCAAGTCTGAAGAACTGAGTTCAATCCCTCGGATCCACATAGTAGACTCTGCAGCCTGTCCTCCGGCTTCCACATATGTCCCATGGTCTGTGTGTACACATGCCTTGGTAGACACACACACTTGCCTACACAAGATTATGGACAGATTACACAGCCTCTTTATAGTCCGAGAAATGATAGGACAACTGGCCATTACACTCAGGCCAGACTTGTGTGTAGATGGAGATGTGTGTAAAGCCAGTGAATGACTGCCATGCCGTCTCTGGTGTCATAGAGGGGCAGAAGGAGGTCAAAGCTGTATATGTCTGAATTTGAGTCAGAAGTGTCAGTGTGAACTCATGACCAGCCCAGTAGCTACCGCTTCCCCCATGCATCCAGGATCACGGAGAAATGACTGCTTCTCAGGCCTGTTTCAGAAATGTACAAGGTGAGTCCAGAGCCAGACATTATGAGTACTGACAGTCCCTCCCCTCAGTGAGGGGCAGCAGTGTGGGAGAGGCAGAGCGTGTTGGACTGCTCCAGAAAGGTTAGCTCTGTGAGTCCCCAGTACTATTTCAAGACATTACTTGGTCTTTGAAGGAAAATCAAAAATGAGTGAAAGGGATAAGCAGAGCATTTGTACTGTTTTTGCTACATTTCATCCCGTTGGGAAACTAGAGAATAGATGAGGGTTTTGTGACAGTCTTTCCGATAAATGAAGAGGGGCTGGTTCAGTTAGAGTTATCTCTGAAGGAGCAATAGTCCTGGACACTGAGCACAGTGACTGCTGATACTGTGCAAGGGATAACCAAGCATTGCCATCAGCTCCATCCCACCTTTCTTTTTTATTAAGACAGAGTCTCACTCTGTAGTCTAGGCAGGCCCTGCTTGTAGCCTCTGCTTCCTGAGAGGATCATAGGCATGAGCCTTTTTCTTGTGGTGCTGGGGGTAGAAGAAGGCCAGCGAAGCAAGCTTCTGCCTCTGGTCTGCATCTGCAGGTGGCTTTTGGTGGAAGACTACCCCACCCTCTGGAGTGGCAGCTGGCCACACAACTGGTATTTGAATTTCACAGAGCCTCTCTAACTACTTAGTTGGGAATTGATTTTGTGTTCTTGTTTGTTGTGTTCATCTATGTATATGTGGGTACAATCATGCCACAGTGCATGAGTGGTCGGAGGACAGCTTGTAGGAAGTGGCTCTTCCTTTCTACCAGTGTGGATCTTGGGGATTGTGCTCAGGCTTGGCTCCTTTCTTGCCAGCCTTTCCATCTACTTAGTAATAAGAAATTCGGAGCAAGATGACAATATAGATGGACGTATTCTAAACTTTGGGAAGCTACTGTTAGACAGTGGGGAGACCCTGTAGATGACTGGGACTAAAAAAATCCCTGAGCAGTTCAGGGATGTGTGTGGGCAGTCACTCTAGAGAGGCTCAGGAGATGGCCACAGAGGCATGAAGTGTGATTGTGCAGCACCTCAGAGCTGTGCTTCTTGGCTTGCGCGGGGAATGCAGCATTAGCCCCCACACCTTTGTTGGGGGTGACTTTCCGCAGCAGAGGTTAACAAGCAGCTGGAACCGACAGCTCTGCTGACTGTCGCTGACCTCTGTGGGTAGAGGAGGCCTTACTGTTCACACCGTAGTCTCATGTTTGGGAGACCTGATGAAGTGCTTCACGCAGAGTCTTCTACCCACCCTCGGTGCACAGGCGCCACTGTGGGCACTCAGGGTATAGCAGTGAGCAACCCCACATCCCTGCCTTCACAAGCTCGCGGGGTAACAATAAAAACACACAAGCTGTTGATCTTCTAGGAAGTGGAACGTGCTGGGGAAATGCTGAGGGAACTAGAGTGTAAGGTTGTGGGGCACCTTTTGATGTAGGGTAGCTGTGGAGAGGCCTGACTCGGGCCATCCGAACAGAAAGCCAAGAGCAAGTAAGAGAACAGACTGCAGGCATCCAGGGAAGGAACATTCCACTGAGGAAGGTGCCAAGGTGACACAGACAGGCACTGGGTTAAAGGGACAGTGGGGGCAGTTGGAACTGAGATTTCAGAGGCTATGGGGATGGGATGAAGGGACATGTTATGTCTTTACTAGAAGTTGGGCTTCTAGTAGGTGAGCATCACTGGAACAATATACTGCGTGTCAAGAGGTGATAAGGGAGAGGATGGAAGCAGGAGCTGAGGAGGAGGAGGGTACTGAGACACCCACAAAAACTGGGCCAGCTTTGCCAAGTTAGTGACAAATGCTCGTGTTAGGTGTTGGAAAAGGACACTCAAGGCATTCAGGATGGTCCTCTTGGGATAACAGCTTACTGTGACTTTGGGAATAGTGACTCACTAGGAGGAAGTCTTGGGATGCCCCCAGTTATCTAGGCAAGTATGGAATAACAATTGCATGTGCAGATTTGAGTTCTTTGGAAAACTTCTTCAGAAAGTAACTTCTGGAAAGGTGGCCATATCAGATGCACCTGAAGCCATGAGAGTAGAAGGACTGACTTCCCTGAGTGCACCAAGCACAAAGGAGAAGGGAGCAGCCTGTGTTCTGCGTGTCAGAGCAGGCCCTGGGGACAGCACAGCACAGCAGACCTCACCTCCCAGGATGCCGCTGACAGCCTCCTCCAGAGACGTGTAATGTCTCTGTGCCAACAGCGGTGCACATGTGTGTCAGCTGTGTTTGTCTTGTTAAAGTGGGTATATGATATGAAGGGGGCGGGGCAACTCAAGTTCTTAGTGGCTTGTTTGATTGCTTTCCAGGAAAGCTTTGACCTGGAAATACTACGCAAAGAAAATTCTTTACTACCTGCGGCAGCAGAAAATCCTGAACAACCTCAAGGCTTTCCTGCAGCAGCCCGATGATTATGAGTCGTATCTGGAAGGTGGGTGTTTCCGTGCCTGTGAGCAGGGGTCTTTGGCAGCTGAGCAACCTTTTAAGAGCTTGTGACAACTGCCCCTCCAGGTAGAGGAGAAAGAAAGCCATGCCAGTGGGCTTCAGGAAATTGGATTACAGAGCACACAGCACTCAAACTTCCAGCAGATTCCAGTGGCATCTTCTGTGTCAGCTCAAGTGATCTAGTGTCGTAAGAGTCATCACCAGCTTAGTGACAGTTGAGGACTGGATGCTCAGTCAGGAAAGCACTTGCCACACAGGTGTGAGGAGTTGATTTCTGCCCCAGAACCCGTGTAGAAAGCTAACTTGGTGCATGCTTATAACCACAGCCCTGGGGAGGTGGAGACAGGACTCTTGCAGTTCTCTAGTCAGTGAGCTTGGCAAAAACGATGGACGGCTCCCAAGGACGATGCTGAGGTTGACCTCTGCCCTCAACAACTCTGGCCTGCAGAGTGAGTGACCTTTGCCTAGTGGAACCAGTTCTTCCCGCTCAAAACTGTTACTTCGGATGTTCACTTGCTCCTATTTACCTGTGTCCTGAAGCAGCTGGGGATTAGTGAGGACAGGCAGGGAGTAAGTAATGTGGCCTATGGCCTGAGGCATGACCTGACTGGGGGTTAGTGGGCTCTTAGGGGAATAGTAAGAAAATGTGACTTGGCTTTTTAAACACTGTCTTAATTCTTAGGAAGAAGCCTCCTGTGCTGTGGTTGTGAAATGTGTGCTTATTTATGTCTCCTCCCTGCTCCTGGGGGTTACTAGATGGGTTGACTTCCCCCCTCACTGGTGTTCTAGGTCACATCCTGTCCAGTATGGTTCTCCAAGCACTCGGCAGCCTCTCCAAGGAGTCCTGGTTTTCCCTGGGCATCACTGCCAGCTGTCCTCCAGTCAGCCAGTGTGCCTGACCCACTTGTCCCCATCGCTGTAGGACCTGCCTCATGTTTTCTGAATGACCGCTTGCTTCCCAGGGCCCTCGGTGGTCTGGTCCTCCCCTAATGTCACACACTTTGCAGATTGCTCTGCAGTGCTCTGCTTCTGAATCCAGGCCTTTGCCTGGAGAGGCTCAGCTCTTCTTCCTCACGGTGGCAGCATTCTTCCTGTGGTCCCCTGCCCTTCAGCTCAGGGCTCACTTCTGTGAGTTTCAGCTGATCCCTGCAGAGCTCACTGGCTTCAGCAGCTGCAGCTGCTGTGACTGTCACAGTGACTGCTGCATCCCTTCTGTGTCCAGTGTAGTCATTGTGTTTCTTTGCTTTTTGTTTTGTTTGAGATGCAGAGCACAGCCTAGCTGTCAGCCTGTCTTCAGAATGCTAGGTATGCCCAGCCCTTGTAAGTGGTTTGTTATGTTCCAGGCCTTGAGTAAAGATTGCCACAGCCCACAGTGCCTAGTGGAGATACATGCTAATGGTTGAAGGTCTAATGCTGACTGAAAGGAGATAGGAAATCTTGTAGTTAAATGGAAAGTCATAGTCATCCTCTCGTCTGCTTTATACTTCGGAGAGCTGGGAGTTCATTTCTTTTGAGGTGTTTGTTGCTGTTCTCTTTTGTTTGAGGCAGAATCCTGACTGGCTGTGTTGACCAGACTGACCACAGACACACAGAGATCCTTCTGCCTCAGTTCTGGGATTAAAGCTGTGCCATCATGCCAGCTTTCATTTAACAGTTAAGACTAGTAAAGCAGTTTTCTTTGTTTTTGTAGGTTATATATGAAAAATAAATACTTGTTTTACATTTTCAAATACAAAGTTTCGGTTTTCACAGTCTACCCAGGTCACTAGAAAGGCAGTAGAAACCTCTGAGTGGCTAGAGGGGAGTGCTTGCTCCAGAACCTGCTAGACTCCAGCAGCCACTAAAGAAGCCTGAGTGGTGACTTACAGACAGTCCCTATAGCCTAGGCTGGGTCTCCCAATGCCCTGAGCTGCCTTCAGCTTCTGAGAGTGTTGGTAGAACAGCTAGGTCCTGAGGTAGCCTATGGTCTCTTGAATTTAAAAGATCACTGGAAGGCATTCAAGTAAAAATGTTCTGTAACCAGTGATGGCTTAGGCATGGTATGAGGTTGGCTGAGCCTGAGGCCAGCAATGAAATGGGCCTGCTCTGTAGGCCATCAAATCTCCTTTAATGAGGTCTCTTTGTTGCTCCTGCTCCCAGCTTAGTTGTTAGGAGGAATTGCTGTAGGAAGTCTTTAGTGGTTGGGTTTTGAGTGTGGGAGACAAGTGGCCTGAGGGCTTTCTTGTGGGCATTTGGCACTCTTCATAATAGGACGTGGGAATCATGACCTCCAAAAAAAATGGTTTGTTTTGTTTTCTTAAGTGGTGTATGGAGTGCTTTGTGGTGAAGGCATCTGATCTTCCCTGTCTGTGTTAGGGGTTTGCCTGGCATCTAGGGTGGGAGCTGGTGTGGTGTGAGAAGTCACAGCCCCAGGTGCTGGTTCAGTAACACGCCACTACCAGTCAGGTAGAAAGCAACACTGGCTCTGCTCTTCTCACCCACAGGTGCCGTTTACATCGACCAGTACTGCAACCCTCTCTCCGACATCAGCCTCAGAGACATCCAGGCCCAGATCCACAGCATCGTGGAACTTGTATGCAAAACCCTCCGTGGTATCAACAGCCGCCACCCCAGCCTGACCTTCAGGGCAGGTGTGGAAATGCTGTAGCTGACCCTGGGGGTGGCTGTCTGAACGGTGTAAAGCACTATTGCCACCCTGTCTCCATTCCCAGCCTGGCAGCACTTGACTGTCTTGCATGTCCTTGCCAGTCACTGTGTGTTCGGGGTGTGCCTTGCTTGTGTTTGGGGTGTGAGTGTTTGGGGTGTGCTTGTTCATGCTTGTGACCCAGAGGAGATCTCTGTGCTGCAGGCGAGTCCTCCATGATAATGGAGATAGAACTCCAGAGCCAAGTTCTGGACGCCATCAACTATGTCCTGTATGACCAGCTGAAGTTCAAAGGGAACCGCATGGACTACTACAACGCCTTGAACCTGTACATGCACCAGGTATGTGTGGCTGAGTTCCCTCCCACAGCTGTGGGCTCTGCAGCATCCTCTGTGTGCTCCCTGTAAAAGAACCATTAGATGCCTAAGCCTGCAAGTGTGCACACACATGGGGTTCGGACACTGTTGGGGAAAGGGTGGGTGTATAGGTTCTGCGCCCCTACTTTGTGCATTTGCCAATTTTGATGCTCCAGGGTGCTCCATCCCTGGCTCCCTTTTAGGTAGACAGGAGTGACTGTGTGTGTGCAGGCACATGTCCTTTGGACTCTGATGACTGTCCACTTCCTATTGACAAATGCTGTTGTCTTTCCCTTGTCTCAGTGAAGCCCGTTTTCCTCTGTCATAGGATAGCATTGTAGGTTAGATCTGCTACAGGATGTTTTTTTAATTTAAATTTTATATATATTTTTAAAAAGGTATCAAATCCTATTATAGATGGTTGTGAGCCACCGTGTGGTTACTGGGAATTGAACGCCCTGGTCCTCTGGAAGAGCAGCCAGTGCTCTTAACTGCTGAGCCATCTCTCCAGCCCCCAGGATGGCTTGTTTAAGCCCTATGAATGGAAATAGACATTTCTGTGTTTCAGTTTGCTCAGTCTATGATTGTGAGTGTTGAACCGCACAAGCCTGCCTCTGTTGGCCTGGAAGACTATGGCCCAGCTACATCAGCCACACACCTTTGATGTCCATTTCCTTATCTGTCCTGTTATCTGTAACATGGTTTCTGTTGTCATATCACAGACGTTTTTACATACTTGCTTTCTGGTAGGAGGAGGCCAGCAGGCTGCCTGTAAAAGACCCGGCAGCGAGTCAGTCCAGGTTCACAGGCTGTGTGGTCTGTGTGCTCAGTTCTGTCTTACTGGGTGAAAGGGCGCAGGCAATTGGAGTCTTGGGTGCTGTGCTCCCTGTGTGCCAGCAGAGCTGTGTGGACATAGAACGGGCTGGCTATAGTCCTTTGCCAATTTTGAGATAAACTCTCACTCGGTGGCCCAGGCTGGTCTTGGACTGTCTGCTCTCCTGCTTAGTCTCCAGGGTGCTGGGATTATAGGCATGGCCCATAGAACCTGGCTTCTGTTATTTTCATGTCATAAATTGTTTTGTTTTTAGAATATTTTAAAAATTTGAAAATTCAGGTATGTGCAACAGCTAAGTGGTGGGACGCTTGCCCAGTGTGCACAAGGCTCCAGCTTCCATACCTAGCTCTGAAAAAAAACAAAAGCTAAAAGCAAGGAATTGGGTGTGGGGATGGTACACACCAGCAAGGCCAGCACTTGAAAGACTGAGGGGGCAGGGTGGCTTTGTAAGGAGACCCTGTCTAGGGCTAGGGGAAGAGGCAAACTTCTGACTGTGAGAAACACCCAGTGTGCTGGATTCGGTCCCTGATCTAAATGTAGCTCTGGAGCTAGCGTGGGGTGCCAGGCACTTCAAGCAAGCCCCTGGCCTTCCTAAGCCTCCGCAACCTTCATCCCTCAGGTATTGACCCGCAGAACAGGAATCCCCATCAGCATGTCTCTGCTATACCTGACCATCGCCCGGCAGCTGGGTGTCCCACTGGAGCCTGTCAACTTCCCAAGCCACTTCCTCCTGAGGTGGTGCCAAGGCGCAGAAGGGTGAGCCATCTTTGCCATGTTTAACAGGTGCTGAGGAACCGGGTTCTGGTGTTAAATTAGGTATTACCAAGCAGGCATCTGCTTCTGAGGGACCATGTTGAGGTCTGATAGTGATGCTGCACTGTAGTGATACGAGGCCTTACGTGGGGTGACAGCACTGCTCTGGATGCCTCTCTGTTTCTTACACAGGCAGGCATGAATCTATAATATCTCAAATCCTAATTTACAAAAGAGGTCTTGTGGCTGTCATAGTGTGAAGGTAAATCCCGTCAAAGGTTCTTCCCTTTTCCCCTCAGAAACAGCCTCCTCCTCCCACACTTGTGCCCCAGCTTAGAGAGAGGAGCACCGGGGTGGGCAGCTTACAGCCTGGCTGAACTTAGTCGTGTTCTGGGAGTGGCCTGTGTCAGCTCAAGTCCTCTGCCTCTCCTAAGGAGAGTCTTGCCCAGGGAGAACAGCTCTCCTCCACATCAGGGGGAAACACATCCCGGTGCCCTGTCTGGACACTGGGATGAGCAGTCCCTGAGCTTTGAAGCCAGAGAAGGCTTCTTTGGAGCCAAACAGGGCCAGTGTTCTCTGTAAACACTGGCTTGAAGAGTTCAAGCACAGCTTCCACTGCACGTGTGCTACACACACACACACACACACACACACACACACACACACACGCCCTCTTAGTCTCTTGCTCTGTAGAAGAGAAGTACAGCTGGACTTCACATGCACCTCGGTTTCAGAAGGCATTTCATGACGTGTGAAGCCCCCCCCAATCCATTACTTTGGGAAATTATTTGGAAAATAATGATTTTCCAAATGTGTGGTCCTCACAGTGCACCGGTAGGTTAGTGTTTGCAATCTGGATGTCTAGTTCCTATTGTATTTAATAAGAAAACTCATTGCAGCCCTGGTAAGCTTACCTATCTCCTTGTGCATCTATAAGATACCCATGTGACATCTACTACGGGTCCTGCATGATCTGAGCATTTCTGGCTCATTTCATTTCTAGTGTAAGGTCCCTTATGCACATTAGTGACTTATTAAGGACAGTTTTCAGTATGGAAATAGTATCTTTCCCTATAACACAAATGAGTATGAGTTTTATTTTTTACTGTGTCGATTCTTTGAGACAGTGACTCACTGTGCTACCCAGGCTGTCCTGGAACTTGGAATCCTGCTTCAGCCTCTCACCTTGAGTGCTAGTGTTCCAGAGCTGAGCCACCACTCCAGACTTAAACAGTGCAATAATTTGTTAGCACCTGAAGTCCTGTCTGCTCGGGAGGCTGAGGCAGGAGAATCACTTCACTCGAGGACCCAGACAGGTGGCAGAAACAAACACAGGGAACTGTAAAAGCCTGAGCCACAGTTGCAATGCTGGCATATGCACAGCTCTTGCTCACAGCTGGGCTCCATCCTCCCTGCTCTGGCTGTTCTTAGCTTTCAGTTTTCCGTACGGATTGAGAATCAGTAGCTTAGGAGGCCTGTGTGGAGTGGGAGACTGAGACAGGAGTTTGTGGCCAGCCTGAGGTACAGTCTAGCCCTGTATCCAACAAGAAAACAAACAAAATTTTGCTTGAATATTGATTGAAGCTCAAAGCTGCCTATGGCTGGTTCTAGCTGGTTCTGGCTCTAAGGTGAAGGTCCTGCAGCCTCTTGCTGTCTGTGACTCTTGTTCTGGGAGTCCATCACCAGGAAGTTGTTTCCCTTTCCACACGACTGTGTTAGGTTATCCTGAGCTACCAAGTCTTTCTTTCTAGCTTTGGCTGGTACTTGTATACAGGCCTGGCCTTCAGGGCTTGGCTACAAACCATGCGTCTTCCATACGGATGGTTTGTAGGTCTGGCTTTTAGTGACACAGCACAGTATCTGAACAGTGCTGTTCTGTTTTCTCTAGCTTAGTATGTTGGCTTTGTATGCTGTTGACCATAGAGCAGAAACAGATAGCAGTACCCTTGCTTCAGGATGATTTTTGAGGATTTTTGTTGTTTTTTGTTTTTTAACTCTGTGTGTGTTGGGGGGGTGACAACTTGTGGGAGAGTCAGTTTTTTCCTCTACTGTTTGGGTCCCAGGGTTGAACTCAGGGCCTTGGACTTGGCAGCAAGCACCTTTACCACTGAGACAGAGTGCTTCTGCCTTTCACATTAGCTTGCTGTTTGGTGTGACATCTTTCATTGGTGTCATCAAAACTGCCTTCTGAATTTCTAATTTTGTAAAGTTTTGTTTGTGGTGTTTGCTGTTTTGTATATTGAGACATGGCCTCACTCTGTAGTACTGACTGGCCTGGAATTTGCAATATGCATCAAACAGGCCCCCAAATCACAGAGATCCTCCTGCCTCTGCCTCTGCCATTGCCTCCCTGGGATTGAAGTCATGCACTACTGTGCTTGGGTAATTTTGCTGAGTTGTACATATATGTAGACGTTAGATTTTTTTTCAAGGATGTATTTTTTATTATCTGTACATGTCTTTTCATTTTTGGTCTTTATATATAGGAGTAGTTGTTTGGATTTTGTTGGGGGGCTTGATTAGTGCGTGTTCTGCAGATTGAACTGTGCCTTATCACTGAGGTTTACCTGTCCCCGAAATGATCTTCTGTGTCCAGCTCTATATTCCTGGGGCAAAATTAGTCCAGATATATATATATTTATTTAAAGCCCTAGCACTTAGCCCCATGCACATTTTGTCTGTGTGTTTTACATCATGATGACCTCAGCTTGTCACTCTTGTATGCTTATCATAGGAAGTTCTGGCCATGCAGCAAACGCTGACAAGTTCTGTGCTCTTTTAGAACATTTATATAAGTCTCAAGTCTTTGCCAAAAGTGGGCTATGAGCACGACTCAGGAAAGAAATCCAACTGAGACAGTTAGCGGCCAAAGAGAAAAATGTTATGTGATTGTGGTGGGCATGGGATCAAGATTGCTCAGAAGAAGCTGCTGTCCCCAGCACTCCTTGAGCCTTCCAGAACACACTTGGCAGTGCTGTGAGAATGTGAGCAGATCCAGCCTGAGGTTGTGTGGGCAGAGGAGGACCACATCCTGGGCTGGGGCTCCCTAAGTTTTCTTAGGTCCGTGTAGGCCCAGATCTCCAGACAGGCTGCTGTTTGCCACTCGGTTGTTAGCATACATCTTGGTCTTCATGTCCCATGTCTTTCTGTCCTTGTTCTTTGAACTCCTGACTCAGGGCTTTAGGGCTCTGGCCGGCTATCAGTCAGTAAGCGTGTTTCCCTCTGCTACCTGTTTGTTTGTGTGTTTATTATCACTGTTTGTGCATGCACAGCACACGTGTAGAATCAAGGACAGCTTGTTAGAGTCAGTTTTCTCCTCCTACCGTATGGGTCCTAGGGATCAAACTCAGATGGTCAGGCTTGATAGCAAGCACTTTTATCCACAGAGCTATCTTTCTTGCCCTTCTGCTTCTAAAGAACAGGGCAGTATCGGGTTTAAAACTCTCCAAGGCCTTGATGTTATTGGTGAAAGCAGTACAACGGTGCTGTGACCTCCACCTTGAACTCCTCCTTCAGGGCTGTAATTGTGGCTTCTTGGCTCTCCTTCGGCAGGGCAACCCTGGACATCTTTGACTACATCTACATAGATGCTTTTGGGAAGGGCAAGCAGCTCACAGTGAAGGAATGTGAGTACTTGATTGGCCAGCATGTGACGGCGGCATTATATGGCGTGGTGAACGTGAAGAAAGTGCTGCAGCGGATGGTGGGCAACCTGTTGAGCCTGGGCAAGAGGTGAGGGCCTGGCTTCCACTGCTCCTGAGCAATATTGGCCTTCTTTCTAGGATTTGTGCAAAAACGAGAAGCTTGTTTAGTGAGCTGCCCTGTGGTAACTGCTTCTGGGACATCAGCCATGCATTTGTTGGTGCCGAGAAGCCACCCTCTGATGTTTGCAGTAGACTTAGCTCTGCTCAGACACTGAAGGCATTCTTTGGAAGTCAGTGTCTTAGAGTGGCAGAGGTGGTGTCCTCTTGTCCAGGTGCTGTGATCTCTAACCTTACACCCTCCTGTAAGAGAGCAGAGTCCGAGGTTAACTTTGCTCCATAGTTCAAGGAAACCTGTTCTAGGAAATTGTATGATGCAACCAGTTTCCTGATGCCTAATAGGATTTACCTAGCAGAACTCGTTTTTAATAGGCTGTTTTAGAACAGTCGTCAGTTGGTGCGTGAGTGAGCAGACGCAGAGAGGTCTGTAACCCCTGTCCTCATGTGAATGGAGCTTGTCCACTGCCCAGCCCCCAGCACCAGAGCAGACACTTGTTACAAGTGCTGACCCCTAACCGACAAGTATAACCAGGGTCACGTCTGTTGGTGTCAGCTCTGCGAGTCTGGACAGTGTCACCCTGGATAGCTCTGCTGCCCTCGCAGCCTCTGCTCTGCTCTGAGGTTCTGGATCTGTGTGTGCCGCTGAGGTGACTGCGCAGTGAGAGCAGGTTTAATGTGGTACAGGACTTAACGTTCAGTGTGGGTTCTGTAAGAGCTTCGCAGTGCTGAGCAGCGGGGTCCGAAAGCCTTGGGAGTCTGTATCAGTTGCTGTTAGACTTCACTGGGAAGCCCACACTGAGGCAAAGGTAATTTCTTCTCCCCCAGGGAAGGCATTGACCAGTCCTACCAGCTCCTCAGAGACTCTTTGGACCTGTACCTGGCAATGTACCCGGACCAGGTGCAGCTCCTGCTCCTCCAGGCCAGACTCTACTTCCACCTGGGCATCTGGCCAGAGAAGGTAATTATCTTACTTTGATGCTCAGCCCTTGCCTTAGAGAGGAAAACTATAGCTGGACCAAGGTCGTCCTCCTGTTCCAGGGAGTAAGTTCAGGTTTGTTCTGTCTCCAGCTTTGCCCACTAATGAGACGTTTCTCTGTCTTCTGAGAAGCATTGGTTCTGTCACCAGGAACGACCCCTGAGCACTGGACGCAGAGCTCCTGTCCTGCCTCTTCCCCCACCCCCCATGGTGCTTCCTAGAGTCACCTGACTCTGCAGGGAGAGGTGGGATAAGGTGCTGGCTTTGCTGCAGCTGTTGGACATGGGATGATCCGGAGGCCAGCTGAGGCTTCTTATTGTCTGGTTCTGGGTTTGCTCATGCTGTAATCCCCACATCTGGCAGGGAGTGCCATAAAGAAGCTGCCTGTGGAGCCCAGAGCTGGCTTTGGGTTCCCTGCGTGCAGTCTTGTGTGCGTCTGAGTGTGCCAGAGTCTAGCCCATTCCCATCCCATCCTTGGTCTGGAAAGAGGCCATCAAGCCATTTGTTTGTTTAGAATGCCTGCAGAGGGCATTTGTTCTGAGCCTCCACTGGGATGTTTCCCAGAGTTTAGAGATGGGAAGGGTCTTTCTGCAGAAAGTAAATCTCTGGGGGCTGAAGAGATGGCGCGGCTGTTAAGAGTATTTAATGCTCTTGTAGAAGGCCTGAGGTTCAGTTCCCGCATGCACATGGCTACCCTCAACCACCTGTAACTGCAGCTCCAGGGGACCCAGTGCTCTCTCTCCTCTGGCCTCACGCACCCTCCCACCTCCCCCCAAACATATCCACATAATTAAAAATAAAATCTTTTAACATTTTTTTTTTAAAGATTTATTTATTTATTATGTATACAGCGTTCTGTCTATATGCTTGCTGGCCAGAAGAGGGCACCAGATCTCACTACAGATGGTGTGAGCCACCATGTGGTTGCTGGGAATTGAACTCAGGACCTCTGGAAGAGCAGTCAGTGCTCTTAACCTCTGACCCATCTCTCCAGCCCCTTAACATTTATTTTTAAAAAGAAAGTAAATGCTCTCATGAAGTGACTATACTGGGTCATCAGTTCATGGCTGTAAAGATATATACTGGGGCACAGACATGGGCACTCCTGATTCCTTAAGAAAAGTTGTCTCCCATGGCCAAACAGACGAGTGCTCTGGAGGAGTGCACCCTGGGGACTGTCGCCCACGCAGTAGCCCCGGGTTTAGTCCTTTGAGTTTGTTCAGCCAGTTCTGTTTGTTGAGGGATTTCGGGAGCAGCCAGGAAAGAGAGAGCAAAGGTCCTTCACTGAGCTGTCCCAGTTGAGTAGCAGGTCCAGTCATGGGAATAGCCTGTCCCTGGGCCTTTGTGACTGAAGTGCTCAGTGCTGTCTTCATAGTAGTTCCACTGGGGACCCTCCCACTGGGGACCCTCCCACTGGGGACCCTCCCACTGGGGACCCTCCCACTGGGGAGCAGCAGCACTCAAACCAAGTCCCTTTTTCTTCTGGCACATACTGCCTGGTGGAACATCTGGACCCAGTCCTTTTGTTCTGAGCTAGGACCCCACCTCAGGTCATGGTGAAGTTAGGAAGTTAACACCAAGACCATCAGAGAAGTCCTTAGGGACTCATGTCATTAGACACTTCTGGAGGAGAAGGAGCTCAAAGGGTGGGTCAGCCTGCAAGAGGCATGGGGGAGGCGTGTATCAGCCTGTGGGGCATAGGCTGTTTGTTACAGATGACCTGTCCCTGAGCAGGACACCTGCAGGTTGCCTCACTTTCTCTTTCTAGTTTGTGAAATCGGGAAGAGCTTCAGAGGCTGTGGTGGGAGGGTAGAGCAGGTGGTCATGTTTGTGAAAGTCACTGCTTCTGCTGAAAGCCGCCCTCTGTCCTCTCAGCTGTCTTGTGGCACTGTTTCCAAGTCTGCAGTGCACTGAGTCCACCGCAGGGGTCACCCTGAGGGTCACCGTGGCTAAGGAGCAGCCCCTGCACTTAGTGCTGCCAGAGCCCCAGTGCACTGTGACTCACGTGCTTTCTCTGCAGCGCAGGAAGCGCCCCTCCTCCCTTCCCTGGAATGAGTCCGTTGGGCTCGCCTGTGGCCACCCTCCGATCTACTCCCTGCATGTTTACCACACACTTGCCCACCGCCCACCACCTATCTTTGCTCCTGTATCTCACTCCCAGCCCTCCCCCAGGCCCTGTTCTGGCCAGCCGCTCTTCTGTTGCTGTTGCAAGGCCAGGAAGTGGCCAGGCCCTTTCTCCTGCTTCTTTGATGCTCCGCCTGCTACATGGCCACTGGTTCCCAGGCTCCTCTGGTCTCTTCCTGGGTCTCCTTGTGAGGCTTTACACATAGGTGCTCTCTAGGATTCCTCTCCCCTGTGGACTGTCCCAGGGTCTTCCTTCAGTGCCTCTTTTATACCTGGGCAGGGGAGAGGAGACACGGCCACTGGTCTCCCTGCTCGCTTTCTTGTCATGTGCGTGGCAGTCAGGGTCTTGACAGGACAGACTGCTCTCTGAGTGGCTTCCTGCTGCCCTGGGGACGGTTTTCTTACCCTGCAGTGTGACTCACAATTCTCCGTGGTTCCATCCCACCTGCCTGACTGTCCATGTCCCACAACTGTGTGGTGTGTGTGTGTGCGTGTGTGCCCACGCCCCCCTTAGGAGGAGTAATGTGCTCCTGCTATGTCCACCTTGCACATGCTGCATTCCCCTCTGCTGACCCCGCAACTCCATTGCCGCCCCAAGCTCTTTACACCGGACCAAGTTCTCCCAGGACAGGTTGTACACAGTGCGTTCCCCACTAGCCATTCTCTGTGCTCCCAGCCTGGTCTTGGCATGTAAAGGCTGCCCAGAGAAGTTCCTGTTCAGAAGTGATTGGGTGACTGTATGTAGTTCCCTTGGATGTGAATGAAGGAGACTCCCAGGCCCTACAGAGTTTCCAGCGTGAGGCTATCGTTCCACTCCAGAAGTGGCTGTTTAAAGAATAGGCTGTTTGGGCTGGGAGAAAGTGCAGGCTGTGTAGAACTGGCCTAGGACCACCAGGGCAAGCAGCATTCTGTGGCCTTTGTCAGGGGCTCATTCCCGCCCACCTGCAGCCAGCAGACAGTCTACCAGCAAACAACCAAGGGGAACCAAGAGCTCAGAGTGAGACTTTGTGGACAGGCAGGACTCATGCACACAGGGCAGTGGACTGGTGGGCTCGGAGCTGCCTGTCAGTGGATATGTGGACTTGGGGTCGTCTTCTGTGGGAGCTGAGCCACAGCCTCTGTGTTGCTGTGTGGCCAGAGGAGGAGTGGTGGAAGGGAGTGCCCCTGAGCAAGAGTGCTCCTCCCAGCTCTCTCCCTGAGCATCTGAGTTTTTGTTTTGTTTTTTATTATGTGGATTGTGGCTTGTTAATGTTTTTGAAACAGGGTTATAGTATGTAACCTGCTCTGACCTCGATCCTACTTCCTAGTGCTGAGATTATAGATGTAAGTCACTGTGTTCAGCCAAGGCCTGTAGCTTTGGCTGGGAACATGATGTCCACTGTCAGCATTGTCCTTTGTAAACACACCAGGGTCCAAGTCACATGTACCCTCACTCTCAACCTCACACACACATCATGCAAGGAGCCAAAATTCTCTGTCTTATAGTCTGAGTGTGGGCCACCTTTGTGCCCTGAAGAGTCTATGTCTGGCTGTGTGCATAGTGGCAGAGGTGCAGGTGGCTCTGCTGGGACATACAAGGACAGCCGTTGTTTCTGGCAGAATCCACAGAAGCTCACTGTTAGATGGGATGCTCTCAGCTGCAAAAGACAAATGCCCTGAGCACCCCACTTTAAGAGCCCCCTACTGGAGGTGGGATATAAACGGGGGCTGGCTTTTGATAGATTTTTGTTGAAGCAAGCTTTGGGGTGTTTGGGGTACTGACACTCTGCCTGCTGTTTTTCATGTTAAGTTGCATCACAGTAATTAAAATGATTCTATTATCATTCCCTGGCACAATGGAAGTTGAGACCATGGGCCGAGGATCATACCCAGGGCCACATCTTTGTAACCATCTTGGACCAGCATTTAAATTCACTGAGCCAAATTCCTTTCTTGCAAACCAGCAGTGGCTGTGCAGTGCCACACCTGATAGGCATCCAGTTCTTCACCAAGAATTACCAGGAGCCACTACATTGCTTTGGAAGGTGAGGGTGGACTTCAGAATAATTGCGGAGGTATCTGGCTGTCAGTGTGACAGGAAGTAGCTTGGAAGAGAAGCAGCTGGTTGACTGGTCTGGGCCTAGAGTTGAGGTCACCTGTCCTGTTAAGCCGGTCCAACTCAGGACTCAGTAAAGCAAAAAGGACTGATGTGTGCTGTGCTCAAGCATCACTGGGGTGTGTGGGTCCAAGCGTGTTGGTGTGCATTCCCACACTGTTTGAGCCTGACTTAGGGAAAGCACTGTGAGCAGCACACAGACCACAGGGCCAGCTCTGCTCCTGCTGCCAGCCTCAGTTCTGCAAAGGTGACTGCTTAAATGTTGCCATCCGGAGGCTTGTAAGCTTGCCTCATCCTGTGAGTGACACCGAGACAGTTCCGTCAAGCATCTTTTTGCCTTGGTTAAGGGGTCTTGGGGTTTTCTCCTCTTAAAGCAAGAATGACAGGATAGAATGGTTTCCATACTTTGGGCCATTACAACTCCTGGTCCACAAGTGGCATGCTGTTGCTGGTCTTTGTCAGGCTACATGGGCAGGTGTCGATCCTACGCTTCGGAAAAGAAAAGGCCTGGCGAAAATATTATCTCCTAGTCTTTCTGTCTTGTCTTGAAGGTGCTTGACATCCTCCAGCACATCCAGACCCTCGACCCCGGGCAGCACGGGGCGGTGGGCTACCTAGTGCAGCACACACTAGAGCACATTGAGCGCAAGAAGGAGGAGGTAGGCGTGGAGGTGAAGCTGCGCTCTGAGGAGAAGCACAGAGATGTCTGCTACTCCATCGGGCTCGTTATGAAGCATAAGAGGTGAGTACCTGCTCCTGGCCTCCGTGGCTGCCCATGGGCTGCCAGGGCAACAGACACACCGCAGAGGGAAGAGGATCCCAGAGGCACACCCTGGTACCTCTGGTCATTTCACCGAGCACCTACTGCAGGCGAGACAGCATGGCCCTGTCTGCACCCTGCTTCTAACTGAAGTGTAATGTCTTTCATGGACTCTGACTGCTCCTAGAGTCTGTATGGACGCTGGGAGTTGAGCCTAAGGACGGAACACGCTAGGAACTCACTGAGCTGTGGAGCTGTGATCACTCCCCTGCAGCGTGCCCTGGGTGTGCTCATAAACCCAGCAGCAGGTGGCACCTGGTCGTGTTTTCTCCATCTTCAGGACTCCCTCACTGGCAAAGGTGGTTCTGTCTGGCCACATGGTCTTTGCTGACATCTAGCTTCTCCCCACCCCTCCATTATCTTTGTGAGGATAACCAGCAAATGCCTTCCCTGTTAGGGGCTGTGATTTCTATTCATTTAGTGAATGCTTTCTTCTTAGCTCTCTTAGGGAAATTTCCAAACATGTAAGAGTGGAGAGAAGGGCACATGAGGCAGCTTAGCTCCTGGTATCCTGGCTTGAACAGTGAACACACAACCATCTTCTCTTCCTCAGTTCTGGACTAATGAAGCTGATGTTGCACACATTGACCCTAGCCATTCAGTTGTCCTCTCTAAAGGAGGGGGAGGGAGAGAGGGAGGGAGGGCGGGCTCCCTTCTTTCTCTTACCCTCATCTTACCAAAGATAGCCTCTTGCTCTGCTTCAGAGTTTCTCTGTAGCCAGGCATGGCAGTGCACGCCTTTAGGGACAGGAAGATCTCTGTGAGCTTGAGGCCAGCCAGGGCTACATAATGAGAGCCTGTCTGGACACAAGCAAACAAATAAGAAAGGTTATTTTCCAGATAAAGTGCTTTGTTGGTGGTAAGAGGGTTGTTTGTGAAGAGGGTCAGGGTGTTCTGAAAAATGACTCCACTTGGGGTAAAAGCAGGTAATAAAGAAAGGGCATGAAAGATCCCAGCCAGGCTCTTCTGCCTCCTCCACAGCTCTGAGGCTCCCCAGAAGCTCACTTACCCTCTTCTGGTGCTCCACAGATATGGCTACAACTGTGTGATCTATGGCTGGGACCCCACCTGCATGATGGGGCACGAGTGGATTCGCAACATGAATGTGCACAGCCTGCCTCATGGCCACCATCAGCCCTTCTACAATGTTCTGGTGGAGGATGGCTCCTGCAGATATGCAGCCCAAGGTGAGGTGTTTGTTGTCCCTCCACCTGCGCCTGGCTGTCCATGCTGTGGGCAGAGCTCACCAGTGTGTTCAGCAGCTGTCCACAGCTAGTCACACACAGGCTCTCTTCTGTAGAGCTCCTCACCAACCAGACTCGGGACCTCCCTGTCTGCCAGGTCTGCATTCTAGCAGCACTGGCCTCTGTCGCCCTCAAGTGGCCGCAGGTGGAAACTTCAGTCCCCTGTACAATCCCTGTGTGTTTGGTGACCTTTGGTAGGCATTTGTGGCCATGGCCAACCTGACGGGCCAGCCCCTGAGCTGGGGAAAGATGGAGCAAAAGAGTCAGATCAAAGACTGCAATGTGAGCCTTTGTCTGTGTCCCTTTTGACTTTCATACACCTGACCAGCAAGGAGCACACAGGATAAGAGGGAGTGTGGATGCAGATGTGATAAACAGTGTAATCTCATGGGTGCTGAGTCTGTTTGGGACCCAGGCTCAGCATTTCATACATGCAGAACCTGGAATGTGGCAGGCCACCTCCTCTTTACCCATGAGAACCTGGAACCAGGAGCTTGGTGATAGGCTATGGCCTGAACCATCAGGCTTGCTCTACCCACACAGTGCTAAAAGTACTGAGGGATGGAGTGTCAGGATTTCAGAAGGCAGCAAGAGGGCTGGAGAGATGGCTCAGAGGTTAAGAGCATTGCCTGCTCTTCCAAAGGTCCTGAGTTCAATTCCCAGCAACCACATGGTGGCTCACAGCCTTCTGTAATAGTGCCCTCTTCTGGCCTGCAGGCATACACACAGACAGAATATTGTATACATAATAAATAAATAAATATTTTTAAAAAGTCATCTTTGAGGCACCATTTTGGAAAAAAAAAAAGGCAGGAAGAGTCTCCACATGAGTGATTGTGACCCATCTGAAGCCAGGAGGACCTGTGCAGCATGTCTGCGGGCACCTCACCTCCATGGGTTCCTGGGTACGGTAAAGGGGTGAACAGAGGACCCCCAGGGCAGTGCTCAGCTTTTGAAGCTGAGTCAGGTGAGAGCTGAAGCTTTCCTTCTCTGAAAGTCACCGTGATTTAAAACTGGCCTGAGGTTTTGCTACATGACAGGTGAAGGGGGCTTTTGTCATTAGCCATGACTCCTGATGGTGGCGGTACCCGATGCAGCAGTTGTCTAGCCTGTACAGAATAGGGGTGAGCATCTTTAAACTGGGGACCGAGGTTTCTAGAAGCAGTTCCTGTAATTTGTTTTCTTGATGTAGTTTGTAAACCAGGCACTCAGCTTTAGTTGTTCTGAAGCCTCAGAGCACCTCAGTGCGTTTGCAGAACACATGGGACAGTAGTTTGCAGTCAGTGTTGAGAAACCAAAAGAAAATAACGAAGTCTGTGGCCATTGACCCAGCGATGTTGAGTGGCTGTGGTTGTGTTAGATCTGGCTGGGTTCCAGGCCCCTCTGTTGGCCACAGGGCCATGGCATCTCCTAAGGGTGGTGACTGTGGGGTGCGGCGGTGACAGAGAAACTCCTTCACAGCCACTCACGTGCACTCCTCAGCTTCCTGGGCCAGCTCCTGTCTCTAGTGAGCTGAGCTGCTGCTCCACCCTGCCTGCTCCTGCAGATGCACCCCACATGGTGCCCCGTTCACAGGCAGTGGGAGCCTCATCTGTATCTGTTTCATCGGCGACTAGAGATGAAGGCCTTTTTGTCAGTGTTTGAAGGGACATTTCATGCTCCTGCCTCATGGTGCACTGGGAACACCAAACCACGTGGCTGCTAGCTCGTGTTTCATCAGCTTTCTCATTGCCCATTGTCACCACAGGACGGCCCTTTACAGCTTACCCAGCTCCAGCCAGATAGCTCTCACTGCCCATCTCCAGGCCCTGGTTGCCCTAGGGTCGTCAGCTCACTTGTCTCTTTACCTGTCCTATCTGTGGATGGACAGTGATGTCTGAGGCCTGACTACCTGGGTGTCACTGCCCCACCAGAATGCTGTGCTTCCCATGTCACCGCACTCAGAGGAACCGGGGCTCTTGTCCTACCCTCCGTGATGCTGAGCTCAGCCAGAGGTAACTCAGCTTTTGCCATCAGCAGGAAGTCCATGGGATTGTACTGTGTTCTGTGACTGTTGCTCCCCAGAGACCTGTGGCACTGTGGTTGCCCTAGCACCTGGTCCACGACTGACACAGGAGTGTTGTAGCTTGGGGAGTCTCTGCTGCTCTCGCTCCTCCCTTTATACTCCAGCCTCCACCTTCCTCCTTCCTGCTCCCTGCCAAAGCCTTGATTCTTATTCCAGTGTGTAATGGTCACTGGAGACAGCTTGATGCTCACAGCCCATAGTTAGCCACAAGATGGACACCTTGATGAGCTAGACTTTTAATTTTTTTTTTAGGGAAATATATTGTTATTGCATGTTTGTGCCATGAGCATGGAGATACATGTTCCAAGACACATGCTGGAGGTCAGAGACTATGTTATAGTGTGGGTCCTCTCTCACCTTTATGTGGGTTCCAGGGATCGAACTTGGGTCCTCAGGTTTGCACAGCATATGCTTTTACCCACTCAGCTATCATCTCAAAAGTCTGAGAAGCTACATCTTTTAAAAAAGACTACTTTACTTTTAATTATGTGTTTGTGTGTCCGTGTGGGTGTGTGCAGTGTGAGTGCCGTGCCTGCAGAGGACAGAGACCTTGGATCCCCTGGAGCCACCCCATGGGGTCCTCTGGAGCAGGCGCTCAATGGCCAACAAGCTACACTTCTGAGCTCCTCCTTAGGTTTCCTTCCTCCAGACATTTCTGGGTTTTTACTTGTATTATTTGTTTCACTTCTTTTGAGCTGATTGTAAGTGATTCTAGTTCCCTGAGTAGAGGCTATTAGTGATGCCTCTCTAGTCGGTAGCCTGCAGGGCACTGAAGAGTGACTGAGTCTTGTGTGTGGCTCCCTGCTCCCACTAGGGGGAGCACGTTGTTCAACCTGACTCCTGACCCTTAGTTCAGGGCTGCTGCTAAGGTGCTGTGAGAGGTGGCTGTCACCAGGTGGCTGTTGGTGGTCACAGGAGCCCTAGCTGGGTGCAGTTCTCCTTCCATAACTTAGCACACTCCTATACTGCTCCTACTCCCCAGCCCCACAGTCTGCTCCTGTGGCCACGTGAGGTACTGGGGCGAGGTATAAAGTGATGCTTGGTCATTTCAGGAGGCCATTTGGCCTTCTCTTGTTTAGATTCTATTTGGTAAAATGGCCATCAGCGGTGGTGTGCATGGAGAGAGGACAGCTTGTGGGAGTCGGTTCTCTCCACCACATGGGTCCCAGGCACCAAATTGAGGTCTTTGGGTTGGTTGGTGACAAGTGCCTCTACCCACTGAGCTGTGTCATTGGCCTGCCATTGTCTGCTAAGTGGTAAATCCCTCAGGCATACCGTCTTCTGCCTGGTGGCTCCACCCCATCGCCCCTTGACTAGAGACACCCACATTTAGTACCAGGAGGTTTGTGGTCCCTGTTGAGACAGTGGAGCAGTGTATGTCTCTAGAATGCTGAGTAGCAGACAAACCCGTTGCAGATAAATGCTTGGTGTGCATCTAATGTAAACAGCAGCAGAAATGAATACCATACTTCAGGGTGTGCAGGACATACCATGGGTAAAAGGACACACTCTGCTGTTGTCCCCCTAAGAGGGGCACTGGACCAGGTGCCCATAGAGGACTCAAGGTGGTGTTTCCAAGTGTATGTCCACAGGTTTTCGATTAAATAAGCAACTGTATTTCTCTGAAAACCGCGAGTGTTTGTGATTCTTAGAGTGCATTATATTAGGTGTGTATCATGGGACATGTTTGCTCCAGATCTTCTCTCCTGCAAGAAGTCATTTAGTCTCGGTGTCTGGGGTACACAGATGTGGGCCCTACACTTGGGAGGCAGGAGGGATGTTAGTTTGAAGCCAGCCTGGGCAGCTTAGTCTCAAAGTAAACATAAAACCTGGCTGGGGGTGCAGCTTGAGTGTAGCGTGCTTGCCTGGCATGCACAAGACCCTGAGTTCAGTCCCAGAACCATGGAACAGACTGTTTTAAGATCTCTTCTTTTGCTCCACAGCAGGCCCGAGGGCCAGCAGCCTGGAGCTTGTGCTGTTAGCTCCCAGGTTCTGACCATGCTGTTGCCTGGGCTTCCAGAGCAGACTCTTGTTAGAAGCCATATTCAGAAGCCTGCAGCAGCTACCTGGCTGTGTTATCCCCCCACAGAGCTGCGGCCCACAGAGGCCAAGAACTCCCTGACGGGCCTCTGTTGAGCGGGCAGCTGTGGGCCTGGCTGCACCATACAGGAGTTCCTGTGGAGCAGGACATCTCACCTGAGCAGATGGGCAGTGAACAAGATAATTGCCTGTGGGTGCTCAGCAGTACCCCTGAACTCCCCCACAGCAAGCCAGAGCAGCCCCAACTCTGACCAACAGAAATGCCTTCCGCCTTGGCCACACAGCCTTCTGGGGGTTAGAGCGTCCCATGGAACCCCACTACACTAGACAAACTAGCCTCAAAGCAGGGGTCAGATGCCCACTAGAGTTGAACTGGCTTTACTTCCCCCATCCTGCTTGCACTGCAGCATGCTCCTTGGGAACATGGGTCTTCCTTTCCTGGAGGGCCAAGACTTTGTGTTTTTCCTGGTGTTTCCTATGGGACATGAGACCTTGGCAACTGGCCTGGCCCGGTCTGGTCTGGGCCCCAGGAGAACATGGCTAGGGCTACAAGAGCAGGTTCTGGTGCTGGGCAGCACAGGCCCTACTGAGCAGTACTGTGAAACAGTCGCTGGGGTGTTTTAGTTACCTTTCTATTTGTCAGTCTGTCCCAGCTACAGCCTTTGAGATGTGTGCGAGTGTGCAGGGTGTGCAGGGTGTGCGGGCCAGGCTTGCTGGTGTGTGGGCAGCCGAGTCCTCCGGGCACGTACACGTTCCCTTCAGCTCTACACTTCCTGGGTCTGCCTTGCCCAGAGCCCTCAGGCAGGTCCCTCCCTGTGCACGGGTCTCTCTGTGGGGTGGGGCCAGGACAGGGCCCTGCTGTGAGGCTGCTGTGGGACTGGCCAAAGCTAGCTCCAGATTCAAAGGTGTCCTGCAGTTTAGAATGACCAGGTCTCTCAGTATTTTCTCAGGGAATGCTTTCTCTGACCCAGCACCCTCCGTCCTGGTCTGCACTCATTCCTGCATTCACACTAGTTCACACTAGGTGCCTCAGTGCTCTGGTGACTTCCCAGCACTTTACTTGTGGAGACCCCAAAGCAGTGCACCCACAGTTTCCCCAGACCCTTAAAGGGAAACACACAGTGGTTGGTTACCCTGCCCACCTCTCATAGAGATGAGTGCAGGGACAGTCCATTCTAGGAGGGCCTCTGGGTGTCTGGGGCTGTCCTATGTGCTGCTTGTGGCAAGCTTTGTCCAGGAGTAATTCTGGAGCAGAGTCATGTCTGTCCTGGCCTGGAAATGAATCATGGGGATTCTGCATGGCCACCTCCTCTCTCAGGGAACTTTCACAGCAGTAAGGCTTTCTGGGCCACTGACTTCTGTTCCTGAGACATGAAGAAGGACCTTTGGCTTTTCAGTGAGACACGTGAAGGATCTGTTCCTCCACTGTAGACATCTGTATTCTGTCCTTTTCTCCTGTGGCAAAGTCAAAATCGGGGAGAAGGCAGCCAGGCTCTCCTAGGGGCCAAGCAGGGTGTGGGTGCCACTGCTGCAGCCAGCTCACCCAGGAAGTATGAGCCCCAAATGCAAGAACTCTGGTGGAGAAGGGTGGCTCTGTGGCAGGGGCTCTGCTCTGTGGACAGGTATGGCAGGTTTGAGACTTATAACCAGATGGTAGGGCGGTTTCTGAGCAGCCAAGTTCAGGTGAGGCTCGTCTGTCCGGTGCTCCAGCTTCTTGCTAAGCCAGATGAAGGCACATTTAGTACCCCAGAAGCACCGCTGGGATTCTTGGAGCCAAATATCCCACTCAGAGAATAGAAAGATGTCTTCTAAGCAGAACCATGGGGAAGGGGATCTATGTCACCATTCCTCCCTCCCCACAACAGCCACCTCTGCCTTTTCCTCTTGAGTCACTGTAATACCAAAATGTTGCTAGTGGTAACCTTTGCTCTGTTTCAAAAGCGCCCTGGCAGGGGTGGCGGGAGGTTTTCTGCAGAGAGCACTGCGGAGAGGGAGATGCTAATAGCGGTGTGCGGCCTCTGTACCAACAGAGAACCTGGAGTACAACGTGGAGCCTCAGGAGATCTCCCACCCGGACGTGGGGCGCTACTTCTCAGAGTTCACAGGCACGCACTACATCCCAAACGCAGAGCTGGAGATCCGGTACCCCGAGGACCTGGAGTTTGTGTACGAGACGGTGCAGAACATTTACAGTGCAAAGGAGGACACGGCCGAGTAGACTCAGGACATTGCACCTCTGCTGCTGCTGCCGCCTTCTAGGGGAAGGATTCCTGAAGGACTAGCCGGTCCCCTTGGAGCCAGCACAGGACAGCCACTTCACCAGCAGCCTTGGCTGCCTCCCCAGTTTAGATGGCGTGTGCTCCTCCGGCCACAGAGACAGCGCTGCTCTCCGCTACACTAGTGAATCAGTTGAAAGGCACCGTGTCCGGTGGCATGGCTTGTCTGCTTGTCCCGTGGTGACAGTGCGTGACATTCTGTCCTCATGAGGTCTCACCGTCCACACGTTGTTCTTTTGTTCCCCCACCACCACCCTGTCTCCATTCACACTGTGGCAGCGTTTCTCCAGCTGGACACGTGAGGTCAACATTTCCTGCTCTCTCTGGAGCTTGGGCGCCCCAGTCAGGGCCACCTGCCCCTTTGCCTTGGGTTTGCTTGGATTCAGATGAAGGCATGGAGATGGGACTCAAACGAGTAGAATTAATTTTTTGCTAATACATGAAACACATATTTTAAGTGTTCCTTTTTTCCCCCTTTTAATTTAAATTGGGAGAACGAACGGCATCGTCTCCTGTCTCTCCCACTGGGGTCTGTGC